>NC_137470.1:183314700-183914700 GCF_964235325.1 Thermobia domestica | reverse complement strand
TTTTAATCCAAATCTCTGAACAACGAATAACGTCTGTAGAAATGTATCGCCTTTTTATATATCTCAAGATTTCTCCTCCTAATTTGCGATTTGTGTTTACAATAAGAATCATTTTCCCTCAGCTTGACTCATTAGATCACGACACTTAAAAATTATCATGATTTAAAAATCTATTTTCATTGTTTTAACATATTTTTTTAACAATTTGGTCAAGCGTTGTGATTACGAAAATAGCTTTGTAATACTGTCTTTAACAATGGAAATGATTTCTCTTTATCACATAATGGAAGATTCACAAGAAAAATTCGTTAGACAGTTATCACCGCTCGCCCTGTCACGACTTTTTTGTCTTTCGAACCCAATGAAATGAAACATTATAATTAATAAATGGATAGCCTTATGGCATTCACTATCATTTACACTTCCTATGAGGACGTCATTAAAATGTTAATCTTAGAAAAAAAAAAACCTCCAGTGAAGTAATTCTTGTGTTTTACAATATAATTATTCGCCAGAGTTTACTTGTGATTACTGATAACGTGACAACTATCTCTTAATAAACCAAAAAAATGGAAAAAAAAAGACGCACGCTTTGTTATTTTCTCTTTTCTTTGTTGAAAGCGAAATGTAACTCTGCACTTTACAAGTTAATTGTTTTTCAATTTTCAAAATTCGTTGTGTTATGTGACCAATAACTATAAAAATAATTATTAAGAATTATGCAGTGAGCGACAAATTAAGTATATTAAAATGATAGTAGAACATGTAAAAAAAATCTTGTTAAAGTAATTCTAAAATAAATAATGGGTGGTACGCATATTAGCACGCAATGTATATAAACAAACATGTTTGCCCAGACACACTGATGATTTTGTGTTTCCTTTATTCATTGTTATTTTGTGTCTAACACATTGTTCATAAATAATTAAAACAGCTACTCAATCAACATATCTGTTTCTTCATTATTCTACTGAGATTTATCCCATTTTAACGAAAGACAACCCTACGAAATAAGCTTTATTCGTAGTTTTATATATAGTTTTATTTCTAGTGGTACCCAGTGATACGGTCTACCGGCAACTTTTTAATGAGAACGGTATATTTCCTCTTATGTCTTTAAAAGGGGTTGACGAAAAACTTTGAAGAAAACAAATAGTAAATATATAGTTTTATCGGAAACCAGAGTTTCTTTGTTTTCCTTTCGTTTTTTCTCTCTAGACAAAGCGTTTCGAATCTTTGTTCCTTCTTGAAGTTAGTTATATTGAGTTGATATTGAGTTTAACGTCCCTTTCAGCAGCAAGGCTATATGTGTGTATTCAGGGACTAGGAACATTTGGGCTCTTCTGTCTCTCGCTCGCTAGCACGCCCTTACGCCTTCGTTTTTTCACTCCTTTTTCGCACGGTAGTATAAGCCAGGAAGGCTCTGAAGAAACCATATATATATATATATATATATATATATATATATATATATATATATATATATATATATATATATATATATAGGCCTATATTTAAAAAAAAAAAAAAGATTGACCTTCCACAACGAAATAATCCCAACAAATTTTCTGTCGCCGAAGTTCGACTGAACTGAAGGCCAGTACAAAAATTATATTTTGTCTTCATCTCTGTACTTTCTCCGAAGAGGACCCTTTTGTCAGTTCCTATTTTAAAGTGTCAAATTAATTGATTTTATTCATTATTAGAAGGAGAATTAACCTCTACGGTACCCATGTTTTCAATTGAGTACATATTTCTATTTTCATTAGTTCTAATTTATAAAAGCTTATATTGAAATCCAAGATATTCAAATGAACACTAACCAATAAAATCCATCCGAAAGCCCTTTTTTTTTCCAAAAGCAATATGTTTTTATGTTTTTTTTCTATCCAAGTACGCACGAATATTTTTTTTTTAAATCATAGTTTGAAAAAGAATCAGGATTGTAGAGGTTACGTGAAAATATCCCCTAGATTTTTTTCGCAAATTTTATCCGTTAATTTAGTAGAGGTTTGTAGAACATTTTCATAACATGATTAGGATTCTGAAGAACATTATGTGAAAAATGTACTGTATGTATGTTATTGAAAGTCAGTAGTTGTGGAACTCTCGATGTCTCTTGAAGACTAACAACATCAGTTTACTTTATCCTGTTTACAAAATGAGAAAAAAAAAGAAACAAATCAGTAAGAAATATTGATTATGATTACCTTTAATGCATTATAAAAATTAAGATGTAAAAATCAGACATTGTTAAAGCATCTTTATATATAAGTTATGTATGTAAGAGTTTTTAGTCACAAGACTGTAGTGATATGTTACTGGATATTATTAGGAGGCTATTAATGTTGATAATAATAATAATAATGGCAATACCCTGAAAGGTATGCAACTTTTTAATGATTATGAACCTCAGGTCCAGCGTACCAGCACCTTTCTTTTTAAAATTAAAACACTTTATATATATATATATATATATATATATATATATATATATATATATATATATATATATATATATATATATATATATATATATATATATACTGGTTGAAATACCCATTCTTCGCATGGGTCAGATAAAATATCTACGTAAACAAACTGAACAACGAAAATTAATATATATACATATATCGGTCATTTTCTACTACTTTTACATATCTCTAGGAATGCGTTCGAGTCGAGTCGAGACAGAATTTTCCTGACAATATTCGAGTCGAGACACAGCTCTTCCAATAGAAAAATATATATCTTTCGAGTCGAGACATCACTTTTACAGCACATTTTCGAGTCGAGACAGTCTCAAATCTGTCTCGTGCGCATCCCTACATATCTCGGTAAACAACTTTTGAGACCCCCCTGGTTCGAATTTTCAAAAACAAAAAGACCCTTGACCCGCAGCCGATGGGGGATGTATTTGGAAGTCAACGTCTGTGAGAATATCACCATTTATCTCAGCAACCGCCCAAACTATGGATTTAACACTAATATCGGTCGTTTTGGATTATTTTTACACATCTGGGTGAGCCTCCCCCCGCAGATTACCCTCGGCTTGCATACAATGGTAGCTGAATTTGAAAGACATCGCTAATGGAAGTGTCACGATTTATCAGGGTGCGAAATCATTTGAAAATGGTGGGGGGAAGATGTTCAGCGGTCCATACTAATGCCTCACTGTACTTAACACATCAAGTGGGAGCTCCAAAAAGTTGAAATATTTATGTATTATTATTATTATTATTATTATTATTATTATTATTATTATTATTATTATTATTATTATTATTATCGTCATCGTCGTTATTTAAAATACTTTAATAATGGCATTTATTCATTTAACCTAAATTAGTACACTTATCTACTGCATTTAATATACATTTCGGTGCGTATGGTCCAGGGTTAAACTTCCTGGGAGCACAGTCTCCTTATGTTTACCATCATAAGGGGGACTACATTCACGAAAATAGTGGTGTGAGATCTAGAAGTCAGAAATAATAGCGCGTGAGAACCAATGTGCTAACCAAGCATTAGACATACAAAGTTGAAGCGCTCCACCTGACTGACCAGCCATGGAGTTCCATGAACTGTAGAGCCAGAGTATAGTTTTTATTATTATTTGTGAAATTCACGTTTCTTCACTGTATTTAGTGTTTCAGTTTGATCGCTCAGATATTCGGCCACCTATGTAATTCTAAATAATACTATGTATCTATATCGTATTATTAGGAAGAATGTATTATTATAAATAACAGATATTATTTCAACACAAATACTTGAAGGCACAACGAAAAGCCGCGTTATCTCAGTGGTAAAGCGTTCCTCAGGTGCATGGGATCGTATCTCACGGAAAATTCTGCTTGTGGTATATAAACACTGTGTATGGGGGTTTTCTCAGAGTCCTACCGTTTTGTTCCACTTTCTTAATCCACCATTATTATCTATCTCATCATGACCGCCTTCCTTAGCCTTGGTGGATATTCGTAGGACGCTAAACTTTAAAAAATGAAATCAGAAGCACAATAATACGATTGATTTGGTGATTTCAGTTTAGCATTCCTTTTCAGTAGCGAGGCTAGGAGATGTGGACTTACAATTTAAGGTAGAATCCGAACCACCGTAATCGTTCAAATTTTTGTGAGGCGCTCCCACCAGGAATCGAACCCGGGACCCCGTACACCAAAGATGGTAGCGCGTGCTAGCCACTAGACCAGTGGGAAGACCCACAATAATACGAGTGTTGAATGATTGTGAATGATTTATAAACCTAATATATAGTTTGCAATAACGTATTACCTTAGAGAAACATTTTAAGATTAGACTTCACCTCTTCACTTTCTTTCCGTGTGTAACGAGAATTGGACATGTGATGGTCAGACGAAACCCACTTGTCCCATAATTTTAACAGCATCCCATAATTTTAGAAGATACCTATTCAGGGGCGGATCCAGGAGGCGATCGCCCCCCAGAAGAGGAAACTTTCTTATTTTATATATAAATAAAACCCATCCCAGAATTTGGTGCTCTTAAAAGTAGCTCTAAGTAGCAGTATTACAATCCCCCCCAGAAGTCCGTCCTGGATCCGCCCCTAAGTCCATTGAATTGAATTGTCAATAAAGATTGCAAAGTACTCATCAACATACGGTTTCTTTCGGAACTTTTAATATTTTGAGCAACACTGAATCCACGTTCACACGAGCAGTTAGTTGATAATGGCACAGGGCTAACTTTCCTCGTTAGGCTTTAAGAACTGGAAAATCATTTACCGAATTAGAACTTGACTTGTACTCTCTCCAGTCTGACACTGCAGTATCAGGATTCAATCCCAATAATTGAACTGCATTATATAGACCCTACGTCTATGTTACCGTATAAACTACTCATGCTATTATGATCTTTATTTTCAAACACTCAATAGCATTTTAGCACATCATTTGAACGAAACCTTCTTTCCACTTCATCTACTAAATCCTGGATTATCTGCCCTTTTATTTGATCAAACTCCCTATCATTACTCCCTGTATCAGACGCTTGTCTGCAGTGCACTAAATATTTTTCCCTGATAAAAGCCCCTTATAGCATATAAGGAAATTATAGTCATGCTACTGATTTATTTTAGCACTATTTAGAAGGTGTGACCATGAATTTTTTTTTCATTTTTATTAATGTGTGACATTTGCTTTCCATCTGTCCTTCCCCACCTACAGATTTTGGTGGGGGGAAATGCATGCATAAAATCTTTGGTGGGGGGAAATTCCCCCCGTCCCCCCGCGATTTCGCACCCTGCCATTTATCTTAGCGACCGCGAAAACTATGGATTTGACACTAATATTTGTCATTTTGCATTATTTTTACATGTCTCGGTATTCCCCCCGGCGACACTCAGCCTGCTGCTGAATGGGCTGAATTTGAAAGTTAACGCGATTGCAGTTTCACCATTGACCTTAGGGACCGAAAAATCTATGAATTTGACATCAAAATCGGTCATTTTCTACTATTTTTGCATGTCCTGGTAAACGTCCGCTTCCTGAGAACCCCTGGTTCGAATTTAAAAAAAAAAATGCTTCGTCTTGTTCTGGGCCCTGGACCAAGGTACCTGTGACCAAATTTGGTTACTATCTTTATACTCGTGTGGTCTCCAGCTCGCACGCAGACACAGACAGACACTCAAACAACTCTTCATTTTATTTATATTAGATTCCTCAGTTAATCCTGCGATTGAAATTTGTCAAATATAAATGTGTGAATTTACACCGTCCGCAAGAAGAATGTATATTCCAAGATTATTTTTGCTTAGAAAATATATCTCAATTTAGGGATAAGATTTCAAGTAAAACTTAACCCTTTCCCTTACATTCTGTCTACATGACATATTTATTTTTTTTCTAAATGTATTTCTAAACCCTTATCCTAGGATGCGTTTAATAATACATCTGCATTTCTTATCATTGTTGTCCTATCATCCGTTATTAGATTTACATCATCGGCATACGCCATAGCCTGCTGAATACCATTCCCCAGACAACACGTACGTGTACGACACATGTGCCCTATCCATACATAAGCCGTACATGTGCACATGTGCATTTGTGTGTATGATGAACACATACATAACCCGTGCATAAGCCGTACACGTGAATTTGCGTGGATAAAGCACACATACATAACTCGTGTATATGCACATGTGCATTTGCGTGGGTTATGCACACGTACATAACCAGTAACTATGTCGTGCATGTGCACATGTGCATTTGCACGGATAAAGCACACATTTATATAACCCGTGCATAAGCCGTTACGTGCACATGTGCATTTGCATGGATGAAGCACGCGTACAAAACCCGTGCTTAAGCCGTTATGTGCACATGTGCATTTGCATGGACGAAGCACACATTTATATAACCCGTGCTTAAGCCGTTATGTACACATGTGCCTTTGCATGGATGCAGCGCACGTACATAACCAATGCTTGAGCCGTGCATGTACATATGTGCATTTGCGTAGATGAAGCACATTTAAATTACCGGTGCTTAAGCCGTTGTGTGCACATGTGCATTTGCACGGCTACTGCACGTGTGTAGGAGACGTCCATAATGCCGTGCAAGTATATACTTTTACTTTCATTCTTTACTCTCATTCTAATCAACAATATAAAGTAACCTCCATTTTTGGTAGATGTCGTTTTTCCTTCAGGCGGTGCTATAGAGACTTTTCGACGAATGACAGCTCAATGACTTTTCGACGAATGAAAACTTCATAACGTCCTCTGAGCTAGGATACAAGATCAACAGGTGGGAGCACTGTACTGTTGTAACTACTGTCAGACACTTCATAGGTTTACAAAATTATTTTCGTGGCCGATTACAGCAGAATATGTTGTGTTATTTGTTACTTGGCAAACATGTCAAAGATACTACTTAAAGCTTTGTTCGTTGCAAATAATAAACTCCAAAAGTGAAATTCTCACTGACAGTCATTAGTTACTTGTGAAATACTTTGAAGGTGATGGCTTTGGTGTTATAGATGGTGTTACTGCGTAAAGCATCAAATATATAAACTCTTTTTTCCGTTGTATCTCGAATATGCTTTTACATCACCTCTGACTAAATCACCTGTTTACTGCGTGTAAATCATCTCTGTCCTACATGTAAATCACCTGGGTACAGCGTGTCAATCACCTGTGTGCTACGTGTAAATCACCTCTGTCGTACATGTAAATCATCTGGATACTGCGTGTAAATCACCTGTGTGTTACGTGTAAATCATCTCTGTTCTACATGTAAGTCACCTGGTTACTGCGTGTAAATCACCTGTGTACTACATGTAAATCACCGCTGTCCTACATGTAAATCACCTGTGTGCTACGTGTAAATCGAATATGTGCTACTTGTAAATCACCTGCGCAGTAGGTGTAAATCACTTGTGCAGGACGTGTACGTGTGCATTGCACATGTCCTGTGCACGTGAAGATGTTGAATAGGACTTGTGACGTATATGTGCATCATATGTACAGGCGTGCATTTATACAGATGATGCACATGTTGCATCCGTGCAATTGTACATGTACTATACAGGTACTGTACGTGTATTGTGCTGTCTGGGTCAGCACTAAGCCGTGCTTGCTACTCTTAATTTTACTTATATTGTATTCCAGAGCAAAATAGAATAGCAATGGTGACAACTCATCTCTTTTATTTATTTATTATTTTTTCAGGCCATTCTCGACGTGAAATCATCTGAACTAAAATTTTCGTAGTCGGACTTTGTTTGAGGTACATTTAAATACGCCCTTAATTAGCTTTTTCCAACTAGCTTTTTCTGGTATTCCAGATTCTCTAAAAAAATTTCTACAATGTTACACTCCTAACCAACTTGTAGGTCTTTCTGAAATCAATAAATACTTGATGTGCTAACGCATTGTGTTATCATTCTTTTCGGAGTATTTGTCGAATGGTAAACTTCTGGTCGTTAATTGATCGCTTCCGCTAAATTGAGAATTTCCAATAATTTTATCTACGTTTGAGGTCAATCTTCCTAATAGAATATTTGACAGGATTTTATATAACGTTGACAAAAGAGTGATGCGTCGATAATTATGACAATCAATTTTGTCGCCTTTCTTTTGGATTGAAACAATGATTGATTCTTTCCACTCTTGTGACAATTCTTCCTTGCTCCAGATAAGGAGAAAGAGTTTGTATCTTGTTCCATTTTTTTTTTACACCAGCTAAAATTGATTCAGTCGAAATTTCGCCTTCAGCCGGAGATTTGTGTTTCTTTATTTTTTTTTTAATTGCAATTTTTATTTCTGTTCGGTTAGGCTCTGGAATATGTGGTTCTTCTGTGTGCATTTCCCTTTCCCTACGAACACAACTTTTGGCTGCATGTTAACCAAATCGTCAAATAAATATTTTCATCTACTTAGCGTTCACCTCCGGTGCTTCGGGTCCCTGTTTAGATCCCAGCTCGGGCCGTGTGGACTTTGTGATGTACAAACACCGTGCTCGTGGGTTTTCTCGGGGTTCTCCCGTTTCTTCCCACTTTCTTCATCCCACTATTTCATTCATTTCTCATAATCACCGTCTTCTTTAGCATAACCGGCATAACCGTGGGACGTAAAACTGAAACATTTCATTTCATTTTTTTTCATCTATTTAAAATGCTATCTGCATCAGTGAGAAATGTTTCGTCGACTTTCTTTAATATAGGGTCTATAAGCACGAGGTTGATATAGCTTGTTTTAAAAAAAAAATGTTGATACCCTTATACATGACCCGAATGTTTGTCTTTTTACTTTTATCTGCATGGAAATTATTTTTAGTTTAAAAAAAAAAAGTTTCATTGTTCAAATACGTTTGGAAATTTTCTACCCGATGTCAACTAAATTTTGCTTAAAACGGTAAAATATATCGAGATGTGTTTTTCTGCAATCGATTCAGCACATCAGGAGTAAATTCTGTCACTATCCATAATTAATGTCACTTTAATTTCAACATTGAGTTCCAAATAGCATAAACGGTATAAGGCTGTGAGAAGTGACATCTTGATGTGGATTCAGCATCCGATGAGAAAGTTCCATTTGGAAATGAAAATGAAATGAAATCTTTAGTTTTACGTCGCACGGTTAGGTTAAAGGAAATGAGAAACGAATGAAACTGTGGAATGAAGACAGTGGAAGGAAACAGGAGCACCCCGAGGAAACCCACGCACACGATGTTTGTCCACCAAGAAATTCACTTGGTGTGGCCGGCAGGAATTCGAGTCACTGTTCGGGCTTCCATTTATTTGTAACCGCCTGAGTTCGAGTCGCTGTTCGGGCAGCCATTTATTTGTAACTGTCCTGAGTTCAGGTCGCTGTTCGTGGTTCGTGGTCCTACCAATAAGTATTCTCCTGAGACTGGAACTTACCTGGAAAGTACGATGAAGGACCTCTCCAAGAAGAGTTACAAACTGTTCCCAAATCGCTCGTCGGTCTCAATAATGAGATGAGCATTAGGCGCCGAGAGGTTCGGGTGTCTCGTCTCGAAAACCTCACGGACGATCAGACGGTCATCTAAACCATAACGCACACAAACATCGCTCATACAAACAACGAAAACACACTGGATTAAATGACACTATACTTATTTATTAGAACACTATCATATATATATTAAATATAATCTTATATATTTAATAAGATAATAATAAAATAGCGAGGAATGAACACAACACTGGACACTGAATATGTAAAATAATTTTCGTCACTGAAATCACACTTTGCCCTTTCAGTGCGCGATAGCCCTTTAAATATATAAGATTATAATTCGGATTTCACAGTAAATGCTTCTCTCACACCATTGACACACTTAGGGGATTAGCACTGGGGAAAAGTTGTCTGGATCGTCCCACGATGAATCCGGTTGTTACGCTGAACCATCCTAAAACGTAGCGGCGATTCTTCAGCAAATTAAACAAGAAATTCTCCAAAGTAGAATGCTGATGTTGGAGGGCGCGTGCATAACATTTTAAACGCACAAGGTCTGCGGACCTGGGACTTCACTAGTCGGGGCTAGCCGTAAGAAAACGTCCTTCACCGGCTAAATAGCTTATGCCCCTTAACAAAAAGTCAGACTTGAAGCTCGACGCGAGATGTGTGGTTACGACTTCCAGACCTGGAGTCAAACTCCCTGAGCACCGAAGCTCAAGGTACGGGTTGCAATGGTCAACTGAAAAGGTTGGCAGTTCATTTCAAAAATCACTCAGTTAACTCACCTGTATGCACATACAAACATAATATAGAAATCAATTTATGTTAATTTTAGTCAACTGCCCATAATGCACCAGACACGGCGATAACTTTGGCGTGAGAAAGTACAGATAACGAGTACGAAGCAACGCAATTGGTGCCACTTTGGTTGCTGAACATCTGGTCAGCCCGTATTTCTCTAATCTATTATAATGTTTCCATAAGCGATTAAAGAAAGCACTTAATTCAGTTCCCAATAACTCTAGAATATATACTGTGTATATAATGAGTCAGGGAGAAACACTGAAATGGTTCGTCACTAGCTGAAATGTTCTCAGCAAAATCAATGTTTTAAATATATATATGAAAAAATGATGAAAGACTTCTTTGTCCAATTGTGTGGGAAAGAAGCAATTCCCACCGAAGAGAGAACTTATATGCGTTGCAGAATAAAGTGTTTAAAAAAATAATGATCACTGTCTTTACGAAATATACAGAGTGTCCACAAAAACTCCTTCTATAACCTGGTGGCGGTTATATTGGCACGAGCTGGGATCGAACCAGGGACCCCATGCACCAGAGGTGAACTCTACCACTGAGCCACCGCGGCCCCTAAAGTTCCATTTGGATGAAGAATTAGGAATAGAATTAAATTTCAGGGCGTTCTGCATCTGTGGTCATATTAGCCCGCCACCGTATGAGGAAGGACGTCACTCGGCGATCACACTATCCGAGGAAAAGGAAGAAGGAATAGAAGTGGCCTGGAATCTATATGTTAGGTACCATTTCAGTGTTTGCCTTTTATGAATGAGATAAACTCAGGAAAGCCTCACTCAGAATAACTGGCCTTAAGAATGCATTTACATTTTCTCGTGCAAATGTCTCCACTGAGAATTCGACCCGGGACCACTAGTACTAAGGACGAGAGTGTTAAGAACTAAGCTATGCGGGGCCACTAATTTCGCTCGTTCCGGAAGTGGAGGAAACGTACAATCTTAAGTTTTTTTAATGGATTCAGCACTGTCGAAATAGCTTCCCTTTTAGAAGTCGTTTTTCTATTGCAACCGGAAGTGGTAGAAATTGACTACTACTTTCGATTCTAATACTCATCATCACAGAACAAAGCCGGCATGACATTGCAATAAACGAATTTTTGATTCTGATTCAGCTTCCAAAGAACAGATTTAATTTAATTTGTATTGTTATTCCTTTATTCCCTGTACCCCTGTATTTCCTGTATTCCCTTTATCCCTGTATACAAGGACTGGCAAGAAACAATGATTTCCCATTTCAAGTCTAATTGTGAGAGTGTTAAAACTATGATAGAAAAGTAGAAGTAGCCTTTTAATATCTATTCCGTACTAAAGCCTGTGACAAACATCTTGGCATTTCAGCTAAACGAATAAAATGCAAGCTCTGGCGCGACATTGCCAAGTGGTAAAGGAGTGTGGCTATGGCTAAGTAGACAAACTACAGCGCCATCAGGTGACAGGGGATACACGTGGATGTGTACAAAATGAACGTGGCAATACCGCTGGCCTCTCATTTGCTAGCAGCATTTAAAGGGAACTTGGAGCGCCGCCTTCAAATGCCAAGATATTTGTCACGCCGTTTAGATGCATAGGTTTAATCAGGCCCACACCCAGATTTTTTTTCTTTTTTTCTGGGGGAAGGGTTCCAAGCTTGAGAGGATGGTGCACTAGTCTATGTAGTATTCAACGGGTATTATTCTGCACCCCAAAAAGGTAGTAAGTAATTGTAAAATACTTCCACCTATGGTTTCAGAAAAAAAAAAAATGATAGAACTAGATTTTATTTATGAAAGAAAGAGTTCAATTGAATGTAAGATCAAATTTTCATGCTACATCAATAATTACCTTGTTAAACAAGTATTGTTTTATTGAGAAAGTGTACAAATGTATGTTGAATTAAGAATTTTTTTGGGGGGGGTCCGGCAGCGATGGATCTCCCGTGGATGCAGGGAGGGCACGGTGGCTCAGTGGAAGAACGCTCAAGTCTGGTACATGGGGTCCATGGTTCGATCCCCAGCCGAGCAAGTTTGTAGTGGACAACATCGTGTCCGTGGATTTTCTCGGATACTTCCGTTTCCTTCCACTTTCTCATTCCACCAGTTCTCCCATCATCATTCCTTGCTTCAATCGTCGTCTTCCCTTGCCTAAAGGGTCGCTAAACTGAAAGATTTCACTTCATTTCTTAACAATTACCATTGATCTTTGGAGGTAAAATAACAGAGATTCAATATATATGACAGGATAAACATATAAGGAAGTTTTGAATAATGAAATTCCTTCAAAACTGACATTATTTCTATTATTACGTACTAACCAGTTAAATTCCTTGACTGAAATGATATTGCAAAACTGCTTTACAACATAATGTATATTATTACAAATAACATTTATCGCTGCACGATTTTGTTAAGTGTTTGAAAGTGCTAGGTGCTGCTTTGTTTCACTCTGTTAGAGAATTCACCAACTGCAACTAGTTCTATTATAATAATATTTCAAACAGCCTTTAAGCACAAAATGAAGCTAGATATTGCAGAATTAACATAACTGTCTGACGCAACGTTTCTACTGACATCTTTGTTGTTCCTTTTAGACTTCCAACAATAATATACATAACAGCAGGAATTCTCAAAGATGATTGTTAGTCAGGCAACAGATACACACTCAGGGAATACTGTAAGAGGTAACGACACAAGGTTTCTAGGTACTTTGGTTAACCAAAACTAGTTTATATTTGAAAGTACCCTGTCTACTAGATACTTCCAAATATCTAGGATCGAAGAAACCAAAACTAGTTCCATGAAGAAATTAGTATCGACTGAGAGCAGAAAATTCTTGTTAATATTCAGTTTATCGTCTCGAATTCTGTCGAAGTATGTGAAGGTTAAATTAAATAAAGCGATAATCATGCCTGTTGTTGTGTATGGTTGCAAAACATGGTCGCTTACTCTGAGGGTAGAACGTAGATTGAAAGTATTTCAAAGCAACATCATGAGACGAATATTGGGATTGAATGGCGGAAACTTCATAACGAAGAACTACATAATTTGTACCGTTTACCAAACATTGTTAGGGTCATCAAGTCTACGAGGCTCAGGTGGGCAGGCCATGTAGCCAGAATGAAAGAAAGTAGGAACGCTTTCAAAGTCTTAACTGAAAGACCAATCGGAAAACAACCATTAGGGATACCTAGATGCGAATGGGGGGACAATATTAAGATGGATCTCTTAGAAATAGGAATACAAAATAGAAACTGGATCCAATTAGCTAATGACAAAAGTCAATGGAGAGCTTTTGTGAACGTGGCATTGAACTTCCGGATTCCATAGGCCATAAAGTTCGTTTGATAGTCCAATTCTGTTAATCCAGGGAACAAAAAGAAATGTATGTCCGTGCGCTCGGAAGATAATAAAATCGCAAGAACTACCTATTGGATTATCATCAGGATTAGAGGTGCACAAACGTGGAAGACCCACTGAGTCCGGACCTCCAAAAATTGGTAAGTTGATGTGCATTTTGTACAGTTTCTTATTAAAAATATACTTGGTTGGTAGAGAAATGAACGATATAGCCTACACTTTTTGATCTTACACTTCATTTGTACTTTTTTTCCTTCCTTATGAAAATAATCGAGTTGTATCACTTTCTCTGAGAAAATAAGGGGCAGTAGTTAAGAATTATTTTTCGGGGGCACAGAAGCTGGGTAGTAGAGCGCTTATTTCTGGTGATTCGGGACCCTGGTTCGATCCCTGGAGAAGTAAGTTTTTGGTGGACAGCATCGTGTCAGTGGGCTTTCCCGGGGTACTCTTCTTTCCTCCCACTTTCTCATTCCATCAATTTATCCATCATCATACAGTTGCCGTAATCATCATTTCCATTAACCTAAAAAGTAAATGCGTGGGACGTTAAACTGAAAGATTTTTCGATTTTTTGGAGCTAGAATAACACTGCCTCAATACTACATGTACGAAGTGTCTTGTAATACGGACTACCCAAACGTTGGACCCCATCCAAGGAAAACAATTTATGTGTGCGTCTGACCAGGATGCCGAAGAGCAAAGGTTGGGCAACGAGTTCGCTGATGGATGTTATATTCAAACCGTGAGTGATAGAAATTACCGTGTTTGCTTTTAATGTTAATCACTGGAGAGCACGAACGGTAAGATATAGCGAAAAGTGGCTTTCTGCAATCGATTAAGCGTATTAAGAATACAGAAGGTGTGTTCGAAAAGTATCGAACCTTATTTTGTCTAGCGTAAATCAACTTCTTGGAAGACTTTCTCCAGTGTAGATCTAGAGGGGACACTAACGCACAGTAGTGAATTTTTCCCGCCCGCAGATAACGTTAGTAGATGGCAGTCGACCAACGAGTCAAGTCGTGAAGTGAGCGGTCGTCAGATCAATTTTTGCCAAAAGCTTGACAATACCCAAGCGGAAACCCTTCAATCTGATCGGTACATTTAAGTTTGAACGAGAATTCGGGCATGTCCGCAAAATTTGATTCAGGCTTTCATCGCCAAACACAACATTTCTGAGTGTCGTAAGTCTCCCTACTCACCGTAAATGGCTCCGTGTGGCTTTTGGTTATTTCCCAAGCTGAAAATTCTACTAAAAGGGACCCATTTTGAGTCAAGAGAAAACATCAAGGGCATTACGATGGCATTGTTGCTCACGATTTCAAAAACTGCGTTACAGAAGTGTTTCCAACAATTTGAGTGTGTGCATTACCAAGGACGCTCCTTGAACGGAAATGTTTCGGATTTCCAAATCAATAAATTTATTTTTCCCAACAAAAGGTTTGATACTTTTTGAACACACCTTGTTTTCTATCTCCACGCTAAAAAGTAAAACTATTAGAAGTTAATCGTCATTTCCAGTTTCAATATTACACCATATCACACCATACAAATCGAATTCCTTGATATTGTATACATACAACGCTGTTACTTACTTTGACATGACCTTAGCGTTCCAGTACCAGGTTCCATTTCCCCCATAGTCCTCTCTGACAACAGGAAGTGCTGGGCTGAACCTTTTTTTTTTTTTTTTTTTGTCTTTTAATATTGAATTCCTATAATGAAAGATTAGATATAGCGAAAAATATTTTAGGGTATCATTCACCGTCCCTATAATAGATTTAGTGGCCCCGCGTAGCGTAGTCGCTAACGCTCTCGCCTTCGGTGCTAGCGGTCCCGGGTTCGATTCCCGGTGGGGGCACTCGGTCGAAAAAGTGTAACATCTTTTTCAGGCCAGCCACCCTGAATGAGGTTTTCCTGGGTTTTCCTCATTCACATCAGGCAAATGCCGGGGTGGTACCTAACTTATAGGTCCCAGGCCGCTTCCTTCCTTCCCCAATCCTTTATTCCTTCCCTTTCCCCGGATTCTGTGCTCGCCGAGGGACGTCATCCCTCAAATTGTGAAGGGCTAAATTGCCTTAGATGCCGAAAGCCCAGAAATCCAAATCCTAAATCCTATAATAGATTTCACTTATTTTTCGAAATCGGAAGTGGTTCATATAGAAAATATACTTCCGGTTTCAATATATGATTTTTTATAGTTTAAAACTGGCTGAATTTCTACACTATGAGATTAAATTCTATTTTTCTTACAATAAAATAACCCTTTTAAAGTTATTTGATGTGGTAACTCCCAGGTCGCTTCCTTCTTTCCTTTTCATTGGATAGTGAGCTCGCCGAGGGACCTCATCCCTCAAACATGACGGGCTAAATGGCCACAGATGCCGAAAGCCCAAAAATCTAAATCTTAATCCTAATGCACTGGAGTTGGATTCCATACTTTTTTATTCATTTACTTATTTATTATTATTACATTTCATTCTTCTTCTTTGTTTAGTTTAATGCTAAGGCTCTTTACTTAAAGGAAAAGACAAAAGGCAGTATCTCTTCAAAAATATAAAATAGTAATTAATTAAAAACTGACCGTTTTATTATTCAAGAACAAAAAGTTGCCTATTGTCATATTCTCTGAGTGTCCATGTAAAGATGAAGAGATGAGATTACTCTCTCCACTTGCCACTCCAAGTATTTTACTTAGTAAAAACATAAAATAAAATAAACATACATGACTATATGCACTAAATAAATAGCTATTTATTTTATGTATTCATATGTAAGCTCTGCATTCGTTGTGACTGTCTCCATCTCAGAATATGAAAATCAACTTCTAAAGCTTAAAATACATACCACTTAGGGTTACAGCCCTTTGTGGACCTGAGCCGCTCCAACGCCCTCTGTTAGCGACCAGTTGAACTAAGTTAACATTTGGTCAGCAAGCTGTGGCGCCTTGTGTATCAAACAGGCGTATTGGGAGGATCTTTCTAGGCTTAATAATTGCCACTAGTTTGCCTTACGACGCGACGTTGGGTGGACGCCAAAAATTGTGAAGCCGGGAATCGAAACTAGGACCACGTAGATGTGAGTCCAATGCTTTCTCTACTAGAGTATGGTTTCCATCCAAAAGCTTTAGAATCTACTCCATTAAAGGTCTTTACATTTCTTTATATATATATATATATATATATATATATATATATATATATATATACATATTAGTGTTTCCCGTATCATTTTATAGTCATGTTATAAAATAATATGATTCTACTTATTTCATTGGAGTACGCACTTTGTTTTGATGCAACAATTCTATATTAGATTATGTATTAACTAAAATTATAAAACATTTACTCCTTCGCCAAAATGTAATACAGCTAATGTTTGTTTGTTGAAACTTGGCTTTGCTATCCCGCACTCTAAATGAAATGACATCTTTTAGTTTAACGTCTCACGTTTTGTCCATTAGGCTAAAGGAGACGAATGATGTTGAAATAATTGGTAAAATGAGATTACCCCGGGAAAACCCACAGACCCGATTTTGTCCATTACAAACTCATTTGGTCGGGGATCAAACCGGGGACCCCACGCAAACATTCTATCACTGAGTCACCTTGCCTCCTTAGCACTCTGAGGATTAAAATACCTCAAACGACGTAGTTATAAATCGTAGACCTGTTTCTTGTAATATTTATTATAAAACAATATTGTAACATTTAGCCGTTTCACACAAAATAAATATTTGTAACTAAAGTGTGTGTAACACATGGGAATACAAAGAAATCTTGTACTATCATGATTTAATGGTGGAATCCATACATTGTGCAAAGGATTCGTTCTTCGTCTCCAGGCTACAATAAAATAGAGTGAAATATTGAATTTTAAGTCCTACAGATAAACCAAAGAAAACGGATGACAAAATAAAGTGGGTGATTATGAAAAACATAATGAAATGGACATACGGGGAAATGGAAATGGACGTAGGAAACGGAAGAGAGAAGAGAAAATCCATTATCATGAAGTTGTCTACAATAAATTCGCAGGATCAGAGGTCGAAAAGTAACTTCTGATACTATAGTTGAACACTCTACAACTGCATGCATCATCGAGCCGACAATTATGAATGGTGACGGAGACACTTGGATAGCGGATCAAAACGTGTTCCCATTGCGTTAAGAGACAATAATCTTTCTTTTATTCTTTTATTTTATTATTTTTTTTAGAGCTTTGCGTCCCTATCTGCACCGAGACCATATGAAATGTAAACCTACAGCTTAATGACTAACTCAGTTGTGCTCCACCGGAAATCCAGTCTGGTTCTTCCCTACAGAAGGCCCATGAGATAGCTAGGAGGAAGCTTGTAAATGAAAATACTGGTAACCCTTGATATGATACATAAGAAAGAACTTCCTCGTGTCTAAGCTCTTTTCGCTGGTCTAGTGGCTAGCACGTGCGCCTTTGGTATACGAGGTCCTGGGTTCGATTCCTGGTAGAAGAGCCTTTGGAATTTTAACTCTCCTCGATATGTATATGTTCGTGTCCCTCTCGAATTCAGTAAAAGATCAAACATGCCTTGCATACGTGTAAACCCAGGATGCTCAGGAAACTGGGGTATGATCGGTTAATGTTTTTTTTTTAACGGTTAGTGTATGCGCCTTTGGCGTGGGAGATCCGGATTCGATTCCCAGCGTGAGCTTTTATGGTTCGGATCCCACGCTAAGCTGTAAGTTCACGTCTTATATAGCCTCGCTGCTGAAACCTAGAACGCTGAACTAAAAATTAAACCAGATGTGATACGTGAGAAATCATGTATAAGTTTGTCGGTTGAGGGGAAAGAAATACACTTCGTTGAGTTTTGAAGCATTTTTCTATTGAAATTATTTTTAAATATATCACTAAGTTCACACGCCACATTTGATGGGTCCATAACTTAGGAATCAAAAGAATACACTTCATAGTATTTTAAAACTTAAATAGCAGATCAATGTCTAACATCATGCAAAGTGACTCAGAGCAGTTAAGTTCAATTGAAGTCCTACGATGTACTGTACAATGACTGGTCTTCCAAGGGAAAAAAGTCAATGAAGGGCATAATGTTAATAAGTGTGGGAAATATTGCATTCCATAACTTCTCTTGGCTCTTTCGTGTGCGTATACTTGTCGTGGCATGTGAATGATTAGCTACAGTTGTCGTTTGGCAATCAACTTGAATCACGTATTGTTTTACTGTGCAAGTCAGATGGATTATTAGTTTACTGCTCGTTGTTCCGATGATAAATTAATGGATATTCAGGACTATTCAAAAATGATCTTCCTGATTACAAATTTTAATAACTCACGTTTCTAAACACGGACATTCCTGAAAGTGATATCAAATAAAAGAGAAACTCAAAAAAGGTTTTAGTATGTTTCAAAACTAATACATACTAATACATAGTTTCAGTTTCTATTAGTTGTGCAGGTTGTCACTAGGGGCGACAGTAACACAAGATGGCAGCAGATGAAGACAGAAAAGTTTTGTGTGAGCTAAATTTTCATAATCAGTCGGTTATTAGTGTTCAAAGAAGTTTAAGAACTAAGTTTGGAGAAGAATCACCTAGTGGGTACAGTATTCGTAAGTGGTACTTCAATCCTAAATCAAGAGGATCCATCTGCAAGAAAAAAAAATAGTTGGCAGGTGTGCAGAAACATTGGAGCGTGTTTGGGCCAGTTTCACAAGAAGTCCACAGAAATCCACGGTGAAGAGAAGCACAGAAATGCAGATACCGCAGCTTACTGTGTGGAGGATTATCCGTAAGCTATTAGAATTTTATCCATACCGTTTGACATTGTTGCAACCCTTGAGACTGGTTAGTATGAAAATTTAGAATACTAAAAGCTTTCTTTCCTCTCTTCATTTGCTGCTATATTGTGCTATTGTCACCCTAAAGGCGAACTACACAACAAATATATTTGTACATCAGCTTTGCCAGATACTAAAACTTTTTTTGTATTTCTCTTTCATTTGATATCTATTTTATGTATCTATGTGCGTGTTAATAAACCTGAACTATTAAAATTTGTAATCTAGAAGATCATTTTAAATAACACTATATTTATACGTCATACACATATAAACAAATGAAGATGTATTTCATACCAAGAAAGAGCAAAGACACAGTGCAATTACGGAAACAAAGATGGCTTTTCAGATCATCAAGGTATAATAAATACACTGCCGCTACACACAAGAGAAAGCCATATATTATTCTTGTTTATAAATTGACGTTCATTACTCGTAAAACTTTTTCTTTCCACTGCACGTGGTAGTCAAATGATATCGAAGTGCATCGTAGCATGGGTTTAACTGCTCGTAAATGTAACTAAATACTTAAGGATATTTTACTGATTAACTGGAGTTGTTTTCAATTTATGAAGGCCCAATATTATTTCAAGGACATATATCTCTTGTCAGATAATAATAATAATAATAATAATAATAATAATAATAATAATAATAATAATAATAATAATAATAATAATAATAATAATAATAATAATAATAATGATGATAATAATAATAATAAATTGGACAATTGTTATCTGCTCAGGTTAAGGTCAGGCCTTAGTCAGAATGTTAAGATATTCAAATTTCTAATACTCGAAATGACTTTAAAATTAGTGTTTAAGTATAAATAATCAATCTAAAACAGAAGCGTACTAGAAACGTCGTTCAATAAGTTTTCCACAAATGAGTATATTTTAATTCCCTTCATGTTTGAGAATAGGAACAAAATTAGAAAAATATTCGTGGAAAATGTTGCTTAACCCTTGTGTACTAAAGTGAATTCGTTTGGAACCCCAGATATATTTAATGCAGTATCTCTCTTATATGAACATTAGCATCTAAAAGTCTGTTCTTGTATTTTCTTGCCAGTGTATGTTTAATATAGTGAACACAAAACATCGTTTCCTCTTCTTTTGCTTTTATATATATATATATATATAAATGATTGTTTACCACAGGGTCGTAAAAGGGAAAATGAAATGAAATCTTTGAGTTTTACGTCACACGCTTATGCCGGTTAGCTTAAAGGAGACGGTGATGATGAGGACTGAATGAAATGGTGGAATGAAGAAAGTGGGAGGAAACGGGAGAACCCCGAGAAATCCCACGTGCACGGTCTTTGTCCACCACAAAGTTCACTTGGCGGGAGCAGGGTTTGAACCCGGGACCCCAAGCGCCAGAGGTGAACGCTCAACCACTGAGCCCCACGGTCGTAAAAGGAACCCAAGGTAAAATCCATGTAAGTAATCAACTATTTCTCTCTTTTTTTTTTCTTCTTACCAAACGAGCAAAACTAGTAGTTTGCATACTGTTTAATAGATGGTAGAAACTACTAATATATTGTACTCGAGAATCACTTCATTATTGACATCATAAAGTAACTAACTTGGGTGTGTGGTAAGAAAAAGTTTTGTTACAATATTGGTGACCTTGTCCCTTTCTTCCTAAGGTTACTGTTTAAAGCAACATATATCTTCAAACCAGGGGCGGATCCAGGATGACTTCTGGGGGGGCGGCGGGTTGTCATACTGCTACTTTTAAGGACTCCAAACTTTGGGATGGGTTATATATATAATAAGGAAGTTTCCTCTTCTGGGGGAGGCGATCCTCTCGATCCCCCCCTGGATCCGCCCCTGCTTCAAACCTGCTTATATTTTCAATCAACATGTGAATAATAAAATAGTTTGTTTCAAAGAGCAAATTCCCGTTACTTCAAGCAACAATCCCAAGAAAGTTAAATGACTTATTATTTTAGGTTGTAGTTGCGCCCGCTTTCTGGTGACGAGTGCCTCAAGTATTTATTTTATATTTTGGATGACAACGATGTCAGTGATACCGAAGATGCCTGTGTGAGTTAGAGTGCAATGCAACAAAGTATTGTTTTATTTTGAAATGTATCTGTATAAAATTTCTGTGCGAAACAACAATCATTACTAATTTTTAATTTGGCTCTCTAAGGGATCCCACAATATCTCCTATGCAACATTTTGCACGGAAATACACAAGGGTTGTAAATCTTAAATTAAATATTTGGTAAGGTTCCTTGAAAGTCACTAACTTTAGGGAAGTGTACATATATTCGAACCAACTAACGAATATACATCCAAAAATGTTTTCTGCATGCAGATTAATAAATTATAAATTCATTGATATCTCGATTTTGAAAGTTTTCACCATCACTATATTTCCTTCTCTCCTATCGTGGCTAGAAAGTAAAAAAAAAAAAAAAAGAAAGAAAGAAAGAAAAAAGAAAGTTTCTGGACGCATATTTTTATTTCAGACAAGCTGAAATACCCATTTTTCGCATGGGTCAGATAAAATGTCTATGTAAACAAACTGAACAACGAAAGGAAAAACAATATCGGTCATTTTCTGCTAATTTTACATATTCCGGTAAAGGCCCCCTGAGACCCCTGGTTCGATTTTTTTTAAACGAGTCTGGTTTCCAACCGATGGGGCTGTATTTGGAAGTCAACGCCTGTGTGAGTACCACCATTCATCTCAGCGACCGCAAAAACTATGGATTTAACATTAATATCAGTCATTTTCGATTATTTTTACATGTTTTGGTAACCCCAGCCCGCAGGTGACCCTCGTCTCCTTTAGCCTAGCCGGCATAACGTGGGACGTAAAACTCAAATATTTCATTTCATTTTCATTCCGCAGGTGACCCCCGGCACACATACACTGGTAGTTGAAAAATGAAATGAAATGAAATCTTTGAGTTTTACGTCCCACGGTTATGCCAGTTAGGCTAAAGGAGACGGTGATGATGAGTAATGAATGAAATGGTGGAATGCAGAAAGTGGGAGGAAACGGGAGATCCCCGAGAAAACCCACGCACACGGTGTTTGTCCACCACATAGTTCACTTGGCGGGGGCTGGGACCCCAAGCACCAGAGACACTGGTAGTTGAATTTGAGAGTCATCGCTAATGGAAGTGTAGCCATTTATCTCATCGATCGCGAAAACTATGAATTTGACACTAGTATCGGTCATTTCTTACTATTTTGCATGTCCTGGTAAACGCCCCCCTGAGATCCCCGTGGTTCGAATTTTGAACAAACGCTTCCTCTTGGTCTGGGGTCTTGATCAAAGTACCTGTGACTCTCGTTTGATCCCCAGGCCTTACACAGACACACAAACAAACTATTTTATTTATATTAGATTACTATGGAAAGATGGAACTGTATTTTTCTTTAAAGATTTGAAAAAGAAATCTTCCGAAATAATAATGGAAAAATAACCTATTAAAATTGTTTATATTATTCCTTGGTATAATGGGTGTAGACGGTGATAACAGCTTATGTTTCAAGGACCCAGGCTTTTGTTTAGGCAGATTACTGTTTCATGTTTACAGGAATGCTACTCTGCACAACTTATGTAAAAGCCATAAAAGTAATAAGCAGAAAAATAGTTATTTTTATGTTGATAATTTTTAGATACCTGTCGATAATTATCGAATAACTAATTAGGATCACCTATGATACACACTAAAGTCTCTAAGAAGGATACAATTAAGCTTGCCACCACTCTTCGCCAGTGACTACCATTTTTTTTATCCTCCATTAAATGTAGTCTCCTTCGCCTCCTCCCTCCCTTTCCTGCCACCATACCCTGTAACACATCCGTTATGATACAGTTCCTTCTTAACCAATGTCCCAACCAGTTTCTCTTCTTCTTCTTAATAATATCTAAAATTGTTATTTTTCATCCACCATTTCTAAGACCTCTCATTCGTTCTCTTTTTTCCTCTCGACCGAGCTAATTCCCTCCATTCTATGATTATTTAAATTTTCCAAAAATCCCTCTATTCCTGAGAGATTTAAATGGTCTTTGTGGTGGACAAACACCTTATAAGTGGATTTCCCTGACTTTCTCTCGTTTCTTCCCACTTTCTTCATTCCACCATTTTATTCATCTCTTTTAGTTTAACCGGCATTACCGTGATACATAAAACTCAAAGATTTTATTTCATTTCATTTTTCTAAGATATTTGCATAATCAATTGCTTAATTAATTATAGTCTTTCGTCGTAGTCTCCAGCTTGTGAACTGGAGTAGCTTGCCCTTATCATTGTATAAATACGCAAATCAATTTGTAACATCATTAATAATCTTTAAAGTGCAGCCAGTGTCTTTCAAATTTGGATAATTAATAATTCCTATACACGAATTTCCTTCCTTCTCTCCATTTTAATGAGAAATTAATTTTAAAAAAGTGAAAACATAAGACAAATGAATACATACCGAAAAAAAAAACTCTACGCAGCAACAAATATTAGGCTCAACAAGTATGTGGTGAAACAAGGAGAGATATGACCTGGTAGTTACCACGTGCTGTATGCATATTACTACTTCTATTCGTATTATTCGCGATGTACACTCATGTCCAAAATGATTGTGGCATATCTATAACTGTCTTCTTGTAAGAATATAATTTCATAGTGATTTTGCAGGGTACTTTTAATACTGATACTATGTGTATAATCGGGAAATGTATATTTGTGGTAAATTTCAAAGGAAAGTAATTATAAATACGGAAATTAGAATGAGTAAAACAAAATGTTGCTAAATGGTCAAGAAAATTTTATTTTCGTTTTATTGTTCTTATTTACTGCTCTTTTGACATGAAATTTGCATGTCTTTGCCGATTATACACATACTAACATTATAAAAAATACCGGGCGAATTCGTTATCGAATTATGTTCCTATAACAACATATCTATAGACATGAGACAATAATGTTGGACATGAATGTACAAGTGATGGTGGTTAGTCCTAGGATTTAAGGAAACAAACGAAAAAGAAAAAATGGTAGACATAAACTTTTTTTTTTTTTTTTTTACATCGTCATATTAACCTCCAACCTACTGTGACGCCTTCAAGTTCAGGTAGAAAGTGCTGAGGTTGACAACACTCGATAACTAACTTACTCTATGGTTTATGGAATCCGGAGGTTCAATGCCACGTTCACAAAAGCTCTCCACTCCACTAGCATCTGTCTTTACCCAACTGGATCTAGTTTCTACTTCGTATTCCTACTTTTGCGAGGTCCATTTTAACATTATCCTCCCATCTACGCCTAGGTCTTCCTAATGGTTGTCTTGGTATTGGACTTCTAGTTAAAATTTAAAAGCGTTCCTAATTTCTTCCATTCTAGCTACATGACGTGCATGAGCCTCTTGCACTTGATGACCGTAACAATGTTTAATAAATGGTATAAATTATGTAGTTTCTAGTTATGAAGTTTCCGCCATTTCCCATTCCCGTACTTCTTGTGTCCGAATATTTGTCTTAGCATCTTATTGTGAAATACATTAAGTCTAAGTTCTTCTCTCAGAATAAGCGACCACGTTTCTCAACCATTGAACACAACAGGCATTATTATCGTTTTATGTATTTTAAGCTTCAAATTCCTTGATAATTTTGTTTTAAATCTGTTTAAATAAACGCCAATCCGGAATGTATTAAAAAGTAAACAAAAAGTGAACTGCTTTAAAAAAAAATCAAAATTGTTTGTTGTTTCCAATAACTCTCCTTTCTTACAGTTCGTTGGTATTGTCGATGACATGAGACGAGACAATAACTTTTTTAGTCTTTTTCTCGAACTCTGTAGAAGTCATGTCTCATCTCGTTTTGTAATTGTATTCTCTGATTTGTTCTTAATTTCATCTAAAAGTTATCACACAACCCTTTCGTGCCATAAGAAATCTACAAAAAATACATTAAAACCATATTTATTATTGGAATATATTGTGTGACGACTTGTGTATGACTAACAGTAGATAAATGCTCCTCGTTTTGTTCGTGCAATGACTTTATCACTTTATACTATGCATTATTATAACAATCACTTTATCATTTTTTATAACACGAAATTAGTGTTTGAGATTTATGACATTGGTGAACTAGTGTTTCCCATGAGAGTCGATTTTTTTTTTCATCTCGCCTAAATTGGCACGTTTCTGTCTCCTCTCGAATTTAAAAAATGGTTTCGAGACTAGAAAATTAGACGCGGTGGGACTGTAGAGGGAAATACTTTTTACATCTTCGTCTTCGTAGTGTATACTTCAAATAGATCACAATCAAGTTAGACGTAGCACAATCAAGTTAGACAAGCAAACCGTAGAACTCACGCGAATAAGTGATGGAAGCAAATTCTGTCATTTTGAAAAGAAAATTAGAAAACTCGTGTGAAAGACAATTGCAATTAATACTTTTACATTCGAGCGACGATAGAACAAAGTGTTCTGACCATGAAAAAAAAAGTCCGAGATTTAAACACATTACACGTCTCCTGGTCCCAAAGTGCCGAAAAGAGTGATTTTTCAATCTTAAAAAACAAACAAAAAAAAAAACTGCTTAAACGATTTTGTTCATAATTCACAAATATTTCATAACCAATTTATGACCTTGTATACAGTAATTCGTTTTTCTAAGAAAAAAACAGAAGGAGTAGTTTACTTTAGGTTAGGTTAGGTTAGTTCTTCCTGGACGATCTCCTGAGAAAGTTAGGCAATTTGTTTCATGCTACGTAAATAAATGTTTCATTATGAACCTCACAATACAGCATAACTCATTTTTCCTTTAAAATTAAAGAAGAGGTAGTGTACTCTTCGGATGTGTTTTTTTCTTTGGTTTGGAGGGCCTACTTTCTCAAAAACAATTAAGATGATTTTGTTGATATTTCATAAACAAATATTTCTTTGGAAACCCTATAATACTGCATATAAATCATTTTTCATGAAAATGTCCACAAGCGGTACTTTATTCTCGGATGAGTTTTTTTTCTTTTTTATAATTTCCCTGAATACGACTCATGCAATTTTGTTAGTATTACTAAACGCATATTTCATTAATAATCTGCAAACAGACATTAATCATTTCTAATATAAATACCCTGAAAAAATGTAGTTTATTTATTGGGGTGAGTTTTCTTCCAACGAAGTTTTCCGAAGAAATATAGTATTAAAAAGTGCTGTCTTTCAGTAACAGTAAACAAAGAAATAGTGTTAAAACTACAAGGAAAATAGTTTTAGTACAAATAGTTAGGTAAAGAATAATAAAGTTCTTTATTTTTTTCAGTGGAGTATGTAATATGTAAATCGTCAAATTCGTATTATACTTTCAAATGAAAACTTTCAGCGACGAAGTTGCATAAGCTCAAGAATTTTTTTTTCTCTTGAAGACTTGCATTTGTTAAAACAGGAAAAAAGGCTTTGACTCATTTCCCTTAAAGCAAGAGCAAAACGTGATATTTATTGAAAAGGGTAAAGAAACATCCTGTTTTCAGTCAAAGCATTGAATATGTTGCAAATGATACACAGCGCCAGATGTATTGAGACGTAATATCCGCTGTTTTCGACCTTTACTCTTCAGGTTTCTGACGAAAGTCACTCTTCATCTTTCGTTGAGTCAGTCACAATATTTTTCTTTTAATTGACGCGAATTAAATTCTGTTTTATTCTATAGATCAATCAATATAGTTTAACTTGATCTTTATAATGTAGATCTTACGTTCTATCAGTATTCCAAAGCGTCTCTGGCAGTCACTCAGCTTCTGCAAGATGGATTCCTAGGAACATCTGATGCTAAACGTGGTATTTACATGACAAGAAAATAAGTCTTACTTTCTCTTTTCCTGTGATGACCTTTCTTGAATTGGGATGACCTTTACCACATTTGCTTATACTTATATGTTAGATAAGTCGAAGTAAAGAGCTCGTTGGCAAGGCTTATGTGTAACCTAATAAGGAAGTCGTGTAACCTAATAGCTGTGTTCAGATTGAATATTTTTTCAAGAGGGATGAATTTCACCTATATACGTACCCAGCTATCACACTTACATACACATTAATCACGCGTACCTACGATATACGGATTATGTATTGCTATACGTATTATTATTAATAATGTCGTTTTGCAATTGAAGACTTCAGGGCAAAAACTCGTCTAATCCAAAAAGTAAAACTGTAAAGGAGATAGCTTCACACGAATTTATCTTCATCCTATTTTCTTCAAACTTGGCACCTATATACTAGACCAAAAATAAATCGACACATTTTTTTTTTTAAATTTCTTTCGGAAAATAGTTTGAGGGGGTAAAGGACCCCTTTCAAAAAAATCCCCTTGATTACAAGACCACTTTAAAGAAACGAAACTCTGCCTATGCAAAGATGACTTCAAAGTAGAAAATACGGGCTTTGCCCTTTTTGTAAGAAAAGGGTTGCAGGAGGCAATGGCCCCTCGAAACGACAAAGGACCCTGCACAATTCTTATGGAAACTGAATTTCGGTGGAATTGTTTGAAACCGTGATATATTGTAGACATGGTGTTCCTTAGAAAAAGTCCCAATGTTCACAACCATCAAGCACTGATCGTTTGGCCACTACGAGGCCATTTTTTTGAAAGCAGCCGAATATAGTGATATTTTGGATTTCGGTGAAAATGAATGAATGTGTGATATGTTGTAGATGTTACGATCCTGAGAAAAAGTCTCAATAAACACAATCACTAATCACTGACCGTTTGGCCACTACTAGGCCACATTTCTGAAAACAGCAGAAGGTAACGTTATTCTGGATCTCGTTGAAATTGCTTCAAACCGTGATATGTTGTAGATATTGTGATCTTCAGAGAAAGTCTCAATGGACACAACCATCAATCAGTGACCATTTGGCAACTACTAGGCCACAATTTTTTAAGCACCAGAAGGTAAGGATACTCTGGAATTTTGGTCGAATTGTATGAAACCCTGAAAAGTCCTATCCCACAACCCGGAAAATGCATAGAGAGAGTAGCGGCGAACACCATTTAAGCATAGACCACATTCAGAAGTTCATCTTCCGGGACAAAGAAAAGCCCTGGAAAGGCCTAGACAATTTTTCTCAGCATCACGACATCTACAGTACAACATGCAACAGTTTCATTCATTTACACCGACAATCAAAAATATCGTTATACCTGGCTGTTTTAAAAAAGAAATGTGCCTGTAGTGGCTAAACGGTCATAATTGGATGGTTGTGTCCATTAGGACTTTTTTCTCATGATGAGATGATATTCAACATATCTTAGTTTTACTCAATCTTACGAAATCCAGAACATCGTTATACTCGGCTGTTTTCAAGAAAGTAGCCCTGTAGTGACCAAACGATTAGTGATATGTGGTTATGTCCATTAAGACTTGTTTTCAGGATGACTATATCTGCAATATATCAAGGTTTCTGTCATTTTGACCGAAATCCAGAATATCGCTATCTTCGGGTCGGCTGCTAAAGAAAGGTGGATTCGTAGTGGCCAAACGATCAGTGATTAGTGGTTGTGCCCATTAACACCTTTCTTCAGGATCACAATGGCTACAACATATCACAATTTCAGTCATTTTCATCGAAATCCAGAACATAACTATCTTCGGTAGCTTTCAGAAAAGTGGCTTCGTACTCAGGCTTGTATTTATATATTGTGAGCCCCTAGAAGTATATGCTTTAAATAACTTGTTCCCCCAACCCCGCACAAACTTATGTCTCAATTAAGGAAACAAGCCGTGATTTTGCAAATATACCAGATCTTATTCAGTAGCAGTTTAGGTATTACAAGTTATAAGATTTACAACATACTTTTAAGTGGCCTAATTCTCTAAATGATGAATATGATGTGGTATTAGATAGATGGACCATAATAGATAGAAACGTGAAATTTTAATGTTTTAAAGCTCTTAGAGAAATGATCCAAATGACCTGTTTCAGGTCCCTAGGTCACATTTGAACTGAAATGTGAGAGTGCAAAGTCCCCATAAAAATAGCATTAGGGTATTTTTAAAATAATCGAAAGCAACCAACATTAGAGTTGAATTCATAGTTTTTGCGGTCGCTGAGATGAATAGTCACAGTTTTATTCCAGTTCAACTTCAAGGTCACTCCACTCCCCAGGGAGGGGGCAAGATTTTAAAAGTAATCGGAAATGACCGATATTAGTGTTGAATTCAGTTTTCGAGTTCACTAAGCTTAACGGTATCAGTTTTCATTATGTCCAAGTTCATCCTCAGCCCTGGGAGAGGAGTGGGGTGGGAGAAGATGACTTTTTAAAAATAATCAGATAAGCTAGCTAATTAGTAACTACTGTAATTAGAGCGAATTAAACACACTAACATATTTTCTCTCGCTTACACGGGACTCTGTGGGTTGCAAGTTTTAAGTATTACTTTTATGTGAATCTTTAAAAAATCCAAAATTTTGCCGCCCCTTAAATTCTGTTGGCCTGTGTTCAAGCACAGAATAGCACTTACCTAAATACGGGGCCAGCTCGTAGTGGCCAAACGGTCAGTGAGTGGTAATTGTGAACATTAACACTTTACCTCAGAGTCACAATATCTACAGCATACCATGGTTTCCAGCAATTCCACCGAAATAAAATTTCCGTAAGGATTGTGCGGAGTCCTTTTGTCATTTCGAAGGAGGCCATTGCCCCCTGCAACCCTTTTCTCGCAAAAATAAGACAAAACCCGTATTTCCTACTTTGAAGTTATGTTTGCATCAGCAGAGTTTCGTTTCTTTAATGTGTCCCTTTTAATCAAGGGGACATTTTTTTTGGAAAGGGGCCCTTTGTCCCCATAACCTACTTTCCGAAATAAACAAAAAGGTGTTAATTTATTTTTGATCTAGTATATATGTGCCAAGTTTGAAGAAAATCGGATGAATAGAAATTCTTGTGAAGTTATTTCCTTTACAGTTTTACTTTTTTGGACTTGACGGGTTTTTGTCCCAAAGTCTTCAAGTATAAATGGCTCTTGCAAACAGCTCGGGTAAGTGCCACTTTCGTTAAACTTGAGTTATTCGGTGGAGTGGGTTGTGACCGAACCACCGAAGGCTATGTAGGTAGTCTTACCTTTGAAATGAGCTACAGAAGACCAGGGAAGTTTTTTTTTTTTTTAATACGTGTCATTGCATTGAATTGCATGGGAATGGTCAACTTTCTTTGCCAATTTACGCCAAAGTTAGAAAATGTTTCACACACCATTATGTTTTCCGAGCTTCTCATATATAGATGCTTCTAGGTGAAATCAGATCATCACTCATTTAAGTGAATCTTGTGACTGTATCACTTCATACAAGGACGCTTTTCCAGAAATTGCAAACTTAAACATTTGGTGCCTTTCCACTCTTTTCAAGCCTTGTTTCTATTTTCATGACCTTGAAATAATTATACAAGGTGTTTCAAAACAACACCGACAACGTTTGGGAGGTGATTCCTGATACCAAGATAAGACAAAAATATAGACCAACCTGGGTGCAGAAATGCTTCCTTTCGGAGTTACAGCCTGCCGAAAACATTAAAAAAGTGTACTTTAAAGGTCCATACCTCCCAAACTATGGGACCTATGTCAGTCAGGTGAAGAGTTCACTTAGAAAATAATGTGTGTTCTATTCAAAAATCCATGTTTCAGAATCCTAAGGTACCCACGCAACAATTTTTGTAGAGGGAGATTGGGTATGGGCATATAATTTGAAATATTCACCAAATACATCTAAAAGAATTGTTGCGGGAGTACCGCAGGATTTTGAAACGTAGATATTTGAATAGGATACATACTAGTTCCTAAGTGAAGTCTTGACCCGACTACGGTAAGTCCAATAGTTTTGGAGATATGGATTTTTAAATTTCATTTTTTTATTGTTTTTGGCAGCCTATAACTCCGAAAGGAAGCATTCAGGTTTGTCTGTACTTTTTGTCTTATCTTGGTGTCACAAATTACCTCCTAAACGTTGTCGGTGTTGGTTTGAAACACCCTGTATAAAGGTAAAATATCCCTGGTAGGGATGAACATGTTATTTCTTCTTGAGGTATATTTTTCAGGCGAGAAATCCCCGTCAATTCCCATACTGCCTAATAGATAATATTTGAAGAGAGCATACACTCAAACAAAATAGAAGATGTGACATTTCGTTCTAATTTAAATCAAGTGAACTCAAGAAAATAAAAAGTTAGTTTACCAAATTTATGAAATGAAATGCAATCTTTCCGGCTAGGCTAAACGAGACGGTGATGATGAGAAATTAATGCAATGGTGAAATGAACAAAGTGCGAGGAAACGGGAGAACCCCGAGAAATTCCACTAACAGGGTGCTTGTCCATCGCAAAGTTATTTGGTGAGAAGTGGGATCAAACCAGAAACCCCACACACCAGAGGTGAACACTCTACCACTGAGCCATAAATTCCAATTTAACATATTTATACAGGGGCTAGTTTTGTGAATATTAGAAACCTGTAATTCAGACTTTTGTATGATAGCACGTAAAATTTTGTCAGTTTTCTTGTTAAGAAAATTTTGTCAAATAATATAATGTTAAATTTATCATTTATGCATTTATTGTTGATTTCATTTTTGAGTAAATGATTGAAAAAATAGTATATGCGCACTTAAATGCGTTAAGTACATTATTAGCAACATACATTGACATACGAATTGAAATCTATCGGAGGTAACAGAAAAAAAAACTGTTTTGCAATAACTAACGGGTATCATTACACTGTTGACAATAATGATAGGTTAGAGATGAAAATTGATCACTTTTGTTCTTCTGTTTTATGAAGAAATGACGCAGGCAAAAGACTTTCTTGCACTATGAACATTTTATAAGTGCAATTCCGTTGCATCCGTCAAGGGAACAGTTTGCATAACCAAAAATAAAAGGAAATTCGACATTTCATTCAAAAGGTGTATAATTCGTTCGGTGTATTATGGAACGCAAACTGCAACAATCCAATGTAACGCGGTGATCGGAACTGATTCATCAGCATGGACACGAACTTTATTTGGTTGTTTTGTTGGCACATCATAACATCCGGATGAAGAAGTTTCGTGTTATGTACAGATCTCCTGCCATAATCTATGATTGATATGAATACAAACACATCAAATGGTTGTATAAATCGTGTGCAGTTTTTTTTTTTTATTTTTGGCATGTTCTCAAAGCATTACGTCTTTGCCATCCGTCATCCAACTTGAAATGGACAATTTGTCAGTGAATGGCCCCGAATGATAAAGCAGTAGCAAGTTCAAACCGTTAGCCTTCGCCGTGGGAGACAATACTTCGGTTATATAATTCTGGTGCAATCGTGCATTTAACGTTGAATCTCTCGAGAATTTCTCAAACTTACAGGAATTTTATTAGCTTGTTATAGCCAGCATGAATTGGCCTTTCAAATGGCATGCTTACACACAGAACTACAAGTGCATCATAGGAAATTTGAAACATTTACGTGCATCAAATGGCGCGTTAATATGTATAAATTTTGTTTTTGTCACTGATGCGCAGCATTTTCAACCCTAGAGAACGATCGAAAATAAAAAAATGGGTCATTTGAGACATATAAATGCATTGTGGTTTAAGATTACTCAATTGATGCAGATCTTTGCATCGGTACTGATGCATTTCTTCTTGATGTGAGCGTCACCTGTCGTGTTTTGTTTGAAGCTAGTCTCCAGCACTTACTGCGCATGCTCGACTGGTTTTCGTGTTGTTGTGGAGCGAATTCTGACTTGTTATTGTGTGTGTTCTTTTGTCTAGTGCTGGAGTCTGCTTAGAAAATCGGAGGTAAGTGTATATTAAAATACGATATTATTGTGTTAGGTAGTGCAAGTATGTAGTTATTAAGAAAAGTACCGTTAGCAAAACAAAAATAGCAACAAGAACAGAGACAAAGCCATAAGGGATTCTCAGAAGGAACTCGTTTCCTACAAAAATCCACAAAGGAGTGAAGAAATATTTAGGTTAACTACAGTACATACTGTATCTTGAAGTGACTCATGCTAGTGGCTACTTCATTCTCATTAAATATATCCGATGTATGCGTGAACTCCGAACCGCTGTTATTATTATTATTATTATTATTATTATTATTATTATTATTATTATTATTATTATTATTATTAATAATAATAATAATAATACTTAATATTCTTATTAAGTGAAGGTTGATTATTTAGAAAAACTTCATTTAACTCTCATAAGTTGTTACTCCTGCACCAAGGGCGCCGATCCTGGGGGGTTTAGTGGTCTGGAACCCCCAAAGTTGAAATGGTCCTCTAACGAGGGGCGCCTAATTGCTAAGTTGAAGCAGGTTCTCCTATTTCTACAGTACATGGTCGTTCATTTTTCCTTTCTACTAATGCATATCTTTCATAGGGCCCTCCAAAGTTACACAGAAAACGGCGCCCTTGTCCTGCACATACCAATAGTTGAGTATCTACTAAAAGTCACACATGGTCACGTAATTGTGATGTTTTGGTTAGAGTATCGGGCCAAAAGCCCCGATTTCGTGATATTGAAGTAAATATTGACAAAACACGGGTATGCCTACTATTGAGCAGGAAATAAATTGAAGGTTAAAAACAGTAGCACGGCATTAACTCTTACATATATCGTATATGTTTATACGTTAGGGTTGTATTTTTATTATTCGATTTAAAAAGTACTAATAAAGTTTTTTTTTTTCTAGAGTGGAAGCGTTCTAGAACACGTTACGTATGGTTTTACGCCTTTCTGGGTCGAAACATAGGGTGTGATACGTCATAACTTAAAACTAAATAATTTTTTGTTAGGCCTATTTTTACTATTTTTTGAGTTACTTACTTTTGCACCTATAATAAAAATTCCCTTTCTCTCGATTTTCCCGCTGAGATACTCGACGGAGACATGCGAATGGAAAACGTTTCAAAGGCTGTTCTATTCTGAAGAGAATGAGGTACGAACCATAATGCTAATGTAAATAAGGATGTCTCAGGAAATTTTTACCTGAGATCTTGTTTTAAACGGGAATTTATGGTACTGTGGGCATATTATTTTTTGGCGGACTTACTTTTGCACCTAGAAGATCGATATTTTGCACATACATTCAGTGTACTCCTTAGTATTCTACAGATATATTTCAGATCTCTGCGGTGCCCCAAGTTGTGTTCAAACGGGTAAAAAGGTTTTAAAAAGGGATATTTTAATAAATCTCTTTATCGAGATTTTCCCGCCTCAGATACATGATGAAGACATGTGATTGGTAACGTTAGAAAGTACTTTCCATTCTGAAGAAAATGAGGTACGAACCATGATCCTAGGGTAAATAGGGATGTCTTAGAAAATTTCCCGTTTTTGCAGGAATTTGGGGTATTGTGGGGATATTCTTAGCACATGTGTTAATATATATATATTTACCTTACTGTTCTAAATAGAAGCTTGAAATTTTGTAGACATATTCACTATGCCCTTAACATTTTTCAGTTGATTTTGAGATCTGTGTGTTAACACAGGGGGGAGGGGTCCAGAAATGCTAAAAAAGGGATATTTTAACAAAAATCCCATTTTTTGCAATTTTTCCCGCCTCAGATACATGACGAAAACATATGAATGGTACCGTTTGAAAGACTATTCTATTCTGATGAGAATGAAGTGTAAAACATGACCCTAGGATGTCTCAGAAAATTTTTATATTACATCCGAATCTTTTTGAGTCATCTGGGCCACTGTGGGGATGTTCTTAGCTGATTGGTAATTTGTTTCTCCCATCCTTACTATTCAAGATAGAAGCTTGAAATTGTGTACACACGTTTCGTACACCATTTAGTATTTTTCAGTTTATTTTGAGATCTGTGTGTTAACACAGGGTGTTCCGGAGGGACCCATAATAGAAAAAAAGGGATTTTTTCTACAAAAAGCCTTATTTTTTCCCCTCAAACTTTCCGTTTCAGGGACATGATAGGGAAATGTGAATGGTGCCGTTTTAACACAGCGTATAATAAGGAAAGGAAATTTAAAATGTAATTTCTGGTATCATTATCAGGTTAACTTTTCAGAGGTTAACAGGATTTTCCACTAGTGTTATGTTCTTCCAATGAATTCAATTTGATTATGAGATTTAAACTGACTGTTACTTCATTTTTAATTAAAATTCGTAGTTTCATGAATGGGAAATGAAAGAAACATAACTCAGCATGTCAGAAGGCTACTGATGATGTGTCAGTAGAGACAAGAGACACACGTACTAGAAAACATGCTACAGGCTAAACCAGTAACGTCTTAGTTACTGTTCCATTTTCAGTTTATTTTTTTTTTTTAGAGCATGCGTCGTGTACTTACGTAACATCCTATATTACTGAGAAAGTAAACCTGATAGCGAAATTCTGATTTCAGATTTGAATTTAACATGATAAATTACTATAGACCTACAGACTTTTATTCCAAAAATATAACTTTTTTAGAATATTGTAATTATACATCACAAGAACAGTTTTCATATTTTTGTACCTAATTCGAAACGTCCACGTATTTGTCCGTTTGCAAAATATATCTTTAATAATTAAAAACAGGGAAATGTAAGTGAACAATTCTTTCAGATGATTTTAAAATGAAACTTTGGATGTCTTCCCGTTTGGCCTTTTCCCGTTTCGCCTTGTGCCTGTTTTCATTACTTCAGGCTATGATGCTAAGATAGTATATGCTAATTTGATTGTAAGGCGAAACAGGAATTCCCCTTTGCCCTTTCCATTTCGCCTTACACCAGCGAAGGGGATTTTCAAGTTATGATAGGGAAATTTAGTGTCATTTTGGAAAACATTTGTAATGCTAGTAGTATTTACGTTTGAACGAACAGAATAGCGTATAATCAAAGCAAGTATACAGAATTTTGTGTTATCTGCGTCACTGTTTAAAAAATTGCTCATGTAGCCTTGTATTTATACCTCACATATGAAGAAGAGAGCGGCGGAAGAACGAACATCAACAATTACTAAGACATATAGGTAAGTATAGGTAAGTATATATAATAGTTGTAATAAGGTATAAGTAATTTTGACACTGAAGCTTCTCTGCATGTTTCTAATATTTACTCGTGCAACTTTTCCAAAAGTTATTTTGGAACTTTAGATGTGGAACTTTTCTTAAATGGCATCCTAGCTAGCACACAAATACATAGTCCATTTTTTTTATTTATAGTGTAACACAATTAACCGGTCGTAGTTAAGCAATATTCCGTCTGTCTTTACTTTCTAGAGGGAAAGTTCGACTTTTTTTTTTTTTTTTTTTGCTGTTAATGTTTAAAATGAATGTATTTTCTTCTCTCCAGGAAGAAGGTTGCTAAGGGAAATTACTGTGGTGAAACTGCATATGTTGTCCCTATTTTTGGTGCCGTTAAACACTCTCTATATAACGTACGAGCATGAACCGGGCACCACTATCGCAAACGCAGGACGGCAAAAACTTTTATTGGGGGATGAAGGCGATGACATTAGTAGAATTCTTGTAAGTTATATTTTAGTAATCAAGAAAATAGTTTATCATTTCTTACGTTCTTCTTTTTTTTTTTTTTTTTGAAATCGTGAAAATCTGTTATGACAATAGTAATAGGAGTAAGAATATTAATATTAAAGCATTTTCTTTAGAATGTCTGTGTTGTTTATTCTAGTCTTTCTATCTTCAACAGGTTTTCGGCACTATTGGAACTTTGAAAATTATGTGTCAGTGCGACAGGATTGTAATGGAGGGACACTTAAGACTGTACCTCTCCTTTTCTCCCAAATGTACATCCTGCACGGAAAATATTTCGGCCAGGTATTTGTTCTCCTCTTCTGCATATTGCCCAGTAAAAAGCAAGAGACACATGCAAGATTACTGGAGATAATCATGGAAGAAGCTGAGAAATTTGGACTGCGTTTCAAATTGAAAGAAGTTTCTATTGATCTTAAGAAAGTAGCAATCAATGCTATAAATAAAGTATTTCCTGGTTAAAATCACAGGATGTTCCTTCCACTTCTCTCAGTCTGTTTGGAGGAAGGTTCAGCAGTTAGAACTTTCTCAATTGTACAAAGAGAACACTGAAGTAAAAAGATGGATTCGACATGCGGCAGCACAGCCTCTGGTACCAACTTCCCATTTAGATGTAGTGTTTGTACGTTTGCAAGAAGATGCGCCTGACGTTCTATGAAGGAGGAGTTCCATGATTATCTTATAGACACTTGGCTGGATGATGGTGACACGTTATTTTCTCTGTAAGTATGTTTTCTTTCCTACATAAATAGATGGCGTTTAGTGCAAAAAATTAATGATTGTTTTTTATTATTAAATCATTAATTAAGCTATCCCGAGCACTCTACAGCATAGCATTTTTTCCATTAACACCTAATGTAAAGTGTAATATAGATTTTCTTGCGACGTGCATGTATTGAAGATTCTACATTCACTGATTTGTAAATTATCAAAAGAACACATTCTTTTGCTTTGCAAAAGAAATAAATTAGGTTCACCCAAAATTTTGCCATCGACTTTCCAACGTAGATTCTCCTGCAATCCTTTGAATTTTTAATGTGCTAATGATGTATTTTTACCTATTTGCAGTGACTTGTGGAATCACTTTGAAAACGATCAAGAACAAATGACTAACAATGCAAGACAGTGGCACGTCAAATTACGAAGAAAGGCATCAAGGGATTACTTAGACATACATTCTTTCATTGAATTAATGAAAGACAGGCAACGTGAAAATGAAAGATTGCGAGTACTTCAAGTGGTTATCAGAAAACACACTTAGAAAGCTAAGGTAGAGACGGTTTGACGACAGGATTCACCGCCTAAAAGATAGACTTAAGAACAGTGAAATTGATGTAATTTCATATACTGATGCTGTTTCATATTATATCCACATAGAAACTTGATATGCTATTTTGGGTGTGATAATAAAATTTATGCTCTAAGATATTTGAGTTTAATTTGTCTGAAATAGAAGAGACGTTGCAGTTGAGAATAAGATAAATCCCTCTTTGTTACAGAAACAGAGTGAAAATTCCCTTGTATGTTATAAGGTCAAGCAGGAAAAGGCCAAACGGGAATTCCCCTTCCGCCTTAAGATAACATCCTAATCGGTTGTATGGCAAAAAGGCGAAACGGAAAAAGGCAAAACGGGCATAAATTAGTATACTAAAATACATTATAAAAAAGCGATAGAAAGATTCAGAGAACATAGACATACAAAGTTCGATTTATAATCTGAGTTGGTAGTTTCCACTTTTTTTTTTTTTTTTTTTTTTTACTCTGTAAAGTTTTGTGTTTCCCATCGCTAGATTTGCTATCGGTACGATTTTTCTAACATTGACCCATGTTCTTTTATTTCACCAAAGATAATTTGGGATTTTAGCTTTAGTGAAAATGGCAAAACTGCTCTTGTAGAGCAACCTGTAAAAAAAAAACCTATGTACCTAGGTATAATAAATTGAGTTCTTTTCCTTTTTTGACTTGTAAGATATATTTGAAGGCCTTATTTTTGTAACTATTTTCTCATAGTGGTTGTGACATAGTTTAGATGGATCTCATAAATTGAGTGGCCTAAATTGTATATTGCACATCTGATATACAGGGTTGTCAAGGGTGTGAAAACGATGGAATAAATTTACAACACTACCAAAACTATGAAATCGAGGTTTAGTAGTGTGATGCATGACAGAGTAAAAATATTCCACTTTACATGAGAACCTCTGCGACCATTTTGGAAGGTATCATACTGGATTTTAATTAATTCAGTGAAATGGGAACTTTACGATCCGATACTATTGTTGAAATAAGGTGTGATTTCGTAACGATATTATGGTAGTTTCCTCTCTGCTTGTTTGCATCCTGAACAAAATTATGATCATAAATTTACAATGACAAGTTTTTGTATCTAGACCTATGTGATCAAAATTTCGTTAACAAAGAATATAGAAAACAATCTTGTTAATGTCTTTAAAAATCACACTTTATTTCAAAAATAGTAGTGTATCGTAAAGTCTATATTTCACTTAATTAACTCAAATCCAGTATGACTACTTCCAAAATGGCCGTAGAGGCTCTCATGTAATATGGAATATCTGTACTCTGTCCTGCATTACTCAAAAAGCCTCGATTACATATTTTTAGTAGTGTTCTAAATTTATTTAATCGTTTTCACACCCTTGGAAATCCTGTATATTTAGGGAATATGCAACCAGCGATACCAACCATTGTTTCAATTAATGCATGTAAATGCTTCAGTAGGAGACAAAAAAATGCATAACATTTTGTGATTTCAGCAAAACGTTTATCTGCATAATGAATTTTATGCACACACGTGCATCAATTAACACAGTTTTCATTATGCATTTAGTTGCATCCTTAAAAATTATGCATCTAAACGTTTTGCTGGAGTCACAAAAGTTATGCATTTTTTTGTGTCAACTAACGCGTCTGTGGTTCTGTGTGTAGTTGCTCTGCAGGCGTGTGCTTTCTCCCGAACTTTCCCTGTAAGCCACCATGTCTCTCAGATTGGAATATTATGCACCTGGGCGACTATTTTAGTTATTTGGCTAATATCTATAAATTAAAATACCAAGCAAAATCCTGACAAATTCATGAACATTGTTGAACATAATTGTTTTGGTTATCCAAGTGTTCTTGTGTAATGAGGCATACCGACATCCTAATTTTTGAACGCGTTACACTCACCGGTCAGCATTATTGCAACACTGTACTCCTTTCCCAGGTGCGTCTTTGAAGGAATGCAGTCGGATCCAACTTCATCTTTATGGATAATAATGTGCAACCACATAGTACAGTGCACATCGCGGAGCTCTTGGAAGGAGAGAATATTCGGCGAATATATTGGACTGTGCGTCATCCCGTCTTTAATCCCATTGAGCGTGTGTGAAATGCTATAACAAGACATCCTGCAGCAAGATCAGTTACAACAAGGTCCTTCTACCAGTTGTAATCAGCGCTGGTCATGAAAATGAAGCTCATACCACAACAACGTATTACTATAAGGTAAAAATAAAGTTCTATCGTTTTTTGTGGAGGTGTGTGTTCCGTTGGCCCTCACACTGTGAGTTGAATGCGAATGGTGATAAGTCAAATTTCAGTTGTTGGTGTGGGTATATCCAACATACTACCTAGTTATGGCAGTTCAGTTACACCGTGAACTTGCATAAGAACAAAGTGAACATGGGACCTCCACAGGGCGTCATAAGGGCGTGAATGAAGTACGAGTTCAAAGTCGGGTCAAACGCCACTGCAGCGGGGCTGAATATATACCAAGCCTTTGGTGAGGATGTAACGACTACGCGAACAGTGCAGCAACGGTTTAACAAGTTTAAGGACGGACGTGCCGGAAGACCAACACATGTACAAAATGAAGATCTTCAGGCACCAATTGAGGCAGTGGCAGACATTTGAGGAACTGGGACTACAATTCAGTGTGAGTGGAAAAACCGGGGCGCGGACAAAATCCAAGCGGACAAAATCCAAGAGGGCAAAACCCAAGCTAAATTCTGGCAAGGCGGACAAAATCCAAGCGGATAAAATCCAAGGAACAGTATCACATGAGTAGTGCCTGTGAATATCCTAATTAAATTGTACGTTTGTTTCTTTCTAATTTTGTCTAACAAGAAGGTTGCAGAAGTCTTTCACATTGTTCACAGGCACTACTCACATGATAAGGTTCCTTGGATTTTATCCGCTTGGATTTTGTCGGCCTTGCCAGAATTTAGCTTGGATTTTGTCCTCTTGTATTTTGTCCGCTTGGATTTTGTCCTCTTGGATTTTGCCGGCTTGGATTTTGTCCTACACTCGGAAAAGTACCTCCATGAAATTTAAAGTACTACAAGTTGGGTCGATGGGTCCCACTAGATTTGATTCTGGGCGAGAAGGAACGCGAGCAGACACCCATGTTTCTTTACTGTCTCGTTTGAGAAAGGAGCATTTTTGGACAGAGTGTTGGCATGTGATGAGTAGAGACCGGGTATTAGGCAAAATGTATATTTTTAAATATTAAATATATAAAGCCAATTTTATTTTACCTGTTTTGCCTATTTCGCCCCTTACTGCCTAAATAATTGTTTTAGTGCCTAATGTTGCCTATTCTGTGCATTTTTCTCAAAATAACACTTCATTGGGAAAATATATTACAAGGCTTTTCAGTCAAAAAACTACTAGCCAGACCATTTTGTAGTCACAGCATTTGTACAAATAAACAAAAAAAAAAAAAAAACCTTTGCGACACAGTAAACATGCCACACCAATACATGTTTTTTTTCTTTTTTTGTTTTATTTACATGTCTCTCACAAATAAAAAGAAGAGTGACATCTGTTATTTATTCTTGAATTTCTTGTGGAGATGTCCAGCTGTATGGTGGCTACTGCTTCTGATTGATCAGACTTTACTTGCCAAACGTAAAAAAAAGTACTCACCACTGGCGAGCAGGTGAGCTTATTTTTCAAGCCCGGAAAATATATAATATAAAAATACATACATGGAATGCATGTCAAGCTACACTAATGTACTTAGAGTAAACAAAAATATTAACAAACAGTTATGTTTCTATATTCTTTTGAGCATTATCTAAGACGTGAATTTATTTTTTTTATTCTATTGGGTATTTATCTTCGTTATTTCGAGTTATATTTTAGTGCCTACTTTACTGCCTATTTTTCAAAAATTTTAAGTGCCTATTAGTCTGCCTACTTTCGGGGTTGTTAATGCCTAAATATCCGGTGTCTAGTGATGAGAAGTGGGTCCTGTGCAAAGCTTCACGGCGCCGTCATTATTGGTTAGCATTCCATGAACCGGATTCAAAACAGCCGGAACCAGTACTGCACCAGAAGTACTGCACTCCTGTGTGTTTGATGGACTGCTTGCGGCATCGTGCATCGGGAACTGCTACCAGCTGGTCAGAGCAACAATTCAACTGTGTACTGTCAGCAGTTGAGTCGTGTTCAAGAAGAAAACTCATAACTGTGGAGCCAACACTTCTAAATCGCAAAGGGGTTTTCCTGTTACAGGATAACACTAAACCGCACGTAGCTAGAATGACCCGGGACACCATTATACGCATTGGATATGAAACACTATTGCATTTGCCATACTTCCCGCACATTGCACCTTCCGATTATTACCTGTTCCATTCCTTGGACAATCACACTAGAGGACGTCAGTTCAAATCCCTAGTAGAGGTGTAAAGTGCACTTGATACATTCTTCGCTTCACTGCCCAACAAGTTCTATAGCGATGGAATCCATGACCTTGCAGAACGTTGGCAGAAAGTCGTCGACTGTTTTTTATTGGGACTATCGACGTTTGAAGGTGGTGGTTGAAAAAGCGACAGATCTTTCTTGGTTACCTGTATAACACTGAGGGCAGCAAGGAAACATGTTACAGAGCATCCACGCTACTTTAATAGTTAATAATGTTATCGTTGATAACGTTTAAAAAATTTGTATAATCAAACTTCAGTCTTAATAACAAGAAAACAGCTTTAGAAATGTAAAGATTATGCTTTACCTGCCTTTCGTCATCGGGGTTCTTGAACAAAAAGCTTACCAAAGTTACCTAACACAATTTTGAAAACATGGATGTGCAGATATGAATGTTAGATTAGCTTTACCAAATATTTTGGAATTTGAGCGTTTCTTGTTCTGGGAAATCCAACTTTATTTAATAAAATAACTTCATCAGTAATTCTATAAAGTTTTTTTTTTCTTATTCTAAAGAAATGTACAAGTAATTTGACATTGTTTGTAGGAAACTTTACTGGCATGTTTATTTGATTCTACCTGAAAGAGAGAAAGTAATATGGTTAAAACAACTCAACTTAAGTAATTCAAAAGTAAAACAATAGTCTGCTGAAAATAATTGTAAGTAGCATTAGAGTCCGCTCTACATTATAGTTAAAATTGTATTTAACTAAACATCTAAGTGTACAAGTTTAGCAAATTTAATTATTTTTTTTTTATTTGTGCACGCATACCGCATTTTTCAACGACTTTTCCATACAAGACAATCCTTCATGTAGCGAAATTTATTAGTGTGAAGCAAGCAAGCGACAGCACGCATGGCAATATTTCTGAGCATAATTGTTTACTATAAGGAATTACCATGTCATATTGAGACATTTAACGTTTATTTTACTTCACTCTTCGTCTTCCGTCATCCTCATCTTGCATTGTTTTCCCAGCAAGGTGGTTTTGCAGGCTGCGAGAAAGACAGTAGTCTGTTAATGTAAGACTTGGTGAAAACATCGAGTGGGGCATTTTCTCCCAGCCACATCCCTCGGTCTTAGCACAGGTAACTTCTGCCGTCTGTGGTCCCACATTATCACAGTGGATGAGAACACCCTTGTGGTTAACCAGAGTAGGACGTTTCTCCAACAATACAGTCCGCAAACGTTCAAGCTGCTGACAATAGACATTTGCATTGATTGGTTACGTGGCAAGAGCTCAAAATGGATTATATCAAGGACGTTCCACCAGTCAATATCACTTTACTTGCAGGGGTGGAGGTCCTCGTTTGACACGCATCCTTCTTACTGACTTTTAAATGTAATTTTATGGAAGAGGACCGAGTTATCATTTCCTGTCACTATTCTGTCCAAAAGTGGCTGTGACGGGTGAGCAGGAAGGTGCAGATGTCCATTCGCTGCTGCTTCTGTCGAGGTGTTAATGTATGGAGTACCCATTTACCGAGTTTCGACACGTACTCAAGGTTCCATATATAACAATGAACGATTGAATGGGCGACAGGAGCTCGCTGGCCAGTTTTTCAACAGTTTTCTTGGATTACCTGCACCCCTGCTCGCAGGACATCGCTATCCAGCTTTCCTTTCTAGTGGCTTATCAGCGAGGTTGGTGTTCCCAAAAGAAAATCTCTGGAACCACTTCTGGCGCTTTTGCATATCTACAGTGCCCTGACCATATACGACATTAATATTTTATGCCGCTGTGCTAGCTGAGCATTCTTGGTGAAATTCATACATCAGGCATGCCGTTTATGGTTCTCCGACATTACCATGATCAAACACAAGCTACAATTCCAAATGTAGAGTAAACATTCTCCTTCTACATATTGCTGCACTATGAAGCAGAGAGCAAACCCAATCACTAGAGTGGCATAAAGAAAACTAGAATATTCAGACTATTTCAACATGAAAGTTTATGACAACTGTCTTTCGTGATCGAAAAAGTGTTCTTTTGGTCGATTCGGTGAGAAAAGGCGAAAATCGTTATTGCGAGACATTAAGAAGCCTTTTCTGGGAGATGAACGTTTTGGAAGTAATGAAAAGTTGAGGAATGCAGTGATCGCCTGATTTAATGAACTGGCGTCAGAAGAGTGTATGACGGGAATTCTTAATGTCGTGAACAGATACGACATATGTTTAAATGAAAGAGAATTGACGAAAGCTTCAGGAATGTAACACTTTTTTTTTTCAAATAAATATTGTGTTTCTCATTTTGCATAACTAAATGGTCTTTACTTTGTGGATCGTACCTTAATTGGTGGATCATTTAACTTACCAACTGTTACTAGAAACGTCGTTTGTGCCATTTAATGAATTCCTCACTAAACGCAGGTCCTGGGATGTAATTCCCACGGAATTTTTCACCTTTTGGAAGGAGAGTTTTGAGGCCATCATGAAAAAGTGATCGATACCCTTTACCGCCATCATAAAACAGAACTCCATATTTATTATCAAAGTGTAGCCCTTTGCCATTAAAACCATACAGCATATCTGATACTGGTTTTCTGCTTTCGTTGTCTTTAGCTAATACATTACTAATACTATCTTGCTGTGCTTGATGATCTTTGGCCACAGTTGCTGAGGTTTCACTACAAAAGAAGATAAAGCTTTTAATTACTTAGTACTTGCACTTTGATTGACGGCAGTGATCAATTTATAATGTATTCAGAGCTTGGACAACATGAAAACCACATTAAAACAAAAATATAGATAAATAAAAATAATCATTGAATGATAGCAATTTAAAACGTATTTTATTAATAAAATAACTTCGAAATAAAAAAAAAACAGGTTTATTGTAGAGCATAAAAATAAACACTGATTCTAATAGAAACAACGAAGCTCGCCAATTTTTATTTAAAGGAATATAGTAGATGGCATATAGTGCGTTTCTTCAAGCGAAGTGCAGTTCGTACATAACGAATGCTGCTTGCCTTCTACGTGTGGTGGCTCGTGCCATAAATAAGTCATCGTCCGTGGGATCTTGTGGAATATATCCCCCATAACTAAATAGCCAACCAGAACCCTCATTTCAAACAATTGACAGTAGCTTGTCAACTCCACGTGGAACTTTAGTTGCCACAGTTCTAAACACTGTTCTTTAAGTTAGTTAAACAGTGTTTTTTAATATAAATGTATTTTCCTAAATACATATGTTATACTAGATCTGTTCCCAAAACTAGCTTCCTTGTTATTACATTGCCTGACATGTGTTTCATATTAACACTAGTATAGGAAAGATAGAACAAACACAGTGGATATTAAGACGTTGCAACCCCGCAAATGCTGTCAAAGGAGGTTTGGAGGGATAAATGCTGTTATAAAAATCAGCATGGAAACTTGAAAGAAATTTGCAGAATTGCACTTCTGTTGATTGAGCGCACTATACTAAACTCTTCCTGTTTGTTACACATGCAGTAAAAAAAGAAAAAAAGAAAAAAGAGCCCAATCATTAATCTTAAACTAAATAACGTTATAATATTGAATGATATTACTTTTTAAAAGAAATGAAGCCAAAAACTTAAATTAAAAAAAAAAACTACGACATGTGTGGTCAGCGCATCACAAGGCTCACTCTCATCTTGTTCGTTTTTATTTGGGGGGGGGTGCATAAAATCATTCAAGCAGGTGTTCAATTGCCTCCAGGACAATGAGTGAATGCTACATTGCTAACACTGTATGTTTCCCCATCCAAATACTGAACAGTGACACTACGGAATTGGGTTTGATTTTTTTTTTCGAAATTGCCTGATTTGAGTTTCCTTTCAGCAGATGCGCTACATGATGCGAGACGTAATCATACAGCTTCACATGAGTTCCAAAATTGTATGGGCATAATAATATTGAAACTGGAAGTGGTAATGACTTTTCCCCATTAGTCGGCAGACAGAACACCTAATTATTAGGTTTCATTCAACTCGAGAGAGTAAAAGCAACCAATGATCCTGAATCATCAAGTTCACTATCCTGATCATTTCTAGACCACCGGTCGCTTGATACGAGCGGACATTTGCCCCGTACACCCCGATCCCCATCTACTGAAGCTAGAAAATGAGCGTTTCTAATAAAACGCCATATCTCCAAAACGAATGAAGATATTAATGAATTTCTTTTTCCCATTTTATCTGTAAGGTGTACCTAACGAGTTTTTCTATTCATTCTCTGGATAAACCCAACAGTTTTTCGGAAAATTTAATATAAACATTAAAAACTGACATATATGTAGTTTTGTGTTTCCCATTTCTACATTTGCTGCTGATGGTAAGATATCAAATACTGGAAAACAAGCAGGAGGTTAATGGAATTTCTGCAGTTATTTTTATTGAAATCACCACCGATATTTTAAAATTAAAATGGCAAAACTGCTCTTGTAGAGCAACTTGTAAAACAAAATGCTATATATAATTAATTGAGTTGTTTTCCTTTTTCTCATTGTAAGATATATTATTTGAAGGCCTTATATTTGTAACTATTTCTCATAATTGTTGGAACTTTTCTTTTAGATGCGTCTCATAAATTGAGGCTGCTCCCTGAATTGTATATTGGACATCTGATATACAGGGTTGTCAACGGTATGAAGACGATGGAATAAATTTAGAACACCACCAAAACTATGAAATCAAGCTTTTTTTTGTGTGTGTGATGGATTGCAGAGTGAAAATATTCTGCAGAGTGCAGATTACATGACAGCCTCTGCAGCCATTTTGGAAGGTATGAAATTTACTTTAAATTAATTCAGTGAAATTGAAACTTTACGATGCGATACTATTTTTGAACTAGGGTGTGATTTCTTAAAGACATTTGTATGGTAGTTTTGTCTCTGCTTGTTTGCACCCTGAACGAAATTACGATCATGAATTTACAATGACAAGTTTTTGTATATGTTCTAGACCTATGTGATCAAAATTTCGTTAACAAATAATATAAAAAACTATTATATTAATGTATTTAGGAAATCACACTTTATTTCAAAAAAATAGCAGTGTATCGTTAAGTACATATTTAACTGAATTAACTCAAATCCAGTATGGCACCTTCCAAAATGGCTGCAGAGGCCCTCATGTAATATGGAATATTTGCACTCTGTCCTCCATTACACCGAAAAGCCTCGATTACATATTTTCAGTAGTGTTCAAAACTTATTTCATTGTTTCCACACTCCTGAAAATCTTGTACATATTAAGGGATATGCAAGCAGCGATACAAACCACTGTTTCAATTAATGCATACATATGCTTCAGTAGGAGACAAAAGAAAATGCATAACACTTTGTGATTTCAGCAAAACGTTTACGTGCATAATGCATTTTATGCACACAAGAGCATCAATTTACACAGTTTTCATTATGCATTTAGCTGTATTCTTATAAATTATACACCTAAATTTTTTTGCTAAAATCACAACAGTTATGCATCTTTTTGTGTCAACTAAATCTCTTGTGGTTTTGTGTGAATATGTTAGTAGCATCTCTAATTCCACACCGTTTAATAATTACAGATCTTGAAACATATGAACTCTTTACAGTCCTGTCATTTGTGGGAGACAAAAGGACAATTACTCTCCATTTAAACTCGACGTCGTGAAAGGGAGTCCACTTCAAGATAAAACTTCCTTACTCGATATGATACAATTCGAACATGAATGTAAAAATGTGGCATAGAAAAGGTTCGACATATCCCTCCTCCGAAAGAAATTCTTAAATGAATCGTGTCCAAAAGTAGAAGCTTCGCTAACGCTGACTTTAATTATAAGATTCTTAGCGATATATCGATCTATGAAATAGCGTATAGAAATATCGCTAAGGCCATTTTCGAAAAGATCTTAAATGTTAATTATAAACGTCGGAGCCTGAAACCAAAGGCGGCCTGGCCCCACCTAAACTTTTTGTGGCCTCTCTTCACCTCAATACAAAATGCTATTATTGATTCAAAAAACACACAATTTAGATATGTGTACGATATTTTTTTATGACCTGACTCCCACTAATATACTCATGCCTCCCAAATCTCTATGGCTGGTTTCGGGCCTATGCCTTTATTTTGGGGGAAATTCGAAAAATGAATCTAGAGAATCTTATAAATACCTTAAGTTGAAAATTATGTCTGTACATAGGGTCCTGCTTTTGACCGGACAGTCCGGCTTTTGGAGGTCCTATCCCGTGTCCGGCTTAGTAGTCGAGCCAGACGCCCATTTGTCCTGCTTTTCAGTTGTCTCATTATAAATGTTTACCTTTCCAATATTCTGATAGCTCGATGGCTCCAGTCTCAGACATTTCAGGAGTTGCAAATTATTATCAGTACATTTTTGTAAGTTGTAAAGTAAGAAAAGTTGAGAGTTATAAAATTTGGTAGGAAAACCATTAGATTGACAACCCTGGCCAATCTTTCTTTGGATATATTGTTAATTCTAAGATGAAACTATTAGTTCCTTGTGATGAAAGAAAGTGCTAATCTGCTTTTTGATTTTTTTGTAAACGGGCTCGTCAATACATTCGAGAGCGGTATGATTTTAGTAAAACAAATTAACTTAAGAGACTCTCGTTGCTTTCGCTTGTAAATTCCGACTGCTCTTTTGAAGATTTTGTTAGTTCTGTTCAGGCGTGTAATAGTAAATTCATTGACATGGATGGACTTTACGAATATTTTAAGGTTTTTCAAGGAGTAGCAGCCTCAGATATGTTCAAGAACTGTGTACAACTGTTAAAGAAAGGACTTTTCGAACGTGCGAAAACACCAAGCGAGAAAAGTTTTGAGATTTGAAGAAAGTTGGTCCATATATTTTGTCCATATACATTTTGTTTGCTTACTGCGAACAGGTATTTTCATTAATGAATGCTGCTTGGGCAAAAGAACGCAACCGACTTAATATCTCCACACTTAAGTCAGAACTTCAAGTTTGTTTCAACTTTGAAGTAAAAAATGAGAATAGAACGTGCAGTGACATATTTAAGTAATTCTTGTAGAACAAGCGTCTATTGGAAGCCGCTCGAAGAGCAAAGAAATATTAATCAGATAAGAATTTTAACACGTAAATGTAGCTTTCTCAGCTTGAGCCAAACGAGCCTAAATACATTAATGAACTGAATGGTCATATACGGGGTAAAGGTTTACAAATTCATATAAAGTCCGGCTTTCTTGTCAATGTGTCCGGCTTTTTAATCATTGTCTTCTGATCACCCCATTTGTGTATTTTGAACGCTGTGGTATCTACATGACTGTAAATATGTCGGAAAAAATAATGGCTTGAGGAACTAACAGACATACAACAAAAATCTCTTTTTCTTATGTAGGGGCCATAAAAGTGTAAATTTGTTGAAATATTGTATTTGATTACATTCACAACATCATAGTTTCTTGGGCCGGATTAACCCTTCGGGAGGCACGGGGCTAGAAAAAAAATGTGTGGCCCCTGCTGAGTTCACCTAGTATATTTCTGTGAAAGTACAGTAGGAAAGTAAGGGAATACTCCTTGCCGTACGACACCAACCATGCTATGCGTTAGATAATATTATTCCTAATGGATTATTAGCTAATGGAACTTTCCAAGTACATTAAAAAGAACAACATTACCCTATTATATAAATGTAATAAATAAGAAAAAAAATGATTATTGAATCCCATATGATTCCTCTTAGACAATCAGTTGAGATTTTGATCAAAGTGGAGGCCCCATCCACCTGCAGACCCGCGTCTTTACCCCCCAAAGCCCCTATTAATCCGGCTCTGACAGTTTTTTATTTCCTGTCCTCGTTCAAAAGTAAAAAAAAAAAAATACGTAGAAATGGTATTGCATATAAAAAAATCTGGTGTACAAAAGTATCTACAATAACTCCAGAGCTATTTATTTTTATTTTATTATTATTATTACTATTATTATTAATGTTATATAATTATTTCTATAATGAATTTCATTCCTAAAATTTTTGAAAACTAACGTACAACTACTTGGATAATGCTGTATGTGATCAGTTAGACATAAATCAGCATGGGCTTATAAATGGTAAATCAGTTATTACAAATTTGGCATGCTTTGTTCATAGTTTGTTCCCTATTATTCGATCGGTTGGTCAGACTGATGTTATTTCTTTGATTTTGCCAAAGCTTTTGACAAATTACCTCATCACTTATTAATAAGTAAGTTGTATAAGTACAAATTATCGAATCAGATAATAAAGTGGCTAGATTCGTAATTAAATAATATGAAATTTAAAGTTAGGGATAATGACTGTATTTCTTCTATTCATAATATAACATCTGGTGTACCCCAAGGTTCCAATCCCTTGTTGTTTTTACTGTATGTAAATGACCTGCCTGAGAAGTTAACTTGTAGATATTTGGTGTATGCCGATGACATAAAAAAATAAATAAGGAAATTAAAACCCTTCATGATCAAGTCACGTTACAAGAGAATATTGAATTAGTTGTTAAGTGGTCAAAAAATAATTTTTTGCCTTTGAATATTACCAAAACTAAAGGTATAACCTTCTAAACGAAAACTGATATTTTTTATATAATTACATAGTTGGTAAACAGAGAATCGTTTTTGGAACCTATGCCAAGGATTTAGGGATAATTTTAGATAACAAACTACTATTTTGTAAACATTTACAGGTAATTATTAAATACATCAGGCCAGGAAAAAAATAGCAATGTTAAAATGGCTTTGAAGTAAGTTTTTATGAACACTTGTAAAATTCTATACATTTGCAACGTGCGTTCTCATTTGGAGTACATCACGGTAATTTGGAGTAGTGAAGCTAAATACTCTATAAATGCCATAGAATCTGTTCAAAACAATTTTTCAGCCTAGTTACGATGGAAGATCAAAGATGTCAAAGATATGAGCCTGTCCTGCATATCTAAAGAGCTCCATCTATAACCTCTAACTGATAGTCGTCACATTTTTTATTTGAGATTTTTTTTTCATAATATTCTTCAGGGTGTTATTATTATTATTATTATTATTATTATTATTATTATTATTATTATTATTATTATTATTATTATTATTATTATTATTATTATTATTATTATTATTGATAGTTTATGGTCCATAAGAATTCCTTATCGTAATGTCAGAAATTTTGTACCTTTTGTTTCGAATGTTCTATCTTGAAATGTTAAATCTATAAAACTATAGATACAGCAACAAGTATTACTATGTTCTAGATATCTTACAAAGTAATTTTGCTAAAGTCTGTTCATGATTAAACAAAATTCTAAAAGACCTACAATGCTTTCCTAATTAACTTGTAAGGTGCCATTTGAAAGATATCTTTTAGGTATTTTTGGTAGCTTTTTCTTCTCATATCTTTTATTTTCCTATCATCCTTTCCTCTATTCTATTCTTGTTCTTTTCTTCTTCGGATACTACACTTTTTTGATCTTGATCATGAGTTTTTATTAATATATCATGTGCATTTTTTTTTTACTTTTTTGTATGCTTATTTTATTTTTGTTATTAGTCTTAGGAATGAGTGTATTTTATTTGATGTGTTTATTTTTGTTTGCAATCTCTAATAGCAAATTCATAGTGTTCTGAAACTTTTTTTTAAATATTTTGTACACTGTTTCAACTATACCATGAAATGTTTTATTTGTGTGTTTTATACGTTATACTTATTCTAAATGCTTGATAATTATGCTTATATATATACACACTACTGTAATCTTTGTATTTTTCACTTTGTAATAGGCATTGCATGTTTTTGTTACTTTTTTTTTGGAACCAATATTTTGTTCATTTCACCTATTTTTGTATGACCAGTTGTATGTTATGTCTATTGCATGCGCCCTATACTTGTATAAATATTTTTTTGGAGGGGGCACTTGTGGCTGCAATGCTGTTGTTCCCAATAAACGTTTCAACATTATTATTATTATTATTATTATTATTATTATTATTATTATTATTATTATTATTATTATTATTATTATTATTATTATTATTATTAGAGTGAATAATTTGAAGGCAATAATTAATATGGACGTTTTAGAAAGTAAGCCTGTCATGCTCTATAATACACTATCCGATAAACTAATGAACGTATTTATTGAGGTTTGCGTTAGTCATTGTTTTAAATAAAAATAAGCCGTTTTTATTTGCTACTGGTTGCACTCGGAGAATAATGACGTTCTTTTCTACCAAAACAAGAATTCACAAACATTCTGACTCTTCGCAAGAGTCACAAATGCGAAAGGAAAACAACATGCATTCAAAGATGTGTCACTTAACACAATCATTGTAACTGTAACGTGGTCTCCTGAAACGTAAAGAAATGTGTGCAGATGTACTTCTTTATTTCATGATCAACATAGGATATGCATATATATATATATATATATATATATATATATATATATATATTTGTATGCAGTTTATTGGGGTAATTCGGTCACGTCATGGAAAAAAATCATCATTGAAACACAGATGTTGCTATGTACTTCCGAAGGATAATCTAGCTTCCTTGAAGTAACCGAAGTGACACTAATCAATAAAATAATCCTATATTAAACTAGGTTATGGAAAATATTTGTATTTCCTCCCAATCCTCTTTGAATAGATATTTCAATGAAATTTCAATGCTAAAAAAAAAAAAAAAACAGAAGATAATCTTTGCCCCGAATTATTCCGATGCATCACAAGTGTCGGAAAGGAGTTCCCTCGTTCACGTAGAGGCCAGCCTTCAAGAGTCCTCGAGGTCACTATAGACGTGGCAAAATTCAAACACTTCCGATTTTAACGTTGATTGCTCTCCAGTAAAAACGGTAATAGATAGCAAGGTAACAAGAAGTTTTTTTTCTGCAGTAATTTAATCGTTCCAAGAGTATATTCTGCTATAGCTCCATGGCAATCTCTGTACTGAAAACGGAAATGGCATGAATTGACTTGCACTGTTGATTTCAATATTATTTGATAAAATATCACACCATCCAAACAAAATTTCTCCACGTGTATTTCACGCGATTTTTTTTTTTTTTTTACTGATACAAAAAAATATTGATTTCAACATTTTGAATAAAAGTTGCATTTTAGATATCAAACGTGTATGCAACTCTTGGAAGACATTTTCTTTAGTTTTTGGCCGAGTTCGCCAATTAGGCAATGAGCACCACTGATCATGGCTATGATTTTATCCTATTTAGAAATAATTAATTTCAGTTCTTAAGTTACAATTAAATCATCACAACGGTTGTAATTAGGGTGTATGCAAATTGCCTGCACGGAAGGCAATCAATTGGCATTAGACTAAGACGTTTCCCCTTTATAGTAAGGACATAGAGATATTTTTTAAATCGAGTTAAGTGGCTTAAGCAAAAGTTGTAGAAATATATCATATATGAGGATCTCATTGCTCAAAGAATTCTAGTCAGTTTACGTTATTTTGGATATGCAAGATAATCGAAAAATTTATTGTCGTTTTTGACGTTCCATTAATCATACGCTCACAGAGAGGAAACGAAATGATTCACATGCCTGCCAAACGATAGGACGTTAGTCTGACAATCGACTTTCAGTAACACTGGCACTTTTGTACACACACAGCAGTCATATCTTGTCCAGTGTCCAAGGCAAATGGGGGTATCGATGCAGCTTGTACGTGTGTGTTTGTTATATAACATTAAAGTAGGGATAACAGCTGGCACATCAAGTAGCCGCATATGTCAGACATTTCGGGAGAATGCCGTAAACAAACGCATCACCAGGCATTGGTTCCAGAAATTTTGTTCGCGAGGTGTGAGCCTTTCGGATGAACCTCGCAGTGGACGACCACATGTATTGGTAAGATGCCCTGAAAGCAGCTATCGAGGAGGACAGTGGTCTAACGTGTGATCAACTTGCAGAAAGGTTCCATGTTTCCGCTGACACAGTTAAATTGTACCTGCATTGGATAGGGAAATCAAACAAGTTATGCAAGTGGGTACCCCACACATTGTAGGCAGCCAATAAGGAACAAGAGTGACAGTCTGTCATTCCTTGCTCACTTGACACCTGAACACACCCATATTTGATCATTTGCTCACTGGTGACAAAAAGTGGGTCGTCTATGACGCTCCCAAGGGTACCAGACATTGGTTGTCCCCACACGACTTTATTCCATACACCTCAAGACCACCTCTTCACACACAAAAGGCGGAATTGTCTACAAGTGGTACATTACTATCTTCTTCCACGTGGTCAGATCATCACTACTAAACTTTATTCTCAGCAGTAGCAAAGGGTGCACCGTACATTTCGGCAGAAAAACGGCATTTGTGAATCACAAGAATGTGGTGTTCCTGCGCGACATGTGAAAAAGAGAATCCGGGAGACCCTTCAGCAACTTTCCTGGAAGATACTGTGCCATGCATCTTATTAACCGTACATTGCGCCAACAGAATACCACCTGTTTCATTCCCACGAGAACCATCTCCGTGGGAGATCCTTCACAAATGAGGGAGACCTGCAAGACGCACTCACGGACTTATTTGCATCCACGACCGTGGTATTGTGTAGCTGCAGGAACGTTGGCAAAATATTTTGGATGCTGATGCAGATTACTTGGAAACCTAAAGGTACGCACCGTCCACTGTATAGCTGATTGTTTATCACTGCTCTAGAGCCGCAAGAAGTTTTTTTTTTTTTTTTGCCTTGTAATTCATATTTAACATCTCTAATAGAAACTGTTTTTAGTACTTAAAAATATTCATGTCCATATATTATAAATAACTCTTATACTGTAAAAATCAGTGTTCAATTTCCAGTTCTTTTCTAAACTAAGGTTAAAAACACTATATCCTGTTTTCCCACAATTTTGATAATTAGACTTGGATTCCTTGTGCTCTGGATTCCCCATTTGTGCATTATCAATTATGAAACGTCTTTCAAGCTTTTCTCCACATCAATAGCAATACATGTACTTACCAATTTTCGTTCTCCCCTTTTTGATGTTTATTCACTTCTTCTTTCTCTCCATCATATTTATGAGGCGAAGCATCTGAGAAATCATAATCACCATAATCCCCATAATCAGAATGATATTCGTATTCGTTACCATAATCTGAAGTTTCGACATCTTTACTAGCTTCATCTTCGGAACTATAATTGCTTATGTGGTTAATGGTCTCCTGGGGTTTGTCATGAATGAAGTGTTCGTGGATATAATATGGGATGTGGATAATTACTCTCTTACTGAAATTAAAGCAGACTCAATTAGAGAAGGAAACAGCCATATGAAATGTAAGTTCAAGAAAATATTACACAAACAAAAAAGTTTAAAAATAATTCAGTTGGTTATTTGTCGTATTTCTATAATCCAATAGGAATAGAAAATGCTCTGCTGCACAACTCCAATCTCAAGCTGATTGATTGATTAATTGATTGGAACTTAACGTCCCTTATCATCATTTATACTATATGAGACAGCTGATAGCCTTTTCTGAAAGTGAGATAAAGTTACAACTAATAGTCTGAATTTTATCTGGAGTAATTAGTGCTACTGAGCATCGAATTGGAGATAATTATAAAATATTACTAGCATTAGCGATACCATGGAGCTATCAAGCTTTTATTTACACAAAAGCCAATGACAACTTTGTCAGTGCCTAATTAAATAGATGATTGCCATGAATAATCTAGAATAAATCCTAAAAGCATACTATATACCGGGTGTCCCAGAACTTTCTCCCTGATTACGAACATTCATACGACATAAAATATGACACAAAGACAATGAGTTTTTATCTTGAATTCATGTAAGATATTCAAGTTTTGTGTACATACTTACTTCTATTTTGTTTGTCAGAGAGTCCAGTGACGTAACAATAAAATCATAGGACCTTGTTTCTTCAGTAAAGAGACATTCACAGTCAATACCTAGCTATATATATTGTAATTATTTGCTGTGCCACAGATTCAGGACATTCCGAACTTAATTTTCCAACAAGATGGTGCGCCGCCTTATTGGCGGTTAGATGCCTATGCTTGTTTAGATACAACATTTCCAGGAAGATACAGGGTGTCCGAGAAGTCCTTCCCTGATTACTGAAATTGATAACTCAGGCTAGAAATAAGATAGAAATATGAAACTGGTGTTGAATTGTTTACAAACTATAAAAATTTTGGTCACATCAGTACACTTCCACATGAGCACCCTTGGTAGCACGTAGCACATCTAGGCGATATTCAATTTCCATCCACACATTAGCCAACATCACTGGAGGGATCGACGCAACGACTGTGGTTATTCGTTGCTGCAGGGTTTCAAGATCTGGTACACGTGTTCGGTAGACCTCATCCTTGACATAACCCCACAAAAAGAAGTCTAATGGGGTTATGTCAGGAGAGCGTGGAGGCCAAGCTGTTGGTCCATCACGACCAATCCATCGCCCAGGAAATGTCCTATCGAGATAGGCACGGACGTCCAAACCCCAATGAGGTGGTGCACCGTCTTGCTGAAAAACGACATCGGGGCGATACTGAAGCAGCTGAGGAACACCAATTCAACACCAATTTCATATTTCTATCTTATTTCTACCCTGAGTTATCAATTTCTGTAATCAGGGAAGGACTTCTCGGACACCCTGTAGATTTTGCGTGATGATCCTATACACTGTCATCCGCGATCACCGGACATGACATCACTGTCTTTCTTCCTTTAGGGATTTGTGAAACACCAGCTTTTTTTTTTTTTTTTTTTAATACAATTCAACCGCATCGCAACATTACAACGCAGTATCACTCAAGTCATGACATCTATCCCTCACGTAATGTTGACCAACACATGGGTGCAATTGGAATATCGCCAGCATATCCTTCGGGCAACGAAAGCATCACACTTAGAAATGTATTAATTGTGTACAAAAACTTAAATAGAAGTATGCTACATGCAATTCATGATAACAAGTATTTGTCTGTGTCATATTTTATGCCTTATAAATGTTTGCAATCAAGGAAAGAATTCTGGGTCACCAGTATACAGGGTGTATCAAAGCAACACCGACAACGTAGGTGATGTGATTCATGACACCAAGATAAGTCAAAAAGTATAGACCAACCTTGGTGCGCAAATGCTTCCTTTCGGAGTTATAGGCTGCCAAAACGAAAAAAAAAGAACTTTAAAGGTCCATAGATCCAATACTATGGGACCTACCGTAGTCGGGTCAAGACTTCACTTAGGAACTAATATGTGGACTATCCAAATATCCAAGTTTAAGAATCCTGTAGTACTCACGGGACAATTTTTATAGAGATAATTTGGCTACGGGCATATAATTTGGAGTATTCACCAACTCCTTCTATAAAAATTGTTGAGGAAATACCACAGGATTCTGAAACATGTATATTCCGATAGGACACATACTAGTTTCTAAGAAAAGTCTTGACCCGACTACGGTAGGTGCCATAGTTTTGGAGCTATGGACCTTTAACCCTTTGGGGATCTCATGGTACAATTTGTACCATACGGGGTGTTTCATGGTACATTGCATTATAACTCTCCTATTTGAGCTTTTTCGTCCGTTTTTTTTTTCAAGTCCAGAGGCATTGCAGAAGACATTACGGATGGTCTCACACCTTCCTGTGTCGAGACATAGGAAGTGATGACGTCATAAGTATAAAATTTATATTTTTGTGTAATACTTTTTTGGGGGGTTTATGTAAAGTATTTTTGGAGGGCTAATTTTTGCACGTAGAAGATTGACATTTTGCACAAACACTCAGCCCACCGAGTAGTATTTACCAGATTTTTTCTTCAGATTTCTGCGTTAAAACAGGGGAGACCCAGAGGGTGAAAAAGTTGAAAAAAGGGATATTTTTACCCAAAAATCCCGTTTTTTCCAAATTTTCCCGCCCTAGATACATGATGGAGACAAGTGAATGGTACCGCCTGAAAGGCAGTTCTATTCTGAAGAGAATGATGTGCGACACATGGCCCTAGGGTAATTGGGGAAGTGTCAGGGAATTTTTATCAAAATATACTTCTGTATAGGGGAATTTAGGACATTTTCGGTACTGTTTTTGTGCTGGCTTATTTTTGCACCTAGAAGATTGAAATTGTGCACAAACATTCAGTCCACCGAGTAGTATTTACCAGATTTTTTTCAGATTTCTGCGTTAAAACAGGGGGTACAGAGGGGTTAAACGTTAAAAAAGGGAAATTTTTACCAAAAAATCCCTTTCACGGGATTTTCCCGCCTTAGATACATAACGAGGACAAGTGAATGATACTGCCTGAAAGGCAGTTCTATTCTGAAGAGAATGATGGGCGAAACATGACCCTAGGGTAATTAGGAATATCTCAGGGAATGTTTAAAAATTTCCCTCTGTATATGGGAATATGGGACATTGTCGGTATATTTTTTTTTGTCGGGCTTACTTTTGCACCTGGAAATTTGGAATTGTGCATAAACATTCAGCCCACCGAGTAGTATTTACCAGACTTTCTTCAGATCTCTGCGTTAAAACAAGGGGGTCCAGGGGGGCTAAAAGTTGAAAAAAGGATATTTAGACCCAAAAAATCCCGTTTTTCCTCATTTTCCCGCCTTAGATACATGATGGAGACACATGAGTCATACCGCCTGAAAGGCAGTTCTATTCTGAAGAGAATGATGGGCGAAACATGACCCTAGGGTAATTAGGAATATCTCAGGGAATGTTTAAAAATTTCCCTCTGTATATGGGAATATGGGACATTGTCGGTATATTTTTTTTTTTTGTCGGGCTTACTTTTGCACCTGGAAATTTGGAATTGTGCATAAACATTCAGCCCACCGAGTAGTATTTATCAGTTTTTTTTTCAGATCTCTGCGTTAAAACAGGGGGGTCCAGGGGGCTAAAGTTGAAAGGGATATTTAGACCCAAAAATTCTTTTTTTTTCAGGATTTTGCCGCCTTAGATACATGATGGAGACACGTGAGTCATACCGCCTGAAAGGCAGTTCTATTCTGAAGAGAATGATGGGCGAAACATGACCCTAGGATAATTAGGGATGTCTCAGGAAATGTTTTACCTGAGATCATGGTGGTTTACGGTATTTTGGGGCATGGTGGGAATTCCTGATAAAATTTCCCTCGCCCTTGGTATTCAAGATAGAAACTTGAAATTTAACACACACATTCAGTATACCAAGTACTATTAATCAGATCTTTTTTAGATGGCTACGTTCACACAGGGCCGCTCCAGAGGGGCCCAAAGTGCGAGAAAAAATTTCCCTCCGAAATTGTCCCTTTGACACCATTTTTCCCGCTCCTGGTATATGGTATGAGCATACAAGTGGTAACTCCATTCTGAAGAGAATGAGGTATAAACCATGATCCTAGGATAAATAGTGACGATGCTGTAGCTGCTTGACTGAAATCTAAAAAATAGCCCAAAAACCCCGGATCTCTTAAGAGATAAAGTTCATTTTTTATGTTTTCGGCAGCCTGTAACTCCGAAAGGAAGCATTTGTGCACCCAGGTTAGTCTATACTTTTTTCTCATCTTGGTATCAGGAATCACATCACAAATGTTGTCAGTGTTGGTTTGAAATACCCTGTATATATAAGGACCCCACACACCAAAAGTATATATATAAACAGTATTAAGGGTGCATGGTGACTCAGTGGTAGAGCACTTACCTCTGGGGGTGGGATCCCTGGTTCAATCTCCGGCCAAGAAAGATTGAGGTGGACAACATCGTGTGTGCGGGTTTTCTCGGGGTACTTCCGTTTTTTCTCACATTTCATTAAACCAATTCTTCCATCATTATTCACTTGCTTTAACCATCGTCTCCCTTAGGCTAAATAGTTATAATCGTGGGTGGAAAACTAAAAGATTTAATTTCATTAAAATAAAGAAACAGTAATAGTTGAAGTACGTATTAATGGATTTCGCAATTAAATTAATACTTACTGAATAGTATACGTTGAAACCGAAGGCAGAAAATACATTACACAGGTCACCTGAAACGAGTTGAAATTTTATTTTAGAAAAATTGTTTCATAGTATTTTCCTATTATACAAGAAAGTAGGCCATCAGTTCCTTGACAAAAATGTATTTGAAATTAATTAAAAATCAACCATGAAACTTTGAACTTATTACAAGTTGTACACTAATATGAACAAATAAATATAAAGCAATAAATCTCGCAGTTCAGATTTGCATACAATTCTAACTTGCATGTGATATGTAATTGTAATATTTAATAGTTTCAAAAAAAAAAAAAAAAAGAAAAGAAAGCGATTATTTTTTAAAATGTAATGATCATTCATAACCAAATATAAAGCGTGGCAAATGTACTTTCCTTTAGTATTTATTTATTTATTTATTTGCATATTAATATAAAATGGACACATTAATTTTTGTTATTATGTTAGAAAGACCAGCCTGCCGAAAGTAAATGTGCATACGTGCACCTTGGAAAGGTGTACCGTTGAGCAGACAATATATAACCAAAAGCTTTTTTCCAACGATATTGTCTTAGCTCTTGGACCAAATTGAAGATGTTACGCTGCATATCAGTTTAGGTGGCTAGACATAACTTTAGTTAGTGTTACGACATTGTACTTTTTTTCAGTAGCCCTCTTCCTAATATAGTGGTTGCGTGGGTGCCTCTGATGTACGATATAACTGGTTTGATTTCTGATAAGAGAGAATTGAACGAATTATTTTGGTTCAGATTTCACTTTAAACTGAGGTCGCCCAGCATAGCTCACTATTTATAAATTAAGTAAATATATTTTAATGAATCAATTTGTTACAACAACAGCAACAAATATGGCATCACAAGAATCCGAACGAATAAAAAATGCAGATTGTTGAGTACCTGGTTTATCTTGATTTGTATGAAACATTTTTATTGTTTACCCTGAAATGAGCAGGGACTTCTATGGTTTGATTTTATATTATTTTGTTTTGTTCAAATTTATTTTAATATACTATAATTGTGAAAATCAACTTCTTTGATATACCAATACAGTAGAGCGTCGATTGTCCGAACGTCGGTCAACCGAACGACCGCTTAACCGAACTATGTACTCGCTCGCACCTGTTACTCTCCCACCCTACCGTCCATCATCCCCCTCACTCCCAAACCAAGTTTCCTACAGTAGCCGCCGCACTGAGCCACCGCTGGCGGAACATTGCTTCTAATGGGGCCTTCATAAGGCGCTGCTGACCGGCCAAGCCGCCAGTCTCTGTGTTTCAACAATCAGCACACTTCGGTCGGTTTGGCACTGGCTGTAGAAGTAGCGGCAGTATCAAAGCTGTTCACAGCAACAGCTGCGCCAGCTTAGAGTTGAGGCGTGCTGCTCCGCGCATGGCAAATAAACATGTACAGTTCGATTATCCGAACAAACCAGTTTTCCAAACACCCATGTCCCCCAATTACTTCGGATAATCGACGCTCTACTGTATATCCAAATCAAATATATTTTAAGTAATACTAGTGTATATCCCAACGCGTTACCGAGGAAAATATTTTCATCTTTTCCTTTTCCTGAGTTGTGTTTTTGTGGAAGGCCCGGTGGTTCAGTGGTAGAACGTTTACCTCCGATGCGTAGGGTTCCTGGTTCGATCTCCAAGTAAGTTCGTGGTAGACAACATAGTGTCCGTGGGTTTTCTCGGGGCACTCTTGTTTCCACCTACATTATTATTCCACCAATTATTCCATCATATTCCAATCATCGTCTCCCTTACCCTAAAAGGCATAATCATGGGACGTTAAACTGAAATATTTCATTTCGTGTCATTTGTGAGTTGTGTTTCACTTCGTTTTCGATTTTCAATGCAACTGAATATCAGTGGCACACACACACACACACACACACACACACACACACACATACACACTCACACACATACACACACACACACACAGACAGACAACAAAACTAAATAAATAAATAAATTCCTTCCATTCCCACGGACATACAACTCGCAAAACATCATAATACTTACAGTTAAGAATGCAAGGATAATATTTATACAAACTATTAATATATACTTTATAGTTTCGGTGATATGACAAACACTACAAATATTATTAAATCCCTCGCACCCTTAGGATATGCAATTTCCAAAATCTTGGCTTAATTTCAGCCTAGGATTTATATATATATATATATATATATATATATATATTTATACAACATTTGTAGGGTCCCAACAATTTCGAAGATATGACGAACGACAAAGAGTCATTCAAGCTCCCCGCCATCAACCTTTACGAAAGGCATTTGGCAAAACCCCGTCCTACCTACAGCCTAGGGAGCAAGGGGAACATTTCTACGTAATTTTAAGTTTCTGTGTATAGCAGTTTCAGAGATCTGTTGACGAATCAGTGAATCAGACAGTGGATTTACTCTCTTAAACATATAGATAGATTGCATTTATATACGAGGGTAAGTCAATAAGTAACTGGAATATTTTTCTATTTATTTTCAGGTTGGCTCTAAGGCGTTGTGTGTCACCGTTGGCTTCGCCTGTGGTAGGCTGCAGCGATATAATAATGCGACCGATTTGCGCTCTTGCGAAGTAAAGATGATGGCGCCACTCTCTGTGTGCACCAAAGAAGAACAGCGTTCTTTAATCCGTTTTTTTTTTTTTTTTTTTTTTTTTGTGGTCTGAAGGTATACCCGGAGAGGAAATTCATAGAAGACTTTCAGCACAAAACGGAGATAATGTTTTGCCCCATAAGCAGCGAAGTATTTACCAGTGGATTGAACAGTTCAAAAGTGGTCGAACGAACGTGAAGGATGAGGAAAGAGCAGTGCGTCCAGCAACAGCAACAAGTGGTGACATTATTGAACTAGTCCGTGCCTTTATTGTGAGTAACAGACGAGTGAATGTTAATGAAGTGACAACGCATACGCAGATTAATCATAGTTCTGCATAAGACATCATGCATAAAAGCTCAACTTTCACAAAGTCTGTGCGAGATGGATTACGAAAAAAAAAAACTCGATGAAGAGCAGAAGTGCAACCGTATGAGTTTGTCAGTAGGCCTACTTACTGGACCGTTATGCTAACGAAGTTGAAGCGTTTCACAGAGTAATCATCACCGGAGATGAAACGTGGATTGATCACTTTGAACGAAATGCCAAACGCCAGAGCATAGAATGAAAGCTGTAAAGTGGAAGGGCCGTAGCGTGAAAATTAAATTAATTATTATGCAAATTAAATCAAAATTTAAATAAATTTGAATATACTAATCTTGAAATGCTAATGTTCTGATGAATATGTAAATAACTAGCTAAGTCGGTAGAGCTTTTAAGTTTAAAATGTCGGTAGAGCAAAATATGTAATATGAAAAGATAAAGTAATTTAATGAACAAAATGAAAGTAATTTAGGATAGCATTTCAAATCAAAAAGTAATTTAGGATAGCATTTCAAATCAAAAGAGAGACTCTACTTTACTGGTCTACGTGTTTCCCCAGGTGGTTAGAGACAATACTAATTCTCACTCCCACAACAACACTTGGTTGTTGGGAGACCGCATTTTACCGGACATTGACAACTCCAGGGCAGCTGAAAGAAAGACATGAGAATATTACACTGAGCACATACCTTGTCAGACTTCCTGTGGAGAATGAAGTGCACACGAGATTCATGAGATAGACTTTTAATGAGATGTAACAACACACGCACAAACACTATACACTGTGATAAAATAATTTTAAAAAAAATTAAATTTTGAACTTTCGCCGAAATGTTTAATTTCAAAAGTAAGGCCTTATTTGTTTAGATTAAATGTTCGTGCACGATTTAGCGCATCTTCAATGGTTCTCCTCTTCTCCTGGATGTCCTCCTGGTCCTCTTCTTGCTGCTTCCGATGGCTCTGCTGTCTTCCCTTTTTAGCAGAACGTAGGTCCCGCGGAGGTCACGTTTTCTTCCACATTGAACATGACAATACTCTGCTTTCCTCCTGGTTTGTCTCCGGTCGGATATTCAGAGAATAATTAACATATCTCTGGATCTTGTGCCTGCAGTGGATCAGGATCTCAGCACAGGTAGCTTCGCCTATCCTAACGCGATCCAGCCTGTTAGGTGGCTATTGCTCGACTATCTAACTTCATCACCCCCAATAGAAAAGGGGAAGATGACACTATAAGGTTCGTTTAACAGATTATATTATATCCTGCTCATACGTTATTAAATGTTCGTACACCACTGTCCTGTACTTGACGGACACAGTTGCGAAGTTCGTCGCGCAGGATTAACAACGAGATATAATATATATACACATTTTACGAAGAGCTGACGGGCTTAAATGTTTGTCGCTAACACTGTCTCTTAGTATAACAGAGACACCAATTTCTCTATCCGTCAAAACCGAGTTTCTCTATGCGAGCGCGATACCTCTCTTCCGACCACCAGACACGAATTGCCCTTCTTCCCCCTGCCTCCTAGGTTTTGTCAAAACCACCTTCCACACAAAAGGCTGGGCTCGCCTCATAGCTTTTGCGAGTCTTATGACGGGGTGAAGTGGGGAAGAAAAGGGGTTGCCTACAGAGGTCATTGTCCCCTCTGACCTGAATTTACACTTTCACTGTTTCTAATGTACATCATTTAAAATTGTTAATAGATACTCGCAAACTGATGTATCTACAGTATAGCTGAAATGTCTAGCTTTAGAATGATGCATAGCACTTCACTAATCATGTTCTTATTAACCAGGTATTTTATGTTTTTCTCACAAAAATTGCTTAATTTTCGGCTGAGAGGACACGCTGCTCTCATCAGACCTGACGGTCCTGACACCTAGCGGGATTTCTCCGCGACCACTCACCTGTGTGAGGGGTTGCTATGTGAAGTTGTCATATTTTCATTGTTTCTGTTAAGTTAAAATGTTTGTCAACATACCACACACGAGAATTAATACCTATATACAATAAGACAGCTTATTTGTAAGTGTGACATGCTGTCATATCTTAAAAACATAGAAATTTTACATTTTCTCCCTTGTTGGTGCAGTTTTTCCCCTCAGGACGTCGCCTGCCAAGATACCGGAAGTTTATGCTCTTACATCTATCATGCATTCCTTCCATGAAGTACTGTCGGACTTGCCGTCCTGTACTGAAATAAGCCTTTTTTGATACGACACAAAAATAACACAATACAGCGACTAACCTAAGCTATATTCTACAATAGCGAAATACCAAGAAAATCTTTACAATATTGAAAGAATTACTTGTGGAAGTAAAATTATCTACAGGGGTGAAGGATTCTACATGGAATGCTCCGTTCCTCGGTTTTTCTCTGGTGAGGTGAGGGGAGCTGCGAAATCCTAGGTTTGGTTCTGGCTGGCGGAATTTCCGTTGGAAGTGACGCTTGCTGCTCAAAAAGTGTTACTTCTGGCCAACTTCTAAAATTATCACACCTCTTTGTAATCGAAGTTTCGCATGTACTTACGAACTCCAGCAAGCAAACTTAAACAATGGCTGCTTGCGACTTGGAGTCTACATGTACACATCGTCTCTGACCATAGTAATTTTCCCATATGTATCTATCGCAGGTTTATGCTCACTGAAGATTCATACATATTCTCTTCTTTCTGAAATTTATAGATAGCAACCCTGGACCAGCTGCACTTAAGTCTTGGGTGTTCTTTTCCTTGAGACAAAGAATCTCCCAACTTTGCTTTTTTTTTCTCTCTCTGTGTGCTGGGTTCATGCGATGTACTTCCTAAGATTTCCAAAGCATTGCTTTCTGCACATATTATTCTCAATTGAGGTGTTTAATTCAACATCTATTTTGATTTAATTCTTACCCTTACATTTATATAACACACATAATAATAATAATAATAATAATAATAAAAATAATAATAATAATAATAATAATAAACACAAAAATGAAATAAACTATACACAATTACTTCCACAACTAATCCTTTACTTATTCTATCTTAAATGCAAATTAATATACGGAAAGTATATGTGAATATGTAAATTTTAGGCAAAAATAATTATATGCATATCACGATTTTAATATATTTACATAAGCTAATGTATGTCCGTTACATTTATCCCCCTCTGAAGGGTTATACAAGGTTATTCCGATAATCCTTGTATAACCCTACATTGGTGTTGGAAATAGTTACATCATAATCAAAATACAATATCAAAACAAATAAACAAACACTAACATGATACGCAAAACTATTTGACAATAAGAATAAATATTCAAAGCTAATGAGGATCCAGAAATGAAAACATGTATGCATAAATGAAAACAAAAACATTACACTCCTAACCTAGAAACTAGTTATACTATTTAACTGTACAAAAAAAAATCAGGTATGTATTGTTACCTCCGGTGCTTGCAGTGAGGTACAGCGACGAAAACAGGTTTTCTACCGCAACGCTGTTTTCTTCTTTTTCTCTTCTCTTCTTCAAGCAGGAAGGTTAGCACCCTGCTGGGGGTTGTTTTCGCGTTCAATGAACCGCTTGAGATGGAAGCCGTTACGCTTCATTATGTGTTCCTTGGTGTCAGGGTCACCCAAGTTATACACATTTTTCTCTGTTTTAGACAGGATACGGTAGGGCCCAGAATATAACAGTAATATCTTCTTAGTAATTCCCTTAAATGCGTCAGATTTTGGAAAGTTTCTGACCAGTACTAATTCTCCAACTTCGAATTGCACAGTGTGGTGTCGTTTATCGAAGCTTTTCTTCCTCTCTTGTGCATTCTTGTTCAAGTTCTTGGCAGCTATCTCCGAGTAATATTGTATGCTCTTGTGCTTTTCCACTTCCGGGATTTCAAAGAGTCTAGCCACTTCTTTTGACATAGACTGTCCAAAGTGCACCTCATACGGGCTTAGGTTTGTCGACAGATGTACCACCGAATTCAGACACATTTCAATTTTTTCTATATGTTTTGGCCATTCTCTCTGCTTGTCATGGCACAATTTTCTCAACATTCTCACTGTCGAACGTACCCCTACTTCCGCCATATTTCCTTGCGGATAATACGGTGTACTGTAGATGGGTTTTATTCCTAGCTCGTTTAGTTCTTTCCTCCATTTGGCACTGGAGAACTGTGACCCATTGTCTGTCAGAACAACCTCTACTGACGGGCACAGTTTGAGAAATTCCTTCAACTTTTTGAGAGCGGTACTCGTCGTCGCTCTTCTACATGGAAACAAACCTATCAATTTAGAAAATGCATCAACACACACCAAAATGTAGCTTACATTGCCTATCCCTACAGGCAGTTGCCCTAGCCAATCGACACACACCATGTAGCTATGTCTGTTTACTAACACAGGGTTCAGTGGTCCCGGTTGGTATGTGTGTGGGGGGTTTGCTTTCTGACACAGTCCACAAGACGCTGTGAATTTCCTGATAGCATTTCTCATTCTAGGCCAAACGAAGTACTCGGATAGCATTGGCACTAATTTGCTAGCAGAGACGTGTCCACGCTCGTCATGATAATACTGGAGCAGTGGTTGCACAAGTACTTCCGGTATGCAAATGCGCAAACCATCATGGTCACGCTTGCATAACCGTCCATTTGAAAGAAGGTACTGGTGATTACTGCTTGCTACCTTTCCTGTATGGTCGTCATTCATAATTTTCTTCTTTATTTCCCCATACACTGGATCCGACGATTGCATCTCGGGTAATATTGCTACCAGTTCCCTGAGTTTCCCTGGTAACGCTGTTAGTATGGTCATTAGGGACTTGTTTAATACTAACTTCTTGTTCTCGTCGAATTTCTTTCCGGTGTTGGGCGGATATCTCGACATATAGTCACTTAAGTTTTCTTTCGACGGGACATACTCGAACTCGAAAGAAAGTACGCTGAGTGCGAGTACCCATCTCACTAGCCTCTGCGACGTCAATCTACACAGTAACAAGAAGCGAAGTGATTGGTGATCTGAGCGAATTTTGAACCGGTTGCCTACCAAATAATGTTTGAATTTATTGACGCCATCTATCACCGCTGCGCATTCCTTCTCTGTGATCGAGTAATGACGTTCCGCAGAATTGAATATCCGTGACGTCATTCCAATAATACGGATGTTTCCATCATCGTCTACTTGATAGAGATGCGATGAACAACTGACATCGGATGCATCGCATTCCAAGATCAGTTGCTTGTCAGGGAGAGGCTTTTTCAGTACAACTTTCTCCTGAAATACTTCCCTGATCCGGTTGAAAGCATCTTCATGACAAGGAAGCCACTGAAACTTTGCTCCCTTTTTCAGTAGCTGGAATAACGGGAAAAGTATTTCTGAAAACTGCGTACTGAATATTCTGTAAAATTGACAGTACCCTATAAAGCTTCTCAACTCTCGCACATTTCTGGGTCTTCTGAAAGTCATCACTTTCTCTACTTTCTCTTGACACTTCCCTATGCCCTCAGGCGAAACTTCATAGCCCAGAATGTTAATGCGCTGTCTCGCAAACTGACATTTCTTTAATCTAAGTGTCAGACCACCTGCGTGTAATTTCCCAAGTACTACATCAAGATGACGCATGTGCTCATCAAAAGAAAAACTCGCAATCGCGACGTCATCAACACAGTGGCCGCTAAAGCTCCTGCATTCATCTCCTAAAATTGAGTCAATTGCTCTTACACAAGACGCTAGACTTTGCTTTGTACCAAAAGGAAGTTTTCCAAAAACATATGTTATGCCCTCATGTATGAAACCTAAATATTTTTGACTTTCTTTTTCCACTTGAATTTGGAGAAAACTTTCCACTGAATCTATTACTGAGAAGAAGCGTCTATCACACAGGTCCTGAAGTGTACTTAGCGCTGGAATGGGCTGGTCGAATTCGCTTCTAATGATCTCAGACAATTTACGCGCATCCAAACATACGCGTGCGCGTCCATCTTTCTTTGGAACAACCACAAGTGGGCTCGTGTACGATGTGGGAAACTTCTTCACAATTCCCCACGCTAACCATCGATTTATGGTGTTGGTTACCTGATTCTTAAATCTTAGCGCATAGGGATACATTCTTGCTTTTAGAGGTCGGTCGTCTGTGACCTCGATAGTGTGTTGGTAATTCTTTATACACCCGGGCTTCTCGTCAAAAATCTCACGGTGTTTATAGAGAACGTTATACAATTGTTGTTTCTCATCCCTACTTAAATCGGTGTACTTTTCGACATGTTCCTTGATCTCTGCTGGTGTAGCCTGGGTTCGAACTTTAGTCCAATCATGTGGCGAGTACACGACATTCGCCAGTTCAGCGGTGGTTGGGAATTTACCATCATCCAACCGTGTACGCAGTGTTGCCAATTCCTTACCACGGCATCCTCCTGCATCTAACAACTGAGGCCGAACATTCGTATGGGGTCCTCTATTTGACACGCACATACTACTAACATTGGGACTGTCACCAATCAACTCTCTAACATCGTCGTCGAACTCCCAGGATAATTTTCTTATGATCAGATCGTCTTCCTCGATCTCTATGTTGCGAAAAGAAACCTCTATTGAATAAGGATGGTTAAGCTGCAACACGCCCTGATCATAATTCAGGACGGCTCTACTCTCTACGAAAAACTGAGATCCCAAAATCAGTTCTCTATTAAGCCCTTTAACAATGATCCCTACGGTGTAATACATCTTCCCTTCTACTTCAATTTCCAACATGGCTTGTCCAATGAGTGACGCAATGGACCTACCAAAAGCAGAACTGACTCTAATGTTAGTGGATTTTATAAATGCTGGAGAAGGTTCTCGCTTACTAACGCGTTCCCACAGCTGTTCTGACAAAGCACTCACTGTAGCCCCGCTGTCCAGAAGTGCTAAAATTTTCTCTCCAAAAAGAACTACCTCCACTTCCGGTAGTGTAATAACATTATTGGTTGGGAGTTTTCCTGCACTAGAATCTAATAAGTTACGAAAAATCGCATTCGTCTCATCGAAATTTTCCTTATCTAATTTAATTTCCTTCCCATTTCTCAAAATCAAACAGATTTCTTGACGAACAACTTTCGCAGCACTGGAAAAGTGTTGCTTCTCAATGATTTCCACACATTGACTACATTTACTTTCTACATTTTCAATTTCTTTAACTAGCGTGTCGCAGTCTGCTTCATGAGATGAGCATTTCTCGTTTTCATTATTACGTACGTGTCCAGGTGTAATAATCGCAGGCGTTTCCAGAATATTCAGTATGCATCTTGCATCTCCGCCTCCCTGTTCACGCACGAGATGTCCTCAGTTTCGCACGCTGGTAGGGCTATTCGGACGTGAGCGATTTCGAGACTGAGGCTGTCTCGATGGCCCTGCCCTCTGCTCTTGCACACTGACTTCATTAATCTCCTGAGTGTACTCGTTTCCACTCTCGTGTCCAGAGTTCCTACCTCTGCCACGACCACGCCTATTTCTATTCATGCCTCGTGGTGCCGCGCTGTCTCTAACTCTCCAGCCACGATCGCCCTGTTGCCAATTTTCATCATTATTGTGGCTCCTATTCTGGTGGTTCTGATTGCCTCTCCTACCCCTCTGCTCATAAGGGCCCCTATTTTGGTGCGTCCTTCTGCGTATCCTGGAGGGGTTACTCGGCCTATTGTTCCTTTGTGAGGGGGGTGACTTTTCACTAGCTACTTCCTGAACTTCTAACATGTTTATCCCCCTCCTACCACCATTGTTGCTACTCTGGGGTTGGTACGTGCTTTGCAGCTCTCCAACAATTCCCAGTAGGTCTTCGATGGTGCGTGGCTTCGACGAGACGATACATCGATAAATCGAGAACGGTAGTTGTCTCGGAAGCACACGCAATAAGACTGATTGGGGCAGTGGTGGGTCGAGAATACTATTATTGTGTAACAGTTCTAGTAAGTATTCCGTCGGTTTCTTGTTGCCCCTCGGCTCGAATCTCGACGTCAAAATCGATGCTCGTAGGTTCGCCAGTTTTTCTTCATTTAGATAAGTAGCCCGGAAGTGACTCAGTAATTCTGCATAACTCTGGCACTTAATTGAGGTTACTTGGAACCAACGCCTGGATATTCCCTTGAATGCTCGTCCACAGAAGGCCAACCTTCTGTCTTCAGGCACGCCAGTAAGCTCGAAGTAGCTCTCCAACTCCTGAAGGAAGTTGTGAGCCTGTATTTCACTTTCACCACCAGAAAAAGTGGGCAGTGTAAGGTCGCGATGTAAGAAACCTAGTGCGGACGCCAATTGACACGTTTGAGGTCCATTTTGCAGTTGGAGAGACGACTGCTCTGCATTATTGTCTCGTCTCGAATGCTCAGGGGTATGTCTCGACGGGCCTGGAACCGGAGATTCCGCTCTGTTATTCGAGACGGATGCAGACGTGTTCACCTCGCTTGTCCGGTCTCGAACAGTTTCTCTCAGCGATTCGAGCTCTCGTTCCAGCTTGGAACATACGTGACTCACATTTTCTTGAATTTCCTGAATGCCATCCCGACATTCACTTCGAACTTCCTCGAGCTGCTGTTCTTGCCCGAATTCTCGTCGTGCTCGAATCAATTGCTCTCTCCAACTGATCTCGACTTGTCTCAGGTTGTTTTGTAGTTGTCCTACAGTTCCCTCAACATTGTCAATACGCCCAACTAAATCTCCTACACTTTCGCGGACACCTTCCACTTGAGTATTTACATCTGTCACGTGGTCCCCTACTCTTTCAATCTCACCACGCAGGTGACCCACTTCTCGGTCTACTTTGGCTAAATCTGCGCCTAGAGCCTCGGTGACCTCTTCAATCCTATTTCCTGAGCTAATCTCAAGTTGTCGAACTCGCTCATCTGTTTCCCGGATCGAATTTTTGAGCTCATCGCACGTCGCTGCTAACCTGTCATTTAGAGACTCTGCCGTCGCGTCTAAACGAGCGTTTAACTCCAGAACACTGTTGTTAAGTTCCTGTCGAACACTGACAGTGATTTCGCGACCTGCAGTCTCTAATCGCTCTAGTAATCTCTGACTTGCTTCTTCCTGTTTTTGTTCCTGTTCCCCTATTTTTCCTGAAATTTCCTGTAATGCTATCTCTTGTTTGCGGGAAATTTCCTGAAGGGATTTTTCCTGCCTGTCCGACATTTCCCTCAACATAGAAAACAACGAGGAGAGGGCGGGGTCTGTCATGTTGCTCACGAGCCGAGCCGAGGTTCCCGGAACTGGTTCTTCGTTGCGCTCTCTCTCAGCTACGCCAGCTGCAGCGTTGCCAGCGTTTACATCTGATACCTGCTCTTCCCCCACAGGTGTGTCCTGTCTAACTGTTTCTCCGTCGTCATTATTTCCTAACTCTTGTGTGTAGTTCTCTAGGTCTACACCAAACTCGCCTAGCTGGTTCAAATTTTCCTCAAAGTTAGCCATCTTCCTCGTCTGACTACGCGTTCTCACCATGAATACACGAAAATATATAGTAAACAAAGATTTCTAGCACACGAGTTTCAAAATTGATCCCCCTCCTAGACTCTAAATATGGGGAAAATTCTCTAAATTTACATATATATCTCTAAATATCACACAAGAAATAATCATAAATACACAAGCAAAACACACACTGAAATTTTCTTGTTCTGCGCGAGAAACAAACTAAAAAAAAAAAAAAAAACATGACACGCGTAAGGCTTATTTCAGTCAATACGCTTGTGTGAGAAATAGTATCGCTCAGCTGAGGTTTTCAATCGACACAAAATTATTACCATTGCAACAAGATTACAGTACTTAACTTTACTTTAACTTGCCTCAGCTTTTACTGTTCAGTTGTATTAAAACAACAAATTTTAAAAATTGCAAAAATTTTGAAAGGTTTACCAAATATATTCTGAACAGTTTTCTCCTATCCTTATGCTGTTACTGATTTTCTACCTGGAGAAATTCATGGCCCATGCTGGGTAAGCCACATTTGTAAAGTGGAAGGACCGTAGCGTGAAAATTAAATTAATTATTATGCAAATTAAATCAAAATTTAAATAAATTTGAATATACTAATCTTGAAATGCTAATGTTCTGATGAATATGTAAATAACTAGCTAAGTCGGTAGAGCTTTTAAGTTTAAAATGTCGGTAGAGCAAAATATGTAATATGAAAAGATAAAGTAATTTAATGAACAAAATGAAAGTAATTTAGGATAGCATTTCAAATCAAAAAGTAATTTAGGATAGCATTTCAAATCAAAAGAGAGACTCTACTTTACTGGTCTACGTGTTTCCCCAGGTGGTTAGAGACAATACTAATTCTCACTCCCACAACAACACTTGGTTGTTGGGAGACCGCATTTTACCGGACATTGACAACTCCAGGGCAGCTGAAAGAAAGACATGAGAATATTACACTGAGCACATACCTTGTCAGACTTCCTGTGGAGAATGAAGTGCACACGAGATTCATGAGATAGACTTTTAATGAGATGTAACAACACACGCACAAACACTATACACTGTGATAAAATAATTTTAAAAAAAATTAAATTTTGAACTTTCGCCGAAATGTTTAATTTCAAAAGTAAGGCCTTATTTGTTTAGATTAAATGTTCGTGCACGATTTAGCGCATCTTCAATGGTTCTCCTCTTCTCCTGGATGTCCTCCTGGTCCTCTTCTTGCTGCTTCCGATGGCTCTGCTGTCTTCCCTTTTTAGCAGAACGTAGGTCCCGCGGAGGTCACGTTTTCTTCCACATTGAACATGACAATACTCTGCTTTCCTCCTGGTTTGTCTCCGGTCGGATATTCAGAGAATAATTAACATATCTCTGGATCTTGTGCCTGCAGTGGATCAGGATCTCAGCACAGGTAGCTTCGCCTATCCTAACGCGATCCAGCCTGTTAGGTGGCTATTGCTCGACTATCTAACTTCATCACCCCCAATAGAAAAGGGGAAGATGACACTATAAGGTTCGTTTAACAGATTATATTATATCCTGCTCATACGTTATTAAATGTTCGTACACCACTGTCCTGTACTTGACGGACACAGTTGCGAAGTTCGTCGCGCAGGATTAACAACGAGATATAATATATATACACATTTTACGAAGAGCTGACGGGCTTAAATGTTTGTCGCTAACACTGTCTCTTAGTATAACAGAGACACCAATTTCTCTATCCGTCAAAACCGAGTTTCTCTATGCGAGCGCGATACCTCTCTTCCGACCACCAGACACGAATTGCCCTTCTTCCCCCTGCCTCCTAGGTTTTGTCAAAACCACCTTCCACACAAAAGGCTGGGCTCGCCTCATAGCTTTTGCGAGTCTTATGACGGGGTGAAGTGGGGAAGAAAAGGGGTTGCCTACAGAGGTCATTGTCCCCTCTGACCTGAATTTACACTTTCACTGTTTCTAATGTACATCATTTAAAATTGTTAATAGATACTCGCAAACTGATGTATCTACAGTATAGCTGAAATGTCTAGCTTTAGAATGATGCATAGCACTTCACTAATCATGTTCTTATTAACCAGGTATTTTATGTTTTTCTCACAAAAATTGCTTAATTTTCGGCTGAGAGGACACGCTGCTCTCATCAGACCTGACGGTCCTGACACCTAGCGGGATTTCTCCGCGACCACTCACCTGTGTGAGGGGTTGCTATGTGAAGTTGTCATATTTTCATTGTTTCTGTTAAGTTAAAATGTTTGTCAACATACCACACACGAGAATTAATACCTATATACAATAAGACAGCTTATTTGTAAGTGTGACATGCTGTCATATCTTAAAAACATAGAAATTTTACATTTTCTCCCTTGTTGGTGCAGTTTTTCCCCTCAGGACGTCGCCTGCCAAGATACCGGAAGTTTATGCTCTTACATCTATCATGCATTCCTTCCATGAAGTACTGTCGGACTTGCCGTCCTGTACTGAAATAAGCCTTTTTTGATACGACACAAAAATAACACAATACAGCGACTAACCTAAGCTATATTCTACAATAGCGAAATACCAAGAAAATCTTTACAATATTGAAAGAATTACTTGTGGAAGTAAAATTATCTACAGGGGTGAAGGATTCTACATGGAATGCTCCGTTCCTCGGTTTTTCTCTGGTGAGGTGAGGGGAGCTGCGAAATCCTAGGTTTGGTTCTGGCTGGCGGAATTTCCGTTGGAAGTGACGCTTGCTGCTCAAAAAGTGTTACTTCTGGCCAACTTCTAAAATTATCACACCTCTTTGTAATCGAAGTTTCGCATGTACTTACGAACTCCAGCAAGCAAACTTAAACAATGGCTGCTTGCGACTTGGAGTCTACATGTACACATCGTCTCTGACCATAGTAATTTTCCCATATGTATCTATCGCAGGTTTATGCTCACTGAAGATTCATACATATTCTCTTCTTTCTGAAATTTATAGATAGCAACCCTGGACCAGCTGCACTTAAGTCTTGGGTGTTCTTTTCCTTGAGACAAAGAATCTCCCAACTTTGCTTTTTTTTTCTCTCTCTGTGTGCTGGGTTCATGCGATGTACTTCCTAAGATTTCCAAAGCATTGCTTTCTGCACATATTATTCTCAATTGAGGTGTTTAATTCAACATCTATTTTGATTTAATCCTTACCCTTACATTTATATAACACACATAATAATAATAATAATAATAAAAATAATAATAATAATAATAATAATAATAATAATAATAATAATAATAATAATAATAATAATAATAATAATAATAATAATAATAATAATAATAATAAACACAAAAATGAAATAAACTATACACAATTACTTCCACAACTAATCCTTTACTTATTCTATCTTAAATGCAAATTAATATACGGAAAGTATATGTGAATATGTAAATTTTAGGCAAAAATAATTATATGCATATCACGATTTTAATATATTTACATAAGCTAATGTATGTCCGTTACAAAGCACAACAGATCGCCTGTGAAGAATAAATTCAAGAGTCAACCTTCTGCAAGTAAAGTGATGCTCAGAGTGTTTGGGGATTCACAAGAGCCAATCATGGAAAATTATGTGGAAAATCGATCAACAATAAACAGTAAAAGCTACAGTGATATGCTGGTAAGCCAGTTGAAGCCTGCAATTCGTAATGAATACAGAAGTCGATTGTCGGAAGGCGTTATTGTGTTGCATGACAATACGAGGAGTCCACATACATCCGCCCACACCGCTCAAACTATTCAAACTCCGTGTTTCGAGGTGTTAGGGCATCCTGCATATAGTCCTGATCACGCCCCCTCCCTTTAGCATGTGTTTGGTTTACTTAAAGATGCTCTAAGAGGCCACAGATCTAAATCGACAGGTGAAGGAAGAGGTGCATTCATAGCTTGGTGCGCAACATTTTTTTTTCTGCACAAGGTATCGGAAAGCTTGTGCAACGGTAGACCAGGTGCATTAAGTATCAGAGTGACTATGTGGAAAAATAATAGTCTAAGAATAAAAACATTGCACTGTTGTGTTAATAAATAATAAAAATGGATTGCATATACTTATTGACTTACCCTCGTACGTATATAATACAACTTACACAAGTTAATGTTTGTTTAATGTAGACTTGAAAATCAAATCACTAAAATACAACCATTAAAATTCCTATGCAGTAAAAAAAATGTACATATCAATCGGATAAGACACAAAGATGGACCTTCACTTATTCGGATGCGTGTGAACACCCTGAAATCTTAAAAAAAAAAATGGTATATACAGGTAAAACATAACATTACCGTCAACACAGAAACCATAGCCACAAATGTAACAACTTCTGTTGCGCTCACATATGAATATAACCCACTGAAACACTTTCAAACAATATATAGTCTATGTTAGAAACGATATAAAAATACGATAGATTTAATGTGTGAGTTTTGACAATATAATAGTTTGATATTAACTAACTGCATCTAATGCAAATAGAAAAGTTCCAATTTGATTCGTCAGTGCACCGGATAATAATAGAAAGTGATCTCTTGAGCTTTTTATTTCAGAATTGTTTACTATATCATTCCTGCCATCAACTTGTTGTATATGTTAATAGGTATTTCCACCTACAGATTTTCTGAGTGAATAATGGTCTGTTTCTCTCCTTCTATGAACGAGTAACTCACATAATTATCAAACATAAGAGGCTCATCACGTTGTTTAATTAAGATTACATTATGATATTCTAAAATTAGAACATATAAAATAAGTCAAATAATTTTAAGTGGTTATAAATTCAGTTTGGCCGTTGACTTATAATGTTATGTTTCTTTATTTATCTTCTCTTGTGTTCAAATAAACGTGTGGGTGTTGATTATCGGAGCGCATAACTCGATGCTTGTATCAAAGATGCTCAGACGTCATCAAGCACAGCAGCGTCTATGTAAGCCCAAACCGACGAGTTGAAATAAACATGCAATATAAAAAGAATATCACTTAAATTACGACTTTTCTCAGAAGTAATTTATTTTCAGTCACATATTACATACTACAGAAGGTTGTTCTGTTTATATCGGACCGATTTTCAAAATGTGTTTACTCTACGAAAAGCCGTACTGTCAGCACCAGTTGTTCTTTTATCGTACCTCAGTATCATGGACTATCGCCCGACATCAAAATTTACCCTACAACAGAAATTCGTTAGAGCACAGACATATGATTTCTATTTCATCCTTCCTGCACATTTACCATACGCAGTGAGGGCGATGTAGACACAGTTTTAGTATTCCAATTGCGCAGAAATATCTCGATTTGGCGTCAGGACTTTTGAAGACATGCCATGCAAAGGGATAACACCAGTGTTCAGAAAATGCTGTCTACAATACACTGAGCAGAATGGGTCGGGGGTCCAAGTGGATCGATGAGTCAGAATGGGTCAAGGTGGGTGGTGGGTAGCAGTGGGTAACGTTCTGTTGATCCACGACCCACTGACCCACTCCATCTCTGCTCTGGGTAAATGCATTTCTAATGCAGAACATTGTAATTGGGCCTACAGCCTGTTGTGTTGAATAAATAAATAAACACGGATTAATGTTTTCTGCTTTATGTCATGATAACAACCAAGCTGGGAGGCAATGCTTTGTCTATGTAGACCTGTACGTGGTTCTTGTTGGTCGTAAAAACAATGGATGTCTTTTCGATAGATTAACGTTATGCTTAGTTGCTCGAAATAAGCAGCTTTCACCTCCTAGCTTTAGCCCACGTTATGTAAGTTCAACTTCTTATTGTAAACTTATCCGGTGATAATTGAAATTTCTTGCGAGAAAATTTCTCAGCACAGCGGTAAAACTTGGTACATTCCTTGCAAGAGGTGTCATGCGAATGAATATTAGTATCACTCCTGAAATAAATATGTGTCATCTAATGTAATAACTTTCTTCCCTTTTGACACCTCTACCGCGTCTTTCCAACAGTTTGCTAAAGTTTCATTTATCATCACCAATGTTACATCTGAAGAAATTGTGAACCCGCGCAGGATTAGGATTAGGAATTAGAAAAATGAAATGAAGTCTTTGAGTTTTACGTCCCACGTTCTGCCGATTAGGCTAAAGGAGACGGTGATAATGAAAAATGAATGAAATGGTGAAATGAAGAAAGTGGGAGGAAGCGGGAGAACCCTAAGAAAACCCACGACCACGGTGTTTGTCCACCACAAAGTTCACTTGGTGGGGGATGGGATCGAACCTGAGACTCCATGCACCAGAGGTGAATGCTCTACCACTGATCCATCGTGGCCCCCGATTAGGAATTAGATATCTGGGCTTTCAGCATCTATGGTCATGCTAGCTCGTCACGTATGAAGGATGACTCCCACGACGATCCGAGGAAAGGGAAGGGAAAAAGTATTGGGGAAGGCAGGAAGCAGACTGAGACCTGTATGTAAGGCATTTGCCTGGTGGGAATGAGGAAAATCCAAGAAAACCTTACTCGAGATGTCTGCCTGAAAAGGCTTTTACACATTTTCGACCGAGTATCCACAACGGGAATCGAACCTCGGACCACTCACACCGAAGACGAGAACGTTAGCGATTGCGCTACGCGCTGGTACTGAACCCGCAGAGCGTGGCTGACAGTGTGCTACACCAAATATAATATCTGGTCAACGTCACATTAGTATGGTTCCCCTCGTCTGCCATAGACGGATTCCACGATGCACCTCAGGCACTTCCGCTGCTAACATAGGAATGGGTCTCTTTCATTGTCGAGTGATTCTACAGGCGCCAGATTTATGTTTGCTTGGCTATGATATATTTAGCTGTGGTCACTCCGCTGGTGAAACGTTCTCCTGGCACTGATTCCGGTTGTATAAAAAGTGTGGGTGAAATAAAGCCATAGGGCCTTATGCAGAATCGTTTTGACGTGTGATTAGTGACTTACTAAAGAAAAGACTTCGACTAACATATGTTTCCTGCAGTAGTCAGGCTTTTAGTATGATACTAATCATATGTCTAAACGACTCTGCATAAGGCGGATAGTGTATTCTCCCGAATAACGGTTTATTTTCACGACTTCCAACACAACAATCCGGCATATGAATCCAATATAGCGCATTGTTAACGATACTACTTAGGTAGTTTCATGAGTCTGACACAACTAGACAGGTAAGAAAAATGTTAACAAATTAGTGGGATATACATCGAACGATCTACATATGCAAAAGGAATCTTTGAATCTTGGACTAGCCTGAAAGGCGCTTTTCGATCTTTTTTTTTTTTATTTTTTTAAGTAAAACTTCGAATTCCAAAATTTAAGATCGTTAAGGAAAGAAAAGTCGGGATAATCAATAGTTTAATTATATAGACATGTAGTCTAATATTCCTCTGTGTGTGGTAGTGGTTTCGAACCCTCTTCAAACACTTCCTTGTTGGTCTGTAATGTCAATATTTTTCATTTTCAAGCAAACAACAGACCAAGGGACATTAACGTTTGCAAATAATAATAATAATAATAATAATAATAATAATAATAATAATAATAATAATAATAATAATAATAATAATAATAATAATAATAAAAATAAAAATAAAAAAATAAAATAAAAATAAAATGAAAAAATAAAAATAAAAACCTCGTATATATTTATTAAATAACTAGTTGAATATACTCATTCTTCGCATAGGTCGGATAAAATATCTATGTAAACAAACTGAAAAACAAAAAAAAAAAAAAAAAAAAAAAACTAAAAAAAAAACGGTCACTTTCTACTTCTTATACATATCCCGGCAACCGCCCCAGATACTTCCTGGTTCGAACTAAAAAGGAAACGCCTCTGGCCCGTAGCGGATGGGAGCTGTGTTTGGAAGTCAGCGCCTATGGGAGTATCGCCATTCATCTCAGCGACCGCGAAAACTATGGATGTGACACTACTATCGGTCATTTTGGATTATTTTTACATGTCTCGATAACCCCCACCCGCAGATGAGCCCCGGCCTGCATACAATGGTAGCTGAATTTGAAAGTCATGGATGTGTCGCTACAGCAAAAACTATGAATTCGACTATAATATCGGTCATTTTCTACTACTTTTACATGTTTCGGTAAACGCCTCCCTGAGACTCCCCCTGGTTCGAATTTTGAAAAGAACGCTTCGCGTTGGTTTGGGGCCTGAACAAGGTAGCCGTGACCAAAATTTGGTAATTCTCAGCCCAATCGTCTGGTCATGCCTCACACAGGCAGACAGACAGACAAACACACAAACATACTATTTTATTTATATTAGATTATAAACAAAGACACATTTTAATTTATTAGCATATAATTATGACAAAGTTAACACTTTGCTACTGGGAGTTAGCAACGGTAATTGCAGCTTCCACTCAGTTTATTGAGATTTTAAAAGACGTATCAGGTAGTGAATAAGGTAGTGTGCAAAATACATAAAATGAAATGAAATATTTCAGTTTTACGTCCCACAATTACGCCCTTTAAGGCTAACAAGGGACATCATCCAAGTGTCCGGCTCCGATTTCAATGATTTTTTTTTTCTTATAGAGGACATCTACCCTGTATGCATAATTTGTGATTACAGAAATTTGCCAGGGCGCATGCTTTCCATCTTATATATATATATATATATATATATATATATATATATATAGATCGATAGATAGATATAGATATATTTTTTAAGAGTTGTGATGTGGTTATTAGACATTACTGCAGAAGTTCCTTACTACCCTTTGTAAACGGAGTGTAATGAAAGAAAGAAAAAAAACACATAGATACATATAAGGCCTAGGGGGAAGTCGTATGGTAGGTATGATCTTGACGGCAGTCATCTTTAAATCCGCCATTTTTAATTAACGTGAAGTTTTTCTTGAATGGGAATAAGGTAATATGATACATAATTTCGGACTAGAATTTAATCAGGAAAACAATGGTGAAGTTAGTTTTAAGATACGCACATTTGGAGAAAAGTTACTGGAATATTAATTGCTTATAGTAACTACGTGCGTGTGTCCCTTACTTCCGCTTCTAACCCGCCTACTAATAATAACAAGTGGATAAAAGCTTCGGTAATACATATTAGTCTTCAAAGTTCAAAAAGATTGCTAGATGCTTATCCCAACACTATTTATGAACTGACAAATCGCAAGTCTTAAAAAGTGTATCAAATTTAGAAAACATGAGTCATGGCAGCAATTGCAAAGTGCCAATTGGAATTTTAACACATGCGGTGAAAATTACGAGTGCTACCAATTTGAAAGATCGAATAATGGACGTTTGGTGCACATTAGAAGTAGTCCTAAACTCATACTGTTTAACTATAGAATAAAAATAAGCATACCATTGGCTTTTTGGGAAACTTTTCTATTAAAATAAAGTGTCATATGCTATGGTTTTCATTTTTCGAAACTTCACTTTAACTCAAATTGGCGGATTTCAAGATTGTTGCCGTCAATGTCATACCTACCATACGACTTCCGCCTAGGCCTTATATGTATCTACATGATCGTTCTTTCATTAACACTCCGTTTACAAAGGGTAGTAAGGGACTTCTACAGTAATCTCTATTAACCAAATCACAACCTTTAAAAACTATTTTTAAAAAATAGAAAACATGCAGCATGGCAAAAATTTCTATCATCACAAATAATGTATGCATGCTCTCTATCAGAAAAAAAGATAATTGAAATAGGAACTGGACACTATGGCAAGCGATGATTAAGGCAAGTGTATAATGAATTGGTGGAATGAGAAGGTGGGAGGAAACGGGAGTATCTCGAAATAACACGGGCACAATGCGTTGTACAAAATTAGAATTTGATAATGTGATTTTACGAACACAAACAAGTGTATTTATTAACGTTTGAAGATATGCAAGTCATTACACAATATACTCAAATAAATATGGTTTAGTGTAGTTATATCACATCTTTCGTGGACCTATTGTGAGCGCGAAATGATTCTGAAAACTTTTAGAACAAAACCAGGGTGTACATTTACAAGACGAGATCAGATTTTTTTCGAGACGAAACAAGAAAAGCTTTCGAACAATCGAGACGAGGCGAAAAAGAACTCATCGATCATTGAGACGATACTATATACAGTATTTATAAAATATTAAAAATACAAAGTGCAAGAGACGAGATATTTACAAAATACCCTTGTCTCGTGGCCAACGCTAATAGCGGATAAGAGTCTTAGCTAGAGCGAACTTAGTAAGAGATAGGTGCCCAAGATGGAGGTAGTTGGAGCATCAGTGAAAATAGCAAGCTAGAACTCGAACGATTGCAAGTCTCAGCTAGCACAAGCTCCTTTGACGATAGTAAATCTGAGCCAGAACGAGCCTTTTAGACGGTAGGACCCCGGAGCTAGAACGATCCCCTTTGACGATAGTAGCCTGACCTAACAAGATTCCCTTTGACGATAGTAAGCCTGAGTTCGCACGAGCCCCTTTCACGATAGTAAGTCTGATATAGCACAAGCCCCTTTTGACAGTAAGCTTGAGCTAGCACTATCCCCTTTGACAATAGTTAGCCTGAACTCGCACAAACCCCTGTGACGATAGTAAATGTGATCCCACACGAAACAAGTAAGCCTCCACTGCGAAATGGCTATCTCTACTACCTAGACAAAACAAACATCAATCCGGGGAAAACATATTTTGACATAAATAAACATCTTCATGGAAGACAAGTGAATGAAACGAAGGTTGTTGCGTAGTTACCATGGCAACTTGAAACTGCAAACCTACGTAGTTGCAGGCGGTTGTACTGCCCTCCAGAAACACACATTTTTCTTTGTGCTCAGACGGAGAAGTTCCTAGATACGCCATCCTACACTTCAAGATACACTGTTGTTGTCTCATCTTCATCGCTTCAAGAAAAATCTTTGCAGATCAGGTAATGCATGAATTTATATGTGACGCTTGTTTAATTTCTATTGGGAGTTACGTTTTTACTTTTGAACGACGAAAGAAGGGGGGAAAAGCGTGGTAATTGCAAAAGAAATCGAAACGTGAGATTTCAATGGATAAGTTTCATAGGCCTTACATACAAATAAACAGGCGGGCATTGTGGTTCAGTGATAGACCGCTTACTTCTCGTACGTGGGGTCTCTGGTTCGACGCCCGGTCAAGTAGATTTGTGGTGGACAACACTATATCTGTGTTTTTTCAGGATACGTCTGTTTCCTTCCACTTTATCATTCTACAAAATTTTCCATTATCATTCACTTGCCTTGATTATCGTCTCTCTTAACCTAAAAGGGCATAATCGTCGATCGTTAAACTGAACGATTTCATTTCGTACTAACGCAAATAAAATTTAAGCTGTCTGTTCGTCTATTGGTCTTTTAGTCCAGGTGAATATGTACCGTGCTTGCCTACAGTCCATACCATTTAACTATCTGGACAAAACTTTAAATTAGTAAATTAGTAATTCAATATAAGAAATCGAAAGGAGAAAGTCTAGTTCCTGCACCTTTTAAATATACTGTGACTTTTATTTTATTATTATTTTTTTTTAATTTTATGAAATATTTAATTGAAAATGAAATGAAATCTTTAAGTTTTACGTCCCACGGTTATGCCGGTTAGGCTAAAGGAGACGGTGATGATGACAGATGAGTGAAATGGTGGAATGAAGAAAGTGGTAGGAAACGGGAGAACCCCGAGCAAACCCACGAGCACGGTGTTTGTCCACCACAAAGTCCACACGGCGCGAGCTGGGATCGAACCAGGGACCCCAAGCACCGGAGGTGAACGCTCTACCACTGAGCCACCGCGCCCCCCTAAATATTTAATTGAATCAAACAAATGGTGATCGCAAAAATGAAACCAAATGACCCCTTTGAATTTAACGTTCCACCATTATGCTATTAAGACTAAGAGAGACTACGGTTAAAGCAAGTGACTGATGATTGAAGAATGGGTGGAATGAAAAAATAGGAGAAAATAGGAGTACCTCGAGAAAACCCACGAGCACGGTATTTGTCCACCACAAAGTCCACACGGCGCGAGCTGGGATCGAACCAGGAACCTCCCGCACCAGAGGTAAGCGCTCTTCCACCGAGCCACAAACCCCTTGCGTCTTATTCATGGCAACAAACGCAACAGTTCTTGCACTGTATCCAGTTCAGAAATTTTACACCTTTAGAAACGAAATGAAATATTTCCCTTTAAGGTTCTGTTATTGTGCGATTTGGGCTCAGAGAGATGGATAATTTAGGGAAGTGAATGACGATGGAAAGATTACTGGAATGAAAAAGTGGCGGAAACTCAAAGACCTCGAGGAAACTTACGGATACAATGGTGTCCACAACAAACATACTTGGCCGCGGACGAATCAACAACCCCATATGCCAGAGGCGAGCTCTCTACAACTAAGCCACCGTGCCCCCATACATATTAAAAGATCTGAAACATTTATAAATGGGCAAGAAGGCAAGTTGTGCAGATTTTCAACGAACTCAAAAAAGTTCATTACTGAATTCTCTCTGTCTGTGTGTCTGTCTCTTTATCCGCCTGTCTGTTATTTGCGAATTGTTTTCAATTTTGAACCCTGCATTCGATAGAACATCCAAATTTTACGGGTCACTCTTACCGTTCCCGAAATATTGGTCAAAAAGTGACCGATTTAAAGAGATTTAAGGAGATACATCACGAGAACGGTAATTAAGAGAGAGATGATATAAGTGTTGATCAATACCTAAGAGGATGGTGAAAATTTTGGAACCAAATAGTAACCGGTGGCCACTTATCAACTGGCTAATGGCCAACTGGCCACCGTTCACCAGACATTGGTCCCAAAAAAGTTCGAATTCCGGTATTTAAGGAACTATATCTGGGAAACTTTAAGTCATAGAGAGATGATGTTTTGCGACTAAGAGAAAAAGGTGCGAATAAGAAGATTACCTTTCACATGTAAGAACCATCACAGTTATCTTTGCCGCTCCATCTCTCCATTCTATTTAAGTTCGATTCATTTTAATAAAACTTGGTATATACCTCCCTGAAGTCTTCCTAAATAAGAATGTAGTTTAGTACAGTATCACCAGGACTTTTAGGAGACACGGTGGTTTAGTAGTAGAGCATCTATTGCTGGTATGTGGGGTCCATGGTTCGATTCCGGACGAAATGAATTTGTGGTGCACAACATCGTAATCGTGGGTTTCCTCAGGGTACTCCCGTTTCCTACCACACTATCATTTCATCAATTATTCTAATCATAATTCCCCTTAGCCTAAAGACATTAAACTGGAAATTTTCACTTCATTACATTATTAATTTAGGAAATACAGTACTTTCCGCGATAATTTTATTTTTAAAAATGAGTTGAGTTGATTTTTAGTTTAGCGTCCCTTTGAGCAATGAGGTTATATGAGACGTGGACCTACTGATTAATGTGCAATCCGAACCACATGAGCTACCACCGGGAATCGAACCCGGGTCTACATCGCCAAAGGCGCGTACGCTAACCGCTTAGTCAGGAAGGAACTCTATTTAAAAAAATGTATGATATTGAGTCAATATGGCAAATATTTTCTTTGAGGCTTGTAAATCATTCCGTCTCAAGAGACCTAAGATTACTGAAGAGCAAATGATACGATACGCCTTTCTCTTCCACCCATTAAAAAAATCCACGGTTTTTTTTTTTTTTTTGTAAAAAATCAAAGAATATTGTGGACGTCTCCTTTGGGACATTTTGTTTAAATTCAATTAAGTTTACTCTAACTGTCATCTATGGCCTGTCTCGAATAGGAGAGGTATGTACCACTTCTTATGGATAGGTAAATTCATCGTTCCATAGTGTGTTACATCTCTGCGTTTATACACGGACTAGCCTTCGACTAACTGGGAGTTCTGCCCCCAGAGCCCCGTGTTTGCTTGACCTACGGTCTTGTACCTCTTAAACCCACAATTCTACCGAATTTCAAGTTTCTTTTCCTATTTCAACTATATAAAAGATAATATTTTGGATATCTAGAAAACGCCCATTTAAACAACATGGGAATTTCTTCATCCCCTCTTCAGACTCCTTAAAAACTAAAAATATTCACCTTTGTCAATTTTCTTGACTGTTAGTCCCAAAAAGCAAAAATCATATCAAATTTGATCATTGCAACCCTACATGAAGTGTGCAGTAATTTGGGGCTGTAAAAGGTATCCCATATAAATAATATGGAGAAGTTTTTTTTCAGTTCCCCATAAAACCGCTCTAAACATGGAAATTTTACTTTTAATGCTTTTTTAAAAAAATAATACTATAGAAATCGTACAAACATACCAAATTTCAAGTTTTTATTCCAATTCAAAGTATCGAAAACATGAGATTATAATTCCAAGGAAAAACCTATTTAAATAACATAGGAAGTTTCTTCATGTCTCCTTTAGACCCCCTAAAAATTAAAAAAAAAAAAAAAATATTCACTTTTGGCAATTTTCCTCTGGATTAGTTCCGGAAAGCTACAATCATGCCAAATTTAAACTTTCCACGTCAACCGGAAGTACACGTAGTTCAATTTATGTCAGTTCATGTAGTTTTATATATAGTTAGGATTTAGAGCGATAGCGATAACTTACCTATTACTTTTGGTTTCAGCTTTGTTTTTTTGGGGGGGAGGTTGAGGTTTAGCGTTCTTTTCAGTAGCGAGGCTATATGAGACTTAGAGCTATAGCTTACTATGGGATCTTAACTACATTAGCTCCCATTGAGAATTGAACCAGGGTCTTTCGAACCGAAGTCAGTTTCCCCTATCTCTCTATTTAAATTGAGTAGAATGTCAAATCTATCTGTTTCGCTTTCAATATTTTGATACCCAGGGATTAGAGAGTTCCTTTGGAGAGTTCCAGTATACGGTTAGCATACTTTCTTTGGCACAGAAGACCTGGGTTTGATTCCTGGTGGGAACTCATGTGGTTCAGATCCGACATTGACCTGTTGGTCCCCGTCTCATATAGAAACGGCATTGGAAGAGACTTTAAACTCCAATCCGGGCTGAGCTTCCTCACGGACCGACCTTTGACGTGGGAGATTCGGATTCGATTCCCGTCGGAAGCTCATCTGGTTCGGATCCCACTTTAAGCTGTAGGTCCTCGTCTCATATAACCTCGTTGCTGCTGGAAAGGAAGCTAAACTGAAATAAATTTAACTCCAATCCAGCCTATCTACCCAGAGCTTGGAAGTGAATCGTAGTTTCAAGAAGGTGGAATGAAACTTCTTCGTTTATCTGTTTTCACCTTCTTTATACCATGACTTGGTTAGAAAGATTAGGTCTTATATTCCATTCAACCAATAAATTACATGAATATATTGTATTGAAAATAACAATGACTATTGATAATATTTCTTTTTGATTTTAATGTCGCAAATGGGAGGTGAAAACGTGAAAAAGGGAAACATGATTATATACAAGTAGTGTCACATCTATACGCCTACGTTGTTCAGTGCAAATTAGCGTGCTTTAATTTCAGAGCAGTGAAAGCCAAGATTGTGTCCTGCGAGAAGATACTGGAACTAAAAACCTTCTCCCTCAAATTTCAAAAGTGTGTATTATATAAAATGGCATTTCATAAGGCTTTTGAATGAACTTAAAAAGTCCGTTCCTGAATTACCTATGTTTGTGTGTTTATCTGTCTGTCCGTCTGTCTGTTATTTGCATTTTTTCTTTAAATTAAACACTGCATTTGATAGAGCATCAAAAACTATCTGAGAAAGTGATTGAATTTTTTGCGTCTCTCTTACCGTTCCCGAGATATCGGCCAAAAAGTGGCTGATTTCTAGAGATTTAAGGAGCCATATCTCGGGAAACGTAACTCATAGAGAGATCATATTGGTGTTGATCAATACCTCAGAGGACAGTAAATATTTCGGTACCAAATAGTAACTGGCGGGCATTGTCCAATTTGCCACTGGTTTGGCCAGTGGCGACCAATTAATATCGGTACTGAAATGCTTACCATCCTCTTAGGTATTGATTAACACCAATAAAATGTCTCTATAACTTACCGTTCTTGTGATATTAGCCAAAAATGGACGATTTCCAGATATCTAATTAGTCATATTTCGGAAACCATAAGTCACAGAGAAATCATGTTAGTGTTGGTCAATACCTAAGAGGATGGTGAACATTCTGACTGGTCACCGTTCCCCAGATACTGGCCAAAAAAGTTCTAATTTGGGGAGATTTAAGGAGCCACATCTCGGGAACTGTAATTCATACAGAGATGATACTTTGCAAGAAACAGAAGAAGGTGCGGATAAAAAGTTTTACCTTTTCATGTAGGAACAATCACAGTTATATTTCCCCCTCAATTCTTTTTAAGTTCGTTCTGGCAATACTGTTGGAGCATTCTCAACCGACTTAATTTTAAACTCCGTTCCTTATTCTTTTTTCAACTATGGCCTTTTTGTAGTTGGTTATTTTTGTCATATGAAACGTGCGAATCTAAAGCTTAATGTGAGATCTGAACCACATCAGATCTCACCGGAAGTTGAACACTACGAGTTAGTTCGTTTGATCTTTGAAAAGTCTAGTTGAACCGGGTAAACTTTCTCAATCTTTGTATTCTTGCAAATACACATTATATGTATCTTTCCACTATCGACAGCTTATGTATAGAAAATAGAATAATGTCCGTATCTCAGTTTTCAGCTGACCTCTTACATGTTAGTCCTCAAGCTTGAGAAGCAACCCCCCCCCCAAAAAAAAAAGCCTAGGCTAGATCAAAGACTGTTTGTTATTTTGTGATCACTTTTGTTTGGAATGGCTATACTAGTTTTATATGAACTTCCCACTGTTTCTGTGGCTGGTATGCGAGCCCTTGGTGCATGTAGGCCCTGGTTCTGTCCCCAGTGGGACAGTAGGTATATTGACCTTATTACGATGGATCCGATTCGACGTTAGGCTGTAATTGTACATCGCATATAGCCTCGCTTGTGAAAAGAATGCTAAACCCCAATTCAATAAAGCAATGCTGAATACACCAGGTACGTAGAGTACATGGTTCCATCCCCGGCGAAGTATGTCCGTGGATTTTCTGGGAGTACCTCTGTTTCCTCCCACTTTCTCATTCCACTATTTATTCCATCATCATTCATTTGCCTTAATCATCCGTCTCTCTTACCTTATGGGATGAGAGAAGGCCCTTGTGATCATGGAGCGTTAAACTGAAAGATTTTTGCAGTCAGTTTGGTTTGACTACAGGTCATGCAAATTTACAATATATTTTACAATTTACAATAATTTACAATATCATTTCTGCGGACAGATTTGAGGTTTGGCTAATTCCAACTTCTGCAGGAACGTGCGCTGTACATTTTCGGTCTTGCTTGAATGAAAACCACACAGAAATACAAAACTTCCAATGAGGGAAAAAAAATATGTTGCTACCAAATATATCTCAAGTGTTTTCCGGAGTAAAGAAGCAAGTAAATTGGTCTCGTTTTTTAGAAAATTATTTTAGTGCCAAGTTCAGGATATCTTACCAAGTGTCTGAATGTTTAATTGAAATTTATTTTTATTAATTTTACCTGTTGGACGAAATAAGATAATTTCAGTTAATAATTATATAACAGAATCATCTGAAGAATAGCTCGATAAATGAGGAAATTGTATCAGAGCCCTCATTCTATCGATTAAGTTTATTCACCATCCATGTAGCCAATGAAATAATTCAAGTGAAATCGGAGTTAAATTTTGGGACCGATTGAAATTGAATCAGGTTACTGTAGAGAATAGAAAACAAATAGCGGAACTTCTACTCAACAAAACTGTGTTTAATAATAATAATAATAATAATAATAATAATAATAATAATAATAATAATAATAATAATAATAATAATAATAATAATAATAATAATAATGTGAATATTTATATATTAATGCACATACTTATGTAATGCCCCGCTATTGTGCTATTGTGCCGCATTGCAGGAATATTAAATTTTGTATATGGCAATGTGGACATTGGTCGGTACCAGAAGATACAATTTTTAATAAAATGTTTTCTAATCGAAAATAATAAATAAATAAGATATATTAATAAAAGTTTGTCATTGATGTAAGGATAATAGATTTGAAAAAATTGTTTGAAGAGTTATATAAATTGAATAATTGAAATAAAATGTAAATTTGTAGAGTATTTTATAATGAACGATAACAGTTGCATATGTATCGCATTTTATTTGTTTTATGTTTGTCTTGGTTTTAAACTGTATATATATCTGAAATTTGAATTTGAATATAATAATGTTTTATAACTATGTATCCTCCATATATTCTAACGTCCAATAATTTCACATTATGTGTTTCATCAAAATTTGAATCTGAAGACATTCTGATTAGATTTCCCAAGCCGTTATGCGCGAGGCTGGCGACTCCGTTGACGCAGGGCCAAACAAATTAATAGATGTTTACATTAGACCAGAAGTATCGCCATTTTCCTAATTCGTCTCATCACAGAATTACAGTTTACTGCAAAATTTTGATTTCCACAAAGAAGTGCAGTTCACTTAAATCTATACTAAACAGAACCTATCATCAAAAGCAACCACTCCGAACAAAAAAATTACGAAGTGCGTTCTTTATTGGTCAATAAGTTACCCAGACTCGGATTACAGCTTTGATTTTCTGTGACATGCTGTCAATGAGGAAGAGGATGGTGTTAAGTCAAGTTCGAACCATTCCTGAAGCATCTGGTCCCACAGAGCGGCCAATGTAGAAGGATGGTGATGTCTCCTTTTCACGGTCCGTTCCAACATGGTCCAAATTTTCTCGATAACGTTGAGATCGGGCAAAGTCACGGGCCAGGTGAGATGTGGAATATCCACTTCATGTTCAGAAAACCATATCCGCACAGCTCTGGCTCGATGAACGGTGCAGTTGTTGTCTTGGTGCTGTACTGTGGAATGTGACCATCTCGCAAGTGGCAACACCTTATAATCCACAATGGACACGTAAACCACAGTCAATAACCCCTTCTGTACAGCCCTTTGTACACACTTAGTTTTGTAGGCTTCTCCGGCCCTCCGCATTATCTTTGAGCGGCTGTAATTGGAATACAGATAGGACCAGGATTCATCTGACCAGAGGGTGCGTCGCCACTGCTTTCTAATACATTGGCGGTGTTCCTTCTCCCACATCAGGCGATTTTCCTTCAGTACGGAGGTCAGCCTGAAGCGTACCATGGCAACACGACTAAATATGCCTACACTATATAGTTCTCATTGCAGAGTCGCTAAGCGGCTTGACGACTGGATCCTACCTTATACTCCTGAAGCAGTTCCTGCCTGGTTTGAAATCGTTAAGAGGTCGATTATCTTCCCAGACGTCTACTGTCGAGCTCAGATATGATGGGTTCCCTGCCACTGTTGCTCCGAGAGGATTGATTCCTGCCAGTCGTCTTCCACTCTGCATGGACAGTACTGACCGTGGATTTGGACACTCCAACAAGCTGTGCCACCTCCCTCAGGGTATGCCCATGTTCACGACAAGACAATGGGTCGTTTTTGCAACTCGGCCACATCTCTTCTTCACCCCATGGTTCAACCTGTAATGAAATGATATCGCAACACCATGCAAGTCTTACCAGCCGCAAACTGTCAAAATAACATACAATAGTTACATTCGCGGTATCTACAATCATATTGCTATGCGAGGTCACTTTCAACAAGACCCTCAGAATGCCTACACTTCGTAATACTTTGTTCGGGCTGCTTATCACACATATTAAACATAGAAAAAAAAACTACTGTGATTTGATCATTTCACTTTTCGTGTAATTCAGTAATCGCTTTTATCAGATACATGAAAACAAATTATTTGATGAAGGAGACGATGTATTGCCGAAACTGGAACACAGATTAGTCCTTGTTCGATTTTGACAGCTTTTAGTGTAACTTAAGTTATATATAGTTCCAAAACTACGTTGAATGAAATTTGAATAATATGGGACTCATGGTTTCTGTGAAAGACTCGACTTTATATTTTACTAGGTGCATTTCACCAGCCCCCTTCCCCCCCCCACACGCCTTGGAGTTTCGAAACAAAACCTATGCCAATCGTTTATGCTACAATTGTGCCGGAACGAACCGCAAACATTTTTGTTTGTACCATTCCGGTACGAAGTTATAAGAGTTTTAAAGTGTTAGGCTAGGGAAACGGCTGCCCCCAACCTTAGAATTTCGAAAGAAAACCTATGCTAATCATTTGTGCTACGTTTGTGCCGAAATGTACCGCAAAAAGTTTCGTTTGTACCACTTCCGCCGGAACAAAGTTATAAGAGTTTTGAAATGGGGGGCTGGGGAAACGGCCACCCCAACCTTGTAATTTCGAAACAAAACCTATGCCAATCGTTTGTGCTGGAATGTGCAGCAAAAAGTTTCGTTTGTACCACATCCGGTTCAAAGTTATATAAGTTTTCAAGAGGGGCTGTGGTACTGCAGCCCCGCACCTACGAATTTCGAAATGTAACCTACGAAAACCGTTTGTAGTACTTTTGAAGGGGAACGTACCGTAAAACTTTTCGTTTGTACCACTTCCAGTACAAAGATACGAGAGTTTCAAATAAGGGCGCTGCCGTTTTCACAGCCCCCTTCGGAATTTCGAAACACAACCTATGCCAATCGTTTGTACAACGTTGTACCGGAATGTATCGAAAACATTTTTTTTTTGTATCACTTCCAGTACAAAAGTATGACAGTTTTAACTAGGGGGCTTCCGTTTCCAGAACCCCCAACTTGGAATTTCGAGATAATACTATGTCAATCGTTTGTGGTATGTTTTTACCGGAATGTACTGAAAAAAAATCGTTTGTACCAGTTCCGGTACAAAAGTATAAGTATTTAAAAGTCTGGGCTGTATAAACGGAAACTCCCCCTTTCAATTTCCAAAATTTAGATTTTTCCCAATCGTTTGTACTACGTTTGTAACGGAATGTACTGTAAAACTTTTGCTTGTACCACTTCCGTTAAAAAGACATAGAAGTTTTAACTAGAGAGCTGCCGTTTCTACATCCCGCCATATTGGAATTTTGAAATAAAACCTATGACAATCTTTTGTACTACGTTTGTTCTGGAATGTACCGTAGAAATCTTCGTTTGCACTACTTCCGTTACAAAGATATAAAAGTTTTAAACTAGGAAGCTGCCGTTTCCACAGCCTCCCCACCATTGAGTTTCCAAACAAAACTTATGTCAATCCTTTTTACCATGTTTGTGCCGGAACGTACAGCAAAAAATTCGCTTGTATCCCTTCCGGTACAGTCCGCGGCTTAGAAATTGTTACAAAAATTCTAAGTCCACCTCTCCTTGTCTAAAGCAGCGTGTGAGACGTAATACACTCTTTCCATTCAGACGAAAAAAAAAAAAAAAAAAAAAAACAGGAATCAAGTTTACAATGTTATAGCTTTAAAACAGTCTTTTTCATTCGTTTGTTCTGAAATATCTTTTAAGGGCCTATTTTTTTTTAAGTTACACAATTTTCCCATAGCTTCATTAATACCTTTAGTTTAATTATTTCCCTTCTTTAAAGACTGCAAGCTAGTAAGATGCTCCCTAAGAAATCTATGGAAATTGCCAATAACGGCAGTAAGTTTTGTGCTTCCTAAAGTCTGTAATGCACGCACAGAGCTCGAGAATATCTACTGACAGAAATGAGTGTTATTCAATGATTCGTTTAATTTCTTTTCAGTAATTGCAAACAAATGTTCCAAGAGCGTCATTTGGGCAGGACAGGAGGGTGTAATTTCCCCTCCCTTGAGCTTCATAAATGCATATTGTTTGAGCAAATGTATAGTAATACACTAATAAAAAAAGTGAAATTTTTTTGTCGGCGGAGACTCTCCCCCCGCCCCCCCCCCCCGAATAAAATCTGAAATGACACTGCTTTTAGCAACAAACCTATAGTGTTACGATAGCACATTGCTAGAGAGCTTACATTTGGTTTCAAGAGTCGAAGGTTTGATCTCAAGCCATATGAGATTGAGATCCTGGGCGACATTGAGAGAGACAAGATTTAGAACTGGGGAAAAAGATCGGACAGCATTCGTATTATGATGAAAATTGTGATTTTGTGATACAGAAGAAGGGAAGGTTCCGAACTGCGAGGATCACATTAGTCAGTTGTCGAAATAAGGTGGAGAACACTTTTGAGAGCATCAGATGATTACGAATGGAGAGAAAGATCTATAGAACTGAGGAATTAAGAATTTAAAAAATCTGAAGCTTCCGAGACGGTTTTCGGACCGCGAACATTCTAGTTATCGAACCATGACTTTATCCACTCTGCTACGGAGAACTCTATACTTATGCACATACGTTTCCCTTAGCTACGTTGAAAGCTAACTTAATGGAATATTCCAAAAGTTGACTTGGTGGATGCGCCGTTCTGATAGGATATAAAACTCTTGTAACTTAGTTACAACTAGGGTTACCGTGCATAATGAACTTCTCCTTGTTCAGAACACTTTTTAGGACAGTAAAATTTGTTACTATTGTGTTAATTAGGTTAAATTTGATAGAACCACCTGATAAAGTAGTGCCAAACCTTGTGCGTCATCATCTGTTAGGTGAATGGTTAATGTAAGTTACTCCTACTTGTATGGTCCGAGCTTCGAATCAAGACCATTCTTATTGATTATTTTCTTTGAGCTACGCTCACACTGTGCTTTCCACAAATTCAATTTTGAAGTAATATAGTCACAGCTTGTTTAATTCGAAATTATTTTCCAATATTATATTTGTTATTACATGCGTTTCTTTAACTTGCGATGTTTCAAACTTGATATTAAATCTTGCAACATTAATGTAACTCATTTCCCTACGGCATATCATCATGAATGTTTGCACAACGACGACAGGCAGGCGTTAATCCAAAATTCAGTTCTTACTGAAATGTATGCATATATATTTAGAAAGTTAGACTCAGAAAAAAAGTACAGTGCAACATTGACATTTGGAGGAATTTCAAACGAATTTACTATACGTATAAATTACCATCTCAACAATCTACTGTAGGGGCAAGACACTGAAACAATTCCAGGGAGGGAAAAGGGTTATAAGTTAAAAAAAAAAACGTAATAGAATACAAAAAATGTGGGTGTCAAATTCACAGTTTTCTGGTTCGAAGAGATGAATAGTGGCTACCATATGGCATTCTTCACTTGTTTGTAGCCTTGTATAAATTGATAATTATTTTTAAAATATATTTTACATTCAAGTATGATTGTTTAAAAAAAAAAAAAAAACTTGTCCTTCAACGGTATGTTTTACAATTATTTTATACTGTATTTCTTATTTATAATAACATTTTCTATATATGTTGTATTCTATGTTATACGTTTATTAATTACATTTTAGGTCTTACATTTGAAGAGGAGCTTATGACAATTCAGAGCAGCAGGGACATACACAGAATGCAGGCCTTGGCAATCCAAAGCTTCTGCCCCAAGAAATCACTACTTTTCTGTAAATTATATCTAATTTTAGAGATGATGATAGACATTTTAGTAAAACATACCCTCAAAAAGCCTTGTCTACGCCCCTGCAAAGCAGTGAAAATTTTAGAAAGTAATGTTTCCCCAGAAGTTATATCTCCGATTTTTCCGAGTGTGATATCAATACCCGCAGTGTATTGCAACGTACTAAAAAGAAACTCTTCTGAATTCTTCACTGGTTCCCAAAATGACCTCATGCCAATAGGGTCAACTTTGGACATATCCACATCTAAAATATCACCTTTTATGTCAGAGATCACGAAAACTATCCATTCGACACAAATATAGGATATTTTCGATTCTTTTTGCCTGTCACTCTCCCATTTTCAACTAAATGCCAACCAAGGCTTCATTTGGACTTCCACAGTGTCACTATTCATCTTTGCACATGCATTCGACACTAATATCGTTCGTATTTGACGTCTTTTACATTCATCTTCATCTGTTGGTAAGAGTAGTTTCAGTGTCTCGCCATCATAACTATGGAGAAATTACAACCAACTTAAGTATAATTATAAATTACCATTTGAAAAATAACTGTACAGGTGATCTTTTTCGGAGAGGAATTCGTTAACTACTTTTTCGATATCAATGTATTGCCTTTTTTAAAAGTAAGATCCTATACTCAAACACAAATCATGTCTTTCAAAGCTCTAATGGAAAACGAAACGAATCGTCGTATACATGTTACGTTTTTGAAGAGGAAAAAAGCAAAACATTGATTGCACAAACGCATAATGGTATCATTTGAATGCAAATTTATAACATAAAACGTGTTGGCTTGATAGATGAGGCGTTAGTGAACGGGTTTTCTGCTGGTGGTCCTACGCTCGAATCTCATCCATTCTTGTTGCGTTTTTCTTTTAGCTACACTGAGTTTGTGCATTCCAGATCTTAAAGCTTGAACCAAATCTAATACCAGTTAGTGAATTAAAAGTAGCTGACATTATTTTCAAATACGAGACGTTATTACATGCTTTTCATTAGCTTACAGTATTCAACTTTGATATCAACTCTTCCATCCTTCATTTAACTCATTTCTTGACGTGTTTTGTTACAAAATTCATTAATCGTGACGGAAAAAAATTGCTTTACCAGTTAATGGTGACTGCTTTGAAAGCAAGTGCAAAGTATGAGAATTAAATTTGTCAAATCTGTAGTTTCGTGTGTAGAAGAAAAAAATTGTGAACCAAAGGTTTAAGAACAACTCAAGTTATTAACATAAACTTTGCCGGAGATAATCCACTTATATCATCATAAAATAAATACGAAAGACGTTCTGAAACGAAGAAATATAACATACAACTTTGCAAGCGGAGGCAAAGAAACCTACCGTAACAAGACGAAAGACGATTTATTAACTGCGTAGTGATTGTGGTTGAGTGGTCAAGGCACTGGATCAGTGATCTAGAGGTTCGTGGTTCGATTCCGCATCGGGCACTTTTTTTTTACTTTAGGACTTTTGATGGCGATTGATCGACGACGACACACGTTTTATTACATTCAGATATTTGAATACTCGGATGTTTCAATACTTGAACTATCAAATCTTCAGGGATAATAATAGTAATAATAATACTTATTATTATCTCGTAGAAGATTAAAAGCTAGGAACTAATTATCGCTCCGGTCATACCGTTACAAGCAGAAACGTGGTATTTGGCAAGCATATTTCTGTTTTGTTTAAAGTTGCCCACGAGAAGAGAAATTTATCATCTTGTTTCTAAAACAAACAAAATAACATGAGAATTAACATTTTACATTCGAGACGGGATAAGGATAACTCAAATTATCATGTCGCTTTAGAGATGAAAATCGAGACGAGATGAAAAGTGTCGTAAATATATCTCGTCTTGTTACGATTCTCGAAATAGTGCATGCCCATTGTTTAAGTAATAATTGCTCTGTAGACGGAATCTTATAAGCTTTTTGTTACTTTGTATTTTACAGCTCATTGAATTATGGTCTTTGTAGGTATTTTTTTAAAGCAAAGTTTTTATACTTACATCTGCATATCCTAAAAATTAGTATATTATATGCCTTACTGTTGAGTGATATTCAATTATTTATATTACAGTTATTTTTCTTAAAACATACAGTAGAACACTTTCTACATGAAACGTTAGTGGAAAGCTTTTGTTTAAAATGTGGGTAGTTGCAGAGGTGTATCTTGAAGGTACGGAAACCCTTCTCCGAAATCCCTACGTTTAAGTAAGTTTTTCCAAATTTTATCCCTACCTTAAAACTTTTAATACCACTATTATTATTATTATTATTATTATTATTATTATTATTATTATTATTATTATTATTATTATTATTATTATTATTATTATTATTACTGAAGTGTTGTTAATTTAGTGGTTCACCCTCTTCCACCCAGGTCCCGCATAGTGGGCATTGTGCTGAATAAACACCGTGTGTGTAGTTTTCTCCGGATTTCACTTCCTCTCAGTTTCTTTATTTCAATATTTCTTTCATTCTCATCATGGACTTCTGTAGCTTAGCCGGCATAACCATTACTTAAAAAAAAATGTATGACTCTTCTGAGTTCAGCATCCCTACTTTCTACATGAAATTGGCCTGGAAATTTTCCGTTTAACATTTAGCTAGTTGTAGGGACGTATGTAGAGGGTATGTCCTGGTTGTCCTTACAATTGTCTCCAATCCCGACTATTTTCTAACTTTTGCGTAACGCTAGGGGCGATATTACAAATTTTAGTATAATCTGTCCTCATACGGAATTCGTCTTTTATATTATTATTATTATTATTATTATTATTATTATTATTATTATTATTATTATTATTATTATTATTATTATTATTATTATTATTATTATTATTATTATTACTGAATATTTGAGACCTAAATATTACGTCCTATTCCAATACAAATAAGCATACTGATGATAAGAAAAATCAAAAGAATTTTTTTTGGACCCTGTATAAGGATAAATTGCCTTATAAGAGATACTTTGGAAGGAAAAGAGGGGGAAAAAGAAGGTGTCAGCTACTGGAGAATATGAAAATCGAACCTTCAATTGCCTTAACAGAAACTAAGTAGGATTTGTCTTCATCACGATACATAATAACGCCCTTTCTTTGGGTAAAAGACATTGGATTATGTTTGCGTTATATTGATATTTTAACAAAATATATATACAAAAAATAGTTCGTATTTACCAATTTTGGTTGAACGAATATATGGAACGTGTTGAAAATGACGAACGAAAATATTATTATTACTTTTAGTAAGAGTGGAAGAACGTATAAAGAATTCCACAAAGTCGTTTTAGACAAATTTATGACTTATACTAGACCTTAAGGATGACCGTTTTGTATTCATGAATTGTTTCCGAAACACACCAAGTTTTCAGACAGTAGGAATCGAGAGTGTAGACTGTGACGTCATGCTAGTTTTCTCTCTGTGAAGGAAGTCATTTCAACTCTTAACTTGTAAGAATGAGAGAAATTGACTACGTTTTATGTTATTATACATCAGAAATATCAACTTTGTAAATTATAAAATATTTCGGAATTTCGTCGGAGGGACGCGAACAGCGCACCCCTGACTCACGAAACGACTGCTCAAGCCATTATCCTAAGACTGCTCTTTTAAGTAAGATTCAAGAAACACTCGTGTATATAACACATTACAAACGTTTACGATTGTAATATTTTATTAACGATGAAACACTGATTTCGGTCATGATAAAATATTACAGTCCAGAGAATTCAAGTTTAAATTTTAAAAAAAAGACCGAAAGTATCTCCGTAACTTATCTCTATTATATTCGGTTATTCACGTTTTACAGTTATGTCCAGTAACCTTGAACGAGAGGGACACGAACACAGATGCATCGAGGACATTTAATATTTCAAAGGCTCTCCCATCGGGAATCGTAACTGAGACCCCCTACTGAACTATCTGATGTTTGAGGTCCCTAGTTCGTTCCCAAGACAAGTAAGCTTGAGACGGACAACATTGTGCTCGTGGGTTTTCTCGGGACACTTCCACTTTTTCATTCCACCAATTCGTCCATCATAATTCACTTGCTTTAATCATAGTCTTCCTCAACCTAACAGGCATAATCGTGGGGCATTAAATGTAAAGATTATATTTGCAAGCTGTTAGCCCAAACCAATCCGAATTGAGAAACAGTTGCATATTATTGCTCATTAACGTGTTTTCACAGAAAAAAAAATGTAGCAAAGAAACGGGGAATCGTAATTCCATTCAAAATTGAAACAGCAGACTCATACCTTCACCTAAAACGAAACACGATTACGATTCCCCGTTTTTTTTTTCTACATATTCTTTTGTGAAAACCGGTGAAAGCTTTATATAACTTGTTCGGTACGTCTCCACATAAGCATATTGAGTTTACGTCTGATAATACATACCATCTTACTCAGACTCCTTGGAAACGCCTGATGTGTAATTTCAACACGTTCATCACATCCGGAAAGAACAATCAACCTTTGTTGCAATCTTGAAAACACTTAACGTTTCCACGAACTCTTTCATTCACGTTTTGATGGGAGTTTCTCTTGGCGGTACCTTTTGGATTTCAGTTCTCCAATCCACAAGACATATATAGCATTTTTCCCATAAAGATGTCAGTTTTGTTTATTGAACAAAAAAAAAAAAAAAAAAAATCGTATGTCACATATGTAATACAGTGTATATTCTACTAGGAGAAGAAGTTGTACGTATTAGTTATAGATGTGTGATATATATTCCTTCATTTCTATTCTTAGAGCGTTCAACTCCGGTGGTTGTGGTCTCTGGTTCGATTCCAGCTCGCGCTCTTTGGACTTTGTGGTGAACAAACGCCGTACTCGTGGGTTTTCTCGGGGTTCTTCCGTTTCCTCCCACTTTCTTCATTCCACCATTTTCGTTCATTTCCCATCATCAGCGTCTCGTTTAGCCTAACCGGCATAAACGTGGGACGTAAAACTCAAAGATTTCATTTCATTTTTCATTTCTATTATGTGTGTATTTGCATAATCCATAGCAGGAACAGTAGCATGTATATAAACTTTCAGGACGAAGAATCATGTCTGCGTGCTGGGAGAGCATGACAATCTCTCTGTGTGTAGGTGTGATTTTTTTTTTTTTTTTTTTCGAATTTGAGAGTCATCAGTGGCGGGGATGATGATCCTGCAAACGCCGCAGTATGAGGGCCCCGAATTTTAGACGTCGCTCGAGTAATTGGTTTCGTTCTATGCTCATGAAGGAACTTTCGTCCAGCAGTAATTTAAAGTTATTTTTACTTTCGACTGAAGATACGAGAGAAAAGTGTGCTGATCGTGGAAATAAATCGAATTCAAGATTTGAACGAATTTACACTTTTCATGGCCCATACATGCCGAAAAAGTGCTTTTCGGATGCTTACTTGTTTGTTCGTCCCCCTATCTCTCGCTTCACTTTGAGGCCGTACTTCCATTCAACGTACTGCGCCAAATTTTAAACTTAAGGTTTATATAAGATTCACTAAGAATGCTCTTTTTATTTTTTTTTTCACATCCTGAAAATCAAGTGGCACAGTGGTAGAGAGCTTCCCTCTGGTGTGTGGGGTCCCTGGGTCGATCCCCAACCAAGTAAGTTTGTGGTAGACAACATCGTATACAGGATTTTCTTGGAATAGTCCCGTTTCCTCCCACTTTCTCATTCCACCAATTCTTTCATCACCATTAAATTGCCTTAATCATCGTCTCCCTTAGCCTAAAGGGCATAATTGTAGAACGTTAAACTGAAATATGTCGTTTCATTTATATATGTAGGGTTACTAATTAAGATAAAACAATCACCAATTACGGTTAATTATTTAAGAAATGTTCTGAACCATTTGAAGTATATGAATTTGATTGAATTATTTACGAATAACTATTTGTTTCCTTCCATCTTTTTTTTTCCTGCCTATGAATATGAATACATCTTCTTTAAGTAAAGCGACAGGACCTTCGTGTGTTGTCCATCACTAAAACAGTAGAGGAACGCAGGTAATAAGGAAATTCGATTGGTTAGTCGCTTCCTGTAACTCGAGCAAACAACTTGCTTTTTGGCGTATGGTTTTATTCTTGTTTTCCGGAACAAAAACAACAAAACTGTGTATCGTCTCTATCTCCAATACATTACCAAGGGAAAAAGCAAAACAAGCAATATACTAGAGTTTTCTCAGAAGTAATGTGACAAATGATTTTTCCGGGAAATGTTTGATCTGATCACCAGCTCTTCCATTGTATCTCTCGAAATAACTCACTACATAGCTGAAAGATTTTTCCAGCCATCTATTAAACACAAAATACAATATAATGTATGAAAGATTAGTTATTGTGACCAGTGTTTCTTCAGACACGTTTCTCTTTTGGTGGGCACTGCCCCCAGCAGCTCTAGGAGTGCTCCCGGAGAAGATCAAAATAATATTATATTACATATATACTATGTAATATAATAATAACTAGAATACTACCAGCTGTGCCCCCGGAATATTAAGTGTGTCCCCACCGGAACATTGCTCCTTAAAGAAACACTGACTGTGACTATTCTTGTTACTCTTAATACTTTAAATTGTGTATACGTCAAAATATCAAGTAATACTTTCGACAAAGTGAATACTTGCAACTATCTAGGAGCAATATTAACAGATTAAGATCATATCTACGAAGAAATAAATGTCAACTAAACGCAATGAAGTCGTGTTATTATCCAATTCAAAGTTTTTTGTCGTCGCGAATTCTGCCGAGTGAGCTCCTCCGTGGCTAAGCGATTAGCGTACGCGCCTTTGGCGTGGGAGACGCGGGTTCGATTCCCAGCGGGAGCTCATGTGGTTCGGATTCCACGTTAGTCAGTAGGTCCACGTCTCATATAGCCTCGCTGCTGAAAGGGACGCTAAACTAAAATCAACTCAATTCTGCCGAGAATTTGGATCGTTACGAAGCATGGTCGCTTATTCTGAGAGAAGAACGCTGACTGAAAGTATTTGAGAATAAAATCCTGACGAATATTCGGACCCCAGAGAAACGGAATGGATAATGCCAGAAACCTCATAACGAAGAACTGCATAATTTATACCGTTTACCAAACATTGTTTGGGTCACAAGGCTTAGGTGGGCCGGTTATGTAACCAGGATAGAAAGGAGTAGGGACTTTTTCAAAGTTTTAGCGAGAATGTTCAATCGGAAAACGACCACTAGGAAGACCTGAACACGGACGGGTGGACAACATTAAGGTGGGTGTCGAAGAAGTAGGAATCCAAAGTAGGAACTGGATCCAGTTGGTTAAGGACAGAAGTCAATGAAAAGCTTTTTTGGACGCAACATTTAACCCTCGGGCTCTATTAAGCCATACAGTTAGTTAATTATTGCCACTCTACAATAAATAAATAAATAAATAAATAAATAAATAAATAAATAAATAAATAAATAAATAAATAAATAAATAAAATATTAAAATAAAATAAATAAAATATGAAATACATTTCCTGATACATAAGAAAGTGCACCGAATATTCTAATATTAGTTTCCTTGCCTCATAATCTCTATCGTAAGCTCTACTACCACCAAGAGTAAACAAATTCAGGATGTGTATTAGGTGAGGAAGTGATCCTTACTTACAAGGGACCTTGCTCTTGTGTCACACGAAATGTGGAACGATACTATGGTCAAGCAGGCAGGAAAAACCATCGATCGTAACCGTCTCGTACTTACGGGGGATTAGGGAGACTGGTAACACCACACGTTATGGATTCTGAGACGAAATATGGTGCGAATTCGATGAAAATATTCATAGAAGCGCAGCTAAACATATACTACAATGAGACATTACGTTCGACAATACTTCGACAAATGATGGCAGGGGCGTAGAACGTAACGACAGAGGAGTAGGGCGGGTAAGCGTGAAGTATAGCGTAGGCCAAAAGTTCCATAGACGGTATAAATAAATACGAGCCGGACTTGAGATGAATAGCATAGTGATATATCATGGACATGGTCAAGGAGGCTACGGTTTCCACCTTCCTGAACTGATCTTTCAATGTATAGTGCTGTATTAGACTTTCTCTGCCTTGTCCCCCCCCCCCCCACACCACTGTCAGCATTCAAATGCGATCCATCATCCCTGCCATTATAGCATAATGTAGCCAATACAAATCAATTAAGTCATACAAATATAATAAACCACAAAGTATAGTCAGCCCAGAGACAATACTTTAGACGATACTTCCTTATTAGACATTATCACAGCTGTGTTATTTATCTGCAGTATATTGTCTTCTTTGATGCTTTGCAGTGCATTCACTCACGAACATATATTCTTGTCTTACTTTTATATAATAATAATAATAATAATAATAATAATAATAATAATAATAATAATAATAATAATAATAATAATAATAATAATAATAATAATAATAATAATAATAAACCATTGTCGATCCACTGCTGGATGAAGGTCTCTGCAATACTTCTAAACAACCATCTATCGTTGGCAGTCCATTATGTTGCACTACATTTCTTTGTATCCTATATTTTTAGTCACACTTCTAGACTATTCTTACTCATGTTCAACCAGGCACATAGCAAGTCAGGACTTTAGGAGGGGAGAGAGGATCCTATTGTGTTGCCAAAATGTCTTGAGCCGTGGCAAAAATGCGAAATAAAGCTCACACCCACGCGTTGAGCCAATAAGGGTTCAGCTATTGCTAAACGAAAGAGACTTAGCGAAAGGGAGTAATTCCTTCAGCCGATAGCAGCGCCTGAAACGGAAGACTAGGTGTCAAGTCAATGTGGTATATTTATAGCAATGTTGAGGAGATGCACAGACAGTATTACGTGCAACAAACATATGAAAATGGATTCCTACATGTATACAACATTCTATAAAGATCAGACGATACAAGGGGAGGGGTTTACGGACCCTATGGACAACCCCCTCCATAGCTCTCTTTCTTCCATTTCTGCTTCACGGTGTCATCTACAGGCTGTTTATAGTTTGTGATTGATTACTTGACCAATTACTGTATCATTCCCCCGACGCCTTGCTTCTCCGTTTTCTTCAATTATCGTTACGTGCTACGCCTCTGCCCTCACTTTTCAGAGTATTGTCAAATGTAATGTCACATTATTGTATATGTTTAACTGCGCTTCTATGCATGAGTTCATTGAACTTGATCGATATTTCGTCTCATTATCCACAACGTGTTGTCTTGCCAGTGTCCCTACTCCCGCCCATAAGTACGGAATGGTTGCGATCGAGGGGTCTTTCCCAAGGATCTTATAAAATAGAGGATCTGCCCTTACAACAATCAACAAAATCTTGAAGCTATACACCATAGTTTTGCCACCCCTACTCTGCCCACTCCACCCAATAGGACCGCAATGTTTTGAGCCAACAATCATGGTGGAAACGAAAGTAGCCAATCAGACGATGGCAGAAACGAGAGTAGCCAATCAGACGTGCCGATACTCGGTTGCTTTTTGGCTTCACCGATTTAATAGGATGAAGATACATATGGGCAGATCCTCTATTTTTAACATCCTTGTTTTTTCCCTCCTATGGATTTTCTTGTTCACTAACACTAATCGATTGACCATAGTCTCGTTCCACTTTTCGTGTGACACCAGAAAAAAGGTCTCTTGTTAGATCATTTACGGCACGTTTCCTTAGAATGGCTCAATCATTCTCGAACTGGTTTGATGAATAACAAAATGTTTTCGGTCTGGTTATAGTAGATTTATGGAACAAAGTTACGTCCACCGTTCATCAAGAACATACCCGATCATAACGATCTGCACTCAAACCGATCTGGAGGACTGGTAGTCTTGCCTACAAGAGGAGACGAAACGGAAAGTAAGGTTTGTCTCGTCTCGTCTCGATTGTTGAAGAAATTTCCTCGTCTCGTTTTGTAGAATTATGTAGTGCTGGTTGAATTTTGCACTTACTAATCATCAACATTATGATCATTGTAGGTATTCTGCGATTATTGGCAGGTTACTTGCAGCAACTGAGAAGCTTCCATGCTCCACGGTCTTCCGCTAATATATTCGTCTTCACGTACGACTTTTCTGTTTTATATCGTCCATTAATTGTAGCCTTCTTCTCTTTCCTACCACCATACCCTCTAGCACGTCTCTCATGAAATAGTTCCTTCTTACCCAACGTCCCAACCAGTTTCTCCTCCTCTTTTTAATAATGTCAAAATTGTTCTTTTCTCCCCACCATTTCTAACAACATCTTATTCGTTTTCCGCTCGACCCAGTTAATAGTCTCAATTCTTCTCCACACACACATTTCAAAAGCTTCCAATCGTTTCTCATCATTTTTTGGGTAATGTCCATGTTTCTGGAGCATACAGTACAATACTTCACACAGAACATTTTATGACTTTTTTCAACTCTTATTCAAAATCTCACAAAATAGAATTTTATTCCTCCTAAAGGCTTCTTTCTCCATTCCTATCCTTGCTTTTATTTCACGTTGACACTTCATATCATCACTAATAATACTAGAAAACTCAAATGCTATATAGGGATAATTGAGGAGTTCTATGTAATAAGGACCCATACTGGCATAAGCCCTTTTAAATCCGTTCGTATTAAAATCCATTGGTATTAATTCTATAAACCTGCAAAATTTCATTACGATATCGTAAATCTTGATGTAGCTACTGTGAAGGAATAGAGGTCGTCGTGAGACGAAAGCGAGTATCTGCTGCAGTTATGTTGGTGGCAAAGTTGTTTGAACGACGTTGAACATGTCGCAGCGTGCTAGCATGAGTTCGATTATCAATCCAAAGAAACAGAATAGACAGTCAGAAAGCGATCCTAATGCAAAGAAAGAGGAAAGGAACCTAACTGAGAGTTATACAACAAGTAGTGGCAAATATATTCCCGAAAGACGATTGCATTAGTGGACAGGTGCTGTAAAGGTAAATGTTGAAATAACTTAAATGATGGGGAACAAGAAAACTCGTTTGCACAATTTTTCGGAAGTGGTTCAAAGGAACAAGATGCCCTGCTGTCAGGCCTACTACAGAGTAGACGAACGGAGCCAAAAAAATAGACTTACGGAGTTTGTTCCCTTTTCTGGACCCAGATGCTGATGATTGGTATGAGGAAGTGTTCCGTTAAGCCCAAATCGTAAACCAAGAACCAAACAACCAGGATGCAGAAGATGATATTCATGAGTACGTTTTACCAGCCCTACAATGCATAAAGTGTTTCTAGCCAAGGATTGTTGCATGTCCAGTTTCTACATAATCAATTGACTACTTTAATCTGCTATTGTTACATATATATTGCTCTTTTTACTTTATACTTTGTTCCTTATTCTTCAATTAGGTTTATTTACTTATTTTCACAAAGTGTATCACACGACTGCTGCGACACATATACGCGAGAATCCTGCAAAGTCGTTCCTCTAAAAAGGGCCTATGTAAGCCTTTTTTAAACAAACATCCATATTTATGTTATAGTGAAACAAACTGTTAGTTTCTTTGTATTTTGAAGAAGAAAAAGAATAAATCCATGTTTCTCTTGTAGGGTGCACATGTACAGTCATGTCCAAAATGATTGTCGCATATCTATAAATATTCTGTTGTTGGAACATAATTTCATAACAATTTCGCCTGATATTTCTTATAATGCTAGTATGTGTATAATCGGCAAAGACAAGTATGTGGTAAATTCCATGTCAAAAGATCAGTAAATAAGAACAATATAACGAAAAAATTTTCTTGTCCATTTGTCCATTTTGTTTTACCGATTTTAATTTTCGTATTTATAATTATTTTTCTATGAAATTTACCCCAAATACCTACATTTCCAGATTGTGCAAATAGTAACAGCATTAGAAGTACCCTACAAAATCACTGTCAAATTATATTTCCACAACAAGATAGTTATAAATATGCGACAACCATTTTGGACATGAGTGTACAAACGTTAAATAAAAAATATATCATCACTTGGAATGTTTACACGCGATTTTCTCAGAACATGGTTTCTCGTTATGGGCCCTTATTACATAGAACTCCTCAATTGTTTAATAGCTAGCATTAAAAGAAAAAAATGCTTATCACCCAAGTTCTTTAATTAATGTTCATACCTAAACGAATGCAAATGCCTTTTACGGAACATAACTTCTAGTTGTTTATTTTAACAAGGCAGATTTTCGAAGTATTCATGAATAGTAAAGATATTAACTAAACTTCTGACCTCTTACAACTAATGTAACAGAAATAATAGTATATAATTAATCAACTATTAGAAAAAAAGTTTCAATCAAAGTAGGTTGCCTTACTTTTTAATAAGGAAATTATATACTTCATTAATAAAATATCTGAATATCGCATGAACTTTTTATGAAGTTTAATAATTAAGCAGTATTTCATAATAATTTAAGCCTAACCAGTAAAATCATGCAATGACATATGACGACGATTTAACTTCGAACGTTCATAATAGCTTATCTAATGCTTTTACAAGAATAATTTAAATACTTGTATTTAAACTGCACCATGTATTCAGACAATGTTAAGTTATACTAGAGCACGATTATAATGTTTTGAACTCCAAACTACATTTAAATAGAATATTTATAACTGCCAGAAGTTTTCATCTTCGAACAGGAAAAATAAAGAGCATGCATAATATTTGAAAATAAATCAACGCCTTTGGCGTTGCTCCAGTCAATTTTCGGGCGACTTGAGTTGCACGTTCTTCACCAAACTTGGACTTAAATGTCGTTTTGACTGTTACCAATTAGCTTAGCAGGGGCGGATCCAAGGGGGGGGGGCGATCGGGGCGATCGCCCCCCCCCCGAAGAGGAAGCTTTCTTACTTTATATATATAAATAAAATCCATCCCAGAGTTTGGAGCCCTTAAAAGTAGTATTATGACAACCTACCGCACCCCCCAGAAGTCGGTCCTGGATCCGCCCATGTAGCTTAGCGACTCCGAAAACAACTGTTTTGACACTAATATTGGTTGTTCCACATTACTTTTACATGCCACCCTCTATGGCTATCTTACCCTCACAGTACTTTTTTTTTCTTTCAAGTTATGTCATATGTGTAGGTATGTTGACTTTTTTTTAAAATTAGTTTGCACACCGAGTTTCATCTTCCTAACATGAGGAGATCATGAAATACTTAACTTTTTGCATAAATTTTAAACCTTTTAACTTGCTCCTCGTCCCATAGGACATACATAAAAAAATATACATCGCCTATAATCTTTTTAATACGGTTGCGTACAAGTATGCCAAATCAACAATTTGGATTTGCATATCACACAAACAAACAAAGGTCCCATTTTTATATGTAAGAAGATTGACGTATATTGTGTAATGACTTCTGCACTTTTAAACGTTGATAAATACTATATTCACACCTTTGCCGTAGAAGACCTGAATTTGATTTCCAGTGGGAGCTCATGTGGTTCGGATTCCACGTTAAACTGTAGATTCATGTCTCATATAGTGTCGCTGATGAAAGGAACGCTAAACCGAAAATCAAATCAAATCAGTTAAATGCTCCTTTATCAGTTCTTAGCTCACGGCGTAAGCATACCAACATTTACTCGTAGTTTCACTCCAGATATATTTTCCCTTACTTGTTTTATTGTTGACCAGTATGCTCTTTAGAGCAGAAAAATGTCACTTTTACTTAAAAGTTTGTCATACATTTTTGATCTTTGCGATGTACTTATGAAGTGCACTTTCAAATGACAATAGAAGTAAACAAACTATGCTGACTGTAAGAAATAAAATCGAGTTCGATATTCAAAATGTTTGTACGTTTTATGATTCCTACATGTCAGAAAGGTTATTTTTGGACATTTTCTCTGATTTGTGCACCTGCAGTAATTATGCATATAAATCATTCTGTTTTACGTATTCGGATCAGATTTGAAACATTACTTTTATAAGGTTATCCAATGAGGCTTCACTATTGTTCCTATTCAGGAAAACATCGTTTGTTTATCGAACAGTGGGAATAATAAAAATAGACATTTTATTAAAAAAAAAAGTGATCTCAAAGATTTTGTTTACATTTCGCAAATGAAGATTTCAGTTACATTTATTATATTAAGAAGTCATTTTCCTGAAAAGACACAAAATCATAAGGACCAGCTTATTCTGAACGGTAAATTTATTTCGAACAATTTAATTACAATCAACTTAGAAAATTTTATTCATAGTTCACAGTTGGGGGTCTAGAAAGTAAAAACTAGCGTGCAGCAAGAACTAGGATTATGATAGATTATCATAAGAATATAATTTTCCATGGGTCCTGCAGAAGTTTCCAACTATCTACCAAACGAATATTACGACTAGGTTAGGTTTGGTTAGGTTAGGTTAGGTTAGGTTTGGTTTGGTTTGGTTAGGTTAGGTTTGGTTACGTTAGGTTAGGTTAGGTTAGGTTTGGTTTGGTTTGGTTAGGTTTGGTTAGGTTAGGTTAGGTTAGGTTTGGTTTGGTTTGGTTTGGTTAGGTTAGGTTAGGTTAGGTTAGGTTAGGTTAGGTTTGGTTTGGTTAGGTTTGGTTAGGTTAGGTTAGGTTAGGTTTGGTTTGGTTTGGTTTGGTTAGGTTTGGTTTGGTTTGGTTAGGTTAGGTTTGGTTAGGTTAGGTTAGGTTAGGTTTGGTTTGGTTTGGTTTGGTTTGGTTTGGTTTGGTTTGGTTTGGTTTGGTTTGGTAAGGTTAGGTTTGGTTAGGTTAGGTTAGGTTAGGCATTGACATTGTGGACCTCAAGTATTGTTTTACATCTTGCATAATAGAAAAAGCGAAACTGGAACTGTATCTAATATTTCAAACATTTTTCAATAAATAATAAATGACTACTCTTAATATAAACTTTCAAAACTATATAACCAAAAACTTCAATTATTTTTGTCGTTCGTAAAACTGGAGGTTAGCCTCCCTCCCCCAGGCTAGATTCTCCAATGATAATTCATAACTAAATGTCGCTAAATCCATACAAGATGGCATAAATCCTTTCTCGTGAAATAATCGTAAAAAAGAGTTTCCTTCACACAAAATTATCTTGAAATGACTATTAAAATTATGTTGAACAAATGAAATGAAATGAAACTTTTAGTTTTACGTCCCACCCTTATGCCGATTAGGCTAAGGGAGACGGTGATGAGAAATGAATGAAATGGTGGAATGAAGAAAGCCGGAGGAAACGGGAGAACCCCGAGAAAACCCACGAGCAAGGTGTTTATCCACCACAAAGTCCACACGACGCAAGTTGGGTGTCGAACTTGGGACCCCAAGCAATGTAGGTGAACGCTCTACCACTGAGCCACCGCGCCCCCAATTATGTTGGTATTTCAGTAATCCTAACCATATATAAAACTACGTGATCTGACATAAATTATTCAGCACTTCCTGTAGGGCGACAAAGATTAAATTTAGCATGATTGTAGCTTTCCGGAGCTAACCGACAGGAAAATTGCCAAAAGTTAATATTTTTAATTTTTAGTGGGTCTAAAGGGGGAATGAAGAATTTCCCCATGTTATTTAAAATGGGCCTTTTTTTTTACTTATAATCTCATGTTTTAGGTACTTAGAATAAAAACTTGAAATTCGGTATGCATGTACGTTTTCGTTAGTGTTACCTAAGTGAATCATCAGAAATAAAAATTTTCAACTTTAGAGGTTTTATGGGGAACAGAAAAATCTTTCCCATGTTATTTATATGGGACGTCTTCTACACCCCAAAATGTTTAGGCACTTCCGGCAAGATTAGAATGATGAAATATTACATGATTGTAGGCTTCCAGGACTAACCGACAGAAACATTGCCAAAAGTGAATATTTTTAATTTTTAGTGGGTCTAAAGAGGGAATGAAGAACTTCCCCGTGTTATTTAAAATGGGCCTTTTTTGACTTATAATCTCATGTTTTATGTACTTAGAATTGGAATAAAAATTTGAAATTCGGTATGCATGTACGTTTTCGTTAGTGTTACCTAAGTGAATCATCAGAAATAAAAATTTTCAACTTTAGAGGTTTTATGGGGAACAGAAAAATCTTTCCCATGTTATTTATATGGGACGTCTTCTACACCCCAAAATGTTTAGGCACTTCCGGCAAGATTAGAATGATGAAATATTACATGATTGTAGGCTTCCAGGACTAACCGACAGGAACATTGCCAAAAGTGAATATTTTTAATTTTTAGGGGTCTAAGGGGAATGAAGTAATCCCCATGTTATTTAAATGGTCGTTTTCTTGGAATACAAAATCTTATATTTTAGACAGTTGAAATAGGAAAAGAAACGATAGAATTGTGGATTTAAGAGGTGCGAGGCCGTAGGCCGAGCAAAGACTGTGTGTGGGGTCGAAGCCCCCGGATGGGCAGATTCAGGAAATATGAAGAGCAAGTTCACGAAATTCACTGTTGATGCAAAGGGCGATAAATATGAAATGCGAGGCTGTATCCAGGAAAATTCGGAGGTCTGGGGGTGGAGCCCCCAGCTAGCCAAAGGCTAGTCTACATTATACAATTGAAAGTGACTATGTTTGTGACTCTTAATCTCTTGAATCGCCCGACCGATCTCGATCAAATTTTCAACGTAAATGTGGTTCTCGCCTGGGAGTGTTTTAGCTATTTACTTTGACGGTAGAACTTAGGAGAGGGGGAGGAGAGGGACAGAAAAAATAAATAAAACTTAATAACTCTTGAACCACCCGACCGATGTTGATCAAATTTTCAATGTAGATGAGTTTTGGGACTGGAATGATTTTTATCATTTCACTTTAACGGAGCAACGTAGGGAAGGGGTTGGAGGGAGAGATATACAAAAAGCAATAAATATAAAAATAAAAGTGACTATGTTCGTGAATTATTTACTTTTGAACCACCCGATCGATCTCAATGAAAATTTTCAACATATATGAAGTTCAAACCTGGAAAGTTTTTTATCATTTAATTTTAACAGCAGATCTTAGGAGAGGGGGATAGGAGGAGGGGAAATACATGAAAATCAATAAAACTTAATGTGCCTTATGCAGAGTCACTTTGACGTTTGATTAGTGTCATACTAAATGCCTGACTGCCGCAGGAAACATATGTTAGTCGAACTCTTTAATATGGCACTAATCATGGGTCAGAACGACTCTGCATAAGGCCCAATAACTCTTGAACCACCCAACCGATCTCGATCAAACTATCAACATACATAAGGTTCGGGCGTAGAATGTTTTCTTCATTTCATGTTTACAGTGTAATGAAGGGGAAGGGGGAGATATATGTTAAAAAATAAAAATAAAACTGACTGTCTTTGTGACTTCATCACGCTTAAATCCGACCGATCTTAAAAAATCAACATAGATGAAGTTCGGACCTGAGGTGGTTTTTATCATATCACTTTGACGGTAGAACTTAGAGGAATGGGAGGGGAGAGGACATATACGAGGGTCATTCGGAAAGTAAAGAACGTTTTGCGCTAGCGCGTGCGCTTATTCCCCCACCCCCGCTGCCGCTGGGTTATTGACCTGGGCATGCTTTAGCCTCAGTCTGGCACCAGCTGAGATTCGCTACGGTCCGTTATTGCTTCGCTGTGCGACTGTAAAATGTGCGATACAATTACTGATCCCGCCAAGTGTGAGGTTCGTAGTGTGATAAGATTTTTGAATGCAAGAAAAGGGCGTCCGATAGAAATTTATAGACAAATCACTGAGGTGTATGGAAATGTAATGAATGAAGCATCTGTTCGTAAGTGGTGCATTATGTGTAATGACGGACGGACGAATGTGCACGATGAGGAACGCTCGGGCCGGCCTTCTGTTGTGACTGACGAACTCAAAGGAAGAATTGAGCGGACAATTCAAGAGGATAGGCGATTCACTATTGATGGGATGCACGAATTCTTTCCTGAAATTTCAAGAACTTTGTTGTACGAAATTGTCAGTGGTGAACTTGGTTACAAAAAAATTGATGATGAACTTAAGGAAGCTGCTAGTGATTGGTTCAACAGTTTGGCGGCAACTGTGTATGCCGAAGGCATAGAAAAACTTGTACCACGGTATGACAAGTGTTTAAATTTACACGGCGACTATGTCGAAAAGTAACGTAAGTATCACATAGTATGTAACATAAATTTCGCCTCTGTATATCAGTTATTAAAGTGTTTATACAAAAACGTTCTTTACTTTCCGAATGACCCTCGTATATATATATATATATATATATATATATATATATATATATATATATATATATATATATATATATATATATATATATATATAAAAGTAAATAAAACTTAATAACTTTTGAACCACCCAACTCCCTTCTATCAAATTTTCAACATAGATGACGTTAGGGCTTGGGATATTTTTTTAATTTAACTTTGACGGTGCAACGTAGGGGATGGGGAGGCGGAGATATATGTGAAAATAAAAATGAAAGTGACAGTCTATGTGACTTCACCCTTGAAACATCTGACCGATATTGATCAAATTTTCAACATAGATGAGGTTCGTGCCTGGGATGATATTTATCTATTCATTTTGACGATAGAACTTAGGCGGGGGGAGATATATAAAAATAAATAAAACTTAATAGCTCTTGAAAACCGCCTGACAGATCTCTTTCAAATTTTCAACCTAGACTGAAGTTCGAACATGAGATGATTTTTGTCATATCACTTTGACGATGTAACTTGAAGGAGGGGAAAGACATTACAAATGATCAAAAATGACCGATATTAGTGTCGAATCTATAGTTTTTGAGGTCGCTAAGATAAACAGTGACAGTTCTGATCCAAAATCCATTTGATCCAAAATCCATTTGATCCAAAATCCATTTGATCCAAAATCCAGATCTGATCCATTAAAACCAAATTAAGCCCCGCAAAAATTGTGGGAGGGAAGGATGATATATGTAACAAGGAGCGCTTTAGTAATAGTAAAAAGTGACTGACTAACGAAACATATTATTATTTTTTCTTAATTTAACCCAGCAAAGCGGGTAATTGATGCTAGTAATATACACGTAACAATTCCGGCATGACATAATTTAGTTTAAGAAATATAAGGGAGAGAATATAATTCAGTGATCCATATTTTTATTTTAATAATTGTTGCATATGACTCTTATTTTCATACACCATCCGACAACTAAGAAACGAAACTGATTTTATTGTGACAAGACAGTGAATGCAATTCATAAAACAATATGTGCATTCAAAAGAGATTTTCCTAATCTACAATCTGGCAACACCGCATTGTCGCACGCGAAATATGACGCCATTACCAGCAGTTACTGAGAGGCTCTCGTCACGCTAGCAGCATGGAGCAGACAACGAATATCAAATTGTGTGTTAGACTGGGTAAAATTGCCACACAGACTATTGATTGGATGCGCAGAGTGTATGGGAATGTGGAAATACGGAGAAACTTCGACTTCAGAAATGAAAAGTGAAAACAATGCTCCCGCGTTTCTACGACAGTAACCCCATCAGGAAGTCGCGGTCGGAAAGAGGGATTGCCGCCGTCGACGGTGGCGGGCCGCCGGAGGCAGCTGGCACCCGTCCGCGGCGGCACGACGATCTACTTGTTCAAAGTTGCCAACCTTTTGCCGAGGCGGCAAGCGGTCGAAAGTCGTCAAGTAAAATTCCCTTTGCCGACTCTTTGCCGACTGTTGCCGACCGTCAGAGCCGGCAAAACAATCGGAAAGGCCTCTATCCGATCCTCTGCCGACTCCTTATGGCGGCCTCTTTTCGACGGCGGCGCCGGTGCATTTACTGCGCCTTTACGGTTGTTTGCCGACTGCTCGGCAAGACAACTTTCCGACGGCGGTGCCGGCGCATTTAATGCTCATTTCCGGCTGTTTGCCGACTGCTCGCCAAGACAACTATTCGTCGCGGTCGAAAATCGCGCTGAAAAGATGCCGGCGTCCGGCGCCGGCAATCTGACCGCGGCATCTGGTCGGCATGGACAAATTGTCCGACTATAGGCGGCAGAATTCTGATGGGGAAAGGTATCATTCATCATGAATTCGTACCAGAAGGTCACACAGTGAATGCCCAATTTTATTTAAGTGTTTTCGAGCGTTTCATTAAGGGTCTTCACTACAGCGAAATTAAATTTCCGCTAATTTTAGAGTTTTTTCTGTAATATCTTCAAAACAAATAAAAATATTCGAAAAGCAGAAACGTAGTGAACTAGACAATACGATCATGCATGTGATATCGTTATCACAACTCACCTATCCGCTTTCGATTTGGAACTAAAGATAGATTTAACATTTTTTGCGGGTTCTGTAAATAGCGGCATACCAAAAGCAGATAGGTGAATTGTGGTAAAGGTATCACATGCAAAATCGTATTGTCTACTTCATTACGTTTCTGCTTTTCGAATATTTTTATTTGTTTTGAAGATATTACAGAAAAACTCTAAAATTAGCGGAAATTTAATTTATCTGTAGTGAAGACCCTTAAGAGAATTCGTCGTGTTCTTCTACGACTATTTCTTGTTCCCTAATCTAAAGTTGCCATCAAAAGACGAAGTTTTGACAATGTTGAAGATACCCAAGCAGCTGTGGCGACGGCATTACGGAACATACCACAAACTGAGTTGCAGAAGTCATTCTACTTCTTGCGTGATCGTGCCACTCCCTGTGTTGAAACAGGAGGGACGAATTTTGAAAAATAAACAGGTTGTATTACATTATCTTTTTTTGGTCACAATAAAATCAGTCTCGTTACGCAATTGTCGGACGGTGTATGTTGAAACTGGATAATTGTGCATAATTTATTATCATTTAATTTTTGCTCTTTTTTTTATTACTTACAGCCATTACTACTCTAATACAACGAGGCAAAGTAGGAAAATTTCCTCATGGTCTCTCCACAATTACGCACCGACGCCACCCCTTGGCTGAGAACAAACGCGACGCTGACTTCACCCGACTCATCTTTAACTCCTGCACACGAAGAGGACAGCAGTGTGACTCCTGTGGTTGGATTCGGAATTTTAATCATCTTCTTGGTTGCGTTTGTTTTAGCGACTGTGTTACTCTGCAAAACTTTAAAGAAGGACACTTACCTCTGGGACGTTGTTTTTGAGCGTGGTCAGGAGCACGGTTCTAATGAGGAAGATGCAAATAATCGAGAAGGATCAATGAGTCTTCATTAGAACCGTGCCCCTGACCACGCTCAAAAACAACATCCCAGAGGTAAGTGTGCGAACGCAAATAATCTATTACATCAATTAGCAAACAAATATACGAAAATGTGATTTATGCGGTAACAAGTGCTAGAAGTAAGTGTAGCTTGATAGAATGTGTCACATGAATCTTGCATTGTTTTGATTGAGAGCATTAAAAAATTTCTTTACTTTGTTGTATACAAATTACAATAAATTGCGATCAATGAGTGCATATTGTTTGGAAAATTGTATGTTATTTTAGTTATTCTAATCACTATTCAACAGATGGCAAGCTATACAGGATGTTTCAAAACAACACCGACAACGTTTGGGAGGTGATTCCTGACACCAAGATAAGACAAAAGGTATAGACCGACCTGGATGCACAAATGCTTCCTTTCGCAGTTATAGGCTGCCGAAAACATGAAAAAAAAAATCAAATTTAAAGATCCATAGCTCAAATACTATGGGACCTACTGTAGTTGGGTCAAGACTTCACTTAGGAACTAATATGTGCGCTATCCAGAAATACATGTTCCAGAATCCTAAGGTACTCACGCAACATTTTTATAGAGATAGTTTGACTGCGTTCATGTAATTTGAAGTATTCACCAACTTCCTCTCTCTCTCTCTCTCTCTCTATATATATATATATATATATATATATATATATATATATATATATATATATATATATATATTGCAGAAGTACCGCAGAATTCTGAAACTTGGATATTTGGATAGGGCACATATTAATTCCTATGTAAAGTCTTGACCCGACTACGGTAGGACCCATAGTTTTGGAGCTATGGACCTTTTAAAGTTCATTATTTTCATGTTTTTGACAGCCTATAACTCCGAAAGAAAGCATTTGTGAAGCATTTGTCCATCCATTTTAGTCTATACTTTTTATCTTATCTTGGTGTTAGAAATCACCTCCCAAACGTTGTCAGTGTGATTTTGAAACACCCTGTATATACCTATAAGGGTTATTCAATAGAATCGGATTTTTTAAAGAATCTATTGCAAGAATGGAATAGAACACTTATTTATTTTTCAACGTAATCCCCTTTACATTCTATAGACTTAAGCCAGCTCTGGACAAGCTTCTCAGCTCTACGTGCAAAGAATTTTGGGGGATTGTGCATAACCAGTAATGCACTACTTCCAAATGTTTTGGAATCTACGTCGCATACACTTTCTTGAACATCAGTACGTCATGAACAATATGGTGGGCTGATCCGATACTAATGTTCAACTTTGCTGCAGTATCACTCACCATAATATGCTTGTTTTCCCGAATATAACTCATTAACTCCCGCAATGTTGTCTCCGTGAATGCAGAGACAGAACGTCCTGGTCGTGGCGAATCTTCAACATTTGTACTGTCATCCGACGCACAGTGGTCGGAAACTGAGAAAAAGCGGTCAAAAATCGATTTTGTCGATTTCACCTCTTATGAAATCGGTATTGATATTTGATTATAAGAATATCTCCTGCTTCCAAATCCGGAGCTTCAGGACATAGGTATATTTTCGCTGTCTATAAAATGCATGTAAACATGAACAAATAAAAGTGCCGAAAAATGAGTAAAATATTAACCAAACAATATGATATGTTTTAATCATTTATATCGTTTCAGAGGTCGACGAAAGAGGTCGGATAGTACATTAGACTCAAATACTTGTGTTTAGTGAAGAGTTTTATTTATTGTATATTGTCCTATCATTAATATGATAGATTTGTTAGTGTTACCTAGAAGTTACATATACGCTGATATTACTAGCTCTGCAGTTTAAGTTTATCCTTCCTCATCTGTAAAATAGGGTTTGTTGAGTTGTCCATGAGTAGTACAAAGGTCATGCATTGGAAATAGCTGCACCCGAATGCACCTGGAGGACTCTGCCCTATCTAACTGGAAATGCGTGATTATCAATGTTGTTGTGGTCGCAATCGAGATATGCTATCTGAGCCTTACAAAGCGAAAAGGCATATTGTCAGGTACGTAATTTGGATTGCCCTTCATCCCTGAATCAAAGTTGTAGTGAAAGCCATCATACATATTGTAGTGATAAATTATCAGTCATATGGAGTTGTTGTATATTACTCGTCAGTGCAGTATTATACAAGATTCTATGCTGAATCTTTTATAATATTACCGGAACAACGTAATCCTGAACTAAATTACTTTCCAGTAAGTATTAGTGTTTTTTCGAAGATGGTGCGAGTGCAAAACGGCGAATTTTAAATTTGTATCCTAAGGCCAAACACACATTTGTTTTACACCGTCTATTTATTAGCTGCAAATACAATCAGAGGGAGAGCACATTGAACCTGTAACCGCTTCTTGAATGCATATTAAGACCTGTCATAACTTCGTACTTGCTAGCGACGTCCAATTCACATAATGCGTCAACACGTTACGTTTTCAATTTATAAACTATATGTATGATTCACGATTGTGGATTTCAAGATGGCGGCTTTCATTGTTCTGTGTCCTCCACAATTTCTCCTTACTTTTATTATTCCCCTACATTGTTCCTTTCGTTATATTTTGCAGTATTTGACATTTATGCGAGCGGTTTCCACACTTTCGGACCATCCTGTATATATAACTGCACGTATTGCAGCAGGGGTTCTTCTAATCAATTTCGCAGTAGTTGCAATCGATTTAGAAAGGACAATTATGTATAGAACGATAGAAAGACGTCCATCAACTTCCATAGTTTTGGAATAAACTATTTTTGTCCGCTTTTTTTCAAGTTTCCGACCACTGCACTGTGCGACGGTGAATTTCGATTCATTTCAACACTTCAGCTAAAATAAACCTAATGACACTTCGCTGCTCCACGTTGATCCAAAGCTGCAAAGGTGCCACCATCTTGTTTCACTGATTCCCAGCATCCTGTTCGCGAGGCAGGGGCGCCAGGCCTATCCGATAATAGTTCTAGGACACCACCAAGAAATAACAAAGAAGCACAAACTTTGTCAAAGTTTTGTATTGTTTATACAACTTTTCCAGTTATTTATTGAATAAACTTTAAATGTCGATAAGAATTAAAAGTTGATTTTTTTTTCTGGGTGATGAAGCGTTTCTAAAATTCAAACAACCTTGACTAGTGCATGCTGTTTTAATATATTTAACTTAAGTATAGTTCTTAATTTACAATTCACACCATACCCTTTAAAGTAGCATTTTTCAAACTTTATAAAAATAAGGACTACTTTGTCATAATATTCTACGAACAACAATACAATTGTCCCCTTTGAAAGAGAATTTATCATTTATTAACAATATTTTCAATATATGCTAGTATCAATACACGTTTATTGTTGTTTAACTAGTATTAATTGCCGATAATTAACGAGAGTATTTCCAAAAGTTTCCGGTCTGATATTGAAGTATCAATCCATAGGTAATAAGCCATTCCTTGCAAATAGTGCCATTTATGAAAGAAATAGTGTATCAATTACATGTGTCTAGTTGGATCGTTGAAGGCAACGCCGTGCGTTGAGTTCTCGTATTGCATGACAATGCTCCAGTCCACGCGTTTTGTTGTCGCCAAGGCTGCTATGAAATACTCTGCCTTTGTGGAGATTTATATCCTCACCTTACAATTCAGATTTAGTACCGCAGCCTCAGGAACAACGTATGTGTCGATTGAGGTATTGCCATGTTGCATTCGAGCTAAACGCATATAGACTGATTCAACTTTGGCGTGGGAGACTCGGGTTCAATTCCCGGCGGAGCTTAAGTGGTTCAGATTCCACTTTGATCAGTAGATCCCGTCTCATATAGCCTCGCTGGTAAAAGGGACGTAACATCAAAATCAACTCATCAAATCGTCTGACTCAAGTGTATGCCTTTAAAGAACTAACACTTTTATACAGTTGAAACTAATACACTATTTCTTTCATAGATGGCACTATGCACAATGAACGGCTTATTACAAATAGTGTAATATTTCAGTGGCAGATCGAAAGCCGTTTCAAATACCCTCGTAAACCTTAGTAAAGAACTGACACACTGTATAATAAGGTATATCGTTTACGGAAAATGACTAAGCCAATCAAGTTAACATTAGGATACAGTGTTTTCCTATCAAATAGAGACATGTGGGAGTGGTGGATCTGACAATTTTACTCAACTGTGCGTTTATTATGCAAAACAAGAGCAAATGAATGCATTATTACTATCTTAAACACCTGTCTATGTGTGCTGTAGTTTTACAAAAATTGAAATAACCTTGACAGATATAACATTTATAGGAAATTTGGAGCGCCATCTTCAAGAACCTTAAACAATATATCGCATACAGAATTGTCTTTTGAAAATAATTCTTCATTAATGTATATTCCCATTTATAAATGACAGGCTTATATTATTGTAAAAAAATATTCTGTTAAAACATATATGGTAGGGCAATAATGAACACGGGATTGGAATTTCTACCACAACTGTTTTATTATAAACCATCACTATGTTACAGTATAATATAAAGGTGGTCCGAAGACTAAAAATAAGTATTTTAATTTGGTTGTTGGTAGTTAGGAAATTCTTCTGCCCGTAGCAACTGGAGAGAGGTGAAGGATAAGGATAAGGTTGCAGCTGGAGAAGGATAAGGTAGTTCCCAAGACCTAGTGCATCCAAGAGAAGGTAGATAAGGTGACAAGTCCCAGAGGAGACTGACGCTTTTGAAGGTGTTGTGACTTCTTATATACCGTATATTCCTGGGTCCTCGTAGAACTTCGTTATGACGTTCGTCCTTTTCCGGATCACATGCTGATAACGATACCTGTCGTCTACTTGCTTGTAGTAATAGTAAAGAAGCACGAGGCTTATGTGATAAATATGAGGTACGTGTAAAATGAAACGTTATTATCTTTTACGACTTAAAAGTTTTCAATGTTTCACTGAAGTAAAATGAACAAATGTAATCAATAATATTTCTTTATTGTTCAAAGATTGAGCAAATAACAAATCAATAACATTATCAACAATGTCAGCATAATTCTATGGCATATGCTAAAGCCATAACCAACAATAACAACAACAAAAATAATCTACATTTTGAACGCTGATGTATCGCCCACAATTCATCGATGCAATAGACTCACCGAGGGCGTCCCATATGAAAGACCACCAAAGACAAAAGTGATGTCCTGTTGAAAAGTGTTCTCCAGTCTATGAATCTCTACTGGCCCAGAGAATCACTCCCTTACGTCAAATTAACCTGCAAGGAAATTTAGAATTTAAATTATTGTTTCATAAATGTAGGATGTTACACCAGAAATAGGATATATATTGGAAATTTGCATTTGAGAAAAAATAACTTTTTGCAAGCACCAAGATAAATATTGGTAAGTTTGTTTTAAAATTCACTTTCAATTGGATCATTCCATTGGATAGTACTGTTATGTTTTCTTGGCCAAGTGTCAGTCACTTCTTGTCACAATTATGTGATTTGTTGCACATTAATTAGAATATGGATTATCTGCATTTTTATTTATTTATTTTTTTACTTCTATGTTTTATATGGTATATTTTGTCTCGTCCCAAAATTCGATATGACTTGACTCGAATTTCGAGACGAGTGCAGACACAACCCGTCGAGTCGAGACATCATTTTCTCTAGACGAGACGAGACAGTATTAATTTCTACTCGATGCTTCTCTTGCGCATTCCTAACTATCAATCGCATTATTACATTTAACTGCATATACTATTAAATTTTATGTCAGCTAATACTTGTTTCGTTAAATTTGAACAGTTAATCTTAGTCCGCGGTGAATGAGTGGTAGAACGTTCACGTTTTCTGCATGCGGTTCTTTGTTCGATCCCAGCTCGCGGTGGACAAATACCGTGTGTGTGGGTTTCCTCGGATTTTTTCCTTTCTTTCTACTTTTTTTCATTCCACTATTACATTCATTTTTAATCATGACTGTCTCCTTTAGTCTAGCCTGCATAATCGTGGGACGTAAAACTCAAAGATTTCATTTTTTTAAATCTTAGTATCAATGGTTTCTCAAGCACCACTAACATTTTCTAAAAACTCGTAGTAAACTCGTGTTCCACGCATTATTTGTGCAGGCAATGCTATTATTAGATAAGCAAATTTAACGTCAGAGTGTTTTATCATTGTTAATCAATTTTAAATATACATGAACCTCTGATTTGCACTTGGAAGTGAGTAGAAATTAATGATATATCCCACTTCCACCGGAAATGTCAGGTTATTAATTGATAGGTGAAATCTTATCAACTAAGTCAGAGCAATTATCCAAAATATTGGAAACAAATACAGAGTTTCTTTTTTTAACCTAGAAAGGCGGATCCAGGCTCATTGCACAAGGACCACTAGCACACGTGCTCGGTAAGCAAATTGTGTGTATGTAATTTCTAAATATACTGACACATACCATATGGCGCACATGCTCTGTAAACAGGTCCAAATAGGTTTTCTCCAGAATTCTTGTATTACTGAAAGATTAATAGAATGGAAGAAGCTATGAGTGAAAATAGTGCATAACGTCTAATCCGGATGCTAAGCTGTGTTAGGACCGTAGGCAGCTAAAACAACTTAAACAAAGAAATGAAATCTTTTATTTTAACATCCTACTTCTATGCCCATTAGGTTAAGGGAGACGATGATTAAAGCAAATGAATGATGATTGATGAATTGGTGGAATGAGAAAGTGGGGGGAAATGGGAGTAAACCGAGAAAACCTACGGACACGATATTGTCCGCCACAAGCTTACTTGGGTGGGTATCGAACTAGGGACTCTACCAACCAGAGGAAGGTGTTTTACCACCAAGCCACCGTCCCTCAGCATTAAAAAAGAGGCAAGCAATCTTGAAATAGAATTGAGTTTTATATGACTATCTTGAACTGTCAATAGCTTTGTAGTCAACACGCATTAGAGGGATTGAAACATAAACTTAAAGATTCAATGGAACGTCATACATAGAGTTACCTGAAGTAAAAGAGTAGAAATAAACAATTCTTAGTAATAAAATCAGGACATGTTCCATTAGACAAATAAATAAACATAACGAAATGTTAGCCGTAGTATACAGGGTGTTACAAAACAATAGCGTCAATGTTTGTGAGGTGATTTCTGACACCAACATAAGACAAAATGTATAAACCAACCTGGGTGCACAAATGCTTCCTTTCGGAGTTTAGGCTGCCGCAAATATGAAAAAAAAATGAACTTCAAAGGCCCACAGCTCCAAAGCCATGGAGGCTACTGTAGTCCGATCAAGACTTCACTTAGGAACTAACACGAGCCCTATCCAAAAATTTATCTTTCAGAATCCTAAGGTATTCACTCAACAATTTTTATAGAGGGAGTTTGGCTACGAGCATATAATTTGAAGTACTCACCAACTACCTCTATAAAAATTGTTTCGGAAGTACCGCACGATTCTAAGACTTGGATATTTGGATAGCACACATACTACTTCCTAAGTGAAGTCTTGACCCGACTACGGTAGGTCCCATAGTTTTGTAGCTATGGATGTTTAAACTTCATTTTTTCATGTTTTCGGCAGCTTATAACTCCGAAAAGAAGCATTTGTGCACCCAGATTGGTCTATAGAATACTTTTTGTCTTATCTTGGTGTCAGGAATCACCTCCCAAAGGTTGTCGGTGTTGTTTTGAAACACCCTGCATATTATATACTGAATATATGATACCACAAAATAATATAATCAACATGAATTCCAGACACACTCATATGACTCGAACTTGGGCGAGGAAATCAGGAAGTTATAGGATTAAATACAGTAAATCAGAACATAAATTATTATTTAAAAATTTCAATGTGAAAATACAAATTAACAAAAGTTATTATATACAAGTTGTATTTTTTTCTTTATTGAACGAAATCTTACTAGGGAAGGTTGCGTGGTGTTACTCTAACTTCATAGCGATAGTATGCTTAATCGACTCCTTCTTACATACAAAACAGTTACGCAAACGGAGAAATCCTCGATCGCAAGCGTGTTTGGATTACGAGCGTTATATATATACACATATATACATATATATATATATATATATATATATATATATATATATATATATATATATATATATATATATATATATATATATATCAGATTATACAGAAAGTTTGAAGTAACCATTTTTTGAAATAGACGTTTCATTTTTGATATTAGGGAGTTTCCTTGGGTGCCCATCAGAATGATGAAGTCAAAACAAATGCAGTTTGCGACATAAGAGCATTTATTGGAAAGAGGGTGAACGGTAATGGCGTCTTACGACTTGCAAATTGCTTCCTGTATTACATACAGGGTCCAACAGCGCAATTTCATAAATCGAGCCACATACAAACAGGCAATCAAATTCATATGTAAATTGAGGAAAATCTGCTTGAGAGCGTTTGCTAGCCTTAAAAACAGTTTAGCACCAACGGATATTTGGCTTTTCCCAAGGTTAATAATGGGACTTTTCCGTCTCGCCACCGTAGAAAAGTTCAAAACCAACGCGAAACAAACTTCGGAAGATAAGAAGACTTTCATCGGTGTTTCCGGCAATCGTTGAAACAAGTGTGCGTGTGTGTTCCGAAGGTGTCTCCTTTGAAGGCAATTTAGTAAACGTGTACTTATATTGTGGTAATAAAGAGCGAAAACAAACTTCCAGGAACTTTTTGATCGTTCCTCGTATATATATTATATATGATTATATATTGTGATTATTATATATGTAATCATTTCCAAATATTGAGAGATCACGGAATGATAGCAACCAAAGATGTAATTAGACATAGAGAAGTTTACTGAAGGAGAAGTTTACAGAAGTTTACTGCATCTCAGAAGCAATATTTTTTTTTCTCAAACGACTTCTAATACTACTAGATTAAACTTGTTGCCTAAGTTTAGTATTTATGTAAATAATGAGCAATACACGGGGGTGATTCAGAAAGTAATGCCTCCAAGCTCACTACTTGACTAATAGTACTGCAAACGTTCTGAACTTTTTTTATCATTAATGCACTGATGTTTAAGCTATAGCATGTCACTTGTTTCATCTTCCTATCTCTTCTCGTTCCAGAATAATGGAGCAATCAACAGCTTCCACTGATAACGTCCGGTTGAAACAGCGAGCTGTCATTGAATTTCTGATTGCGGTAGGTTGTGCGCCAAGAACATTCATCGCCGGAGATGAGTCGTGAATATACCATTACGACATAGAAACAAAGCATCAGTCTTTGGAGTACCGCCACACGTCCTCTCCTTCGCCTATAAAATTCATAGTTGTCCCATGTGTTGACATTCTACCTTATCCTGACTATAGTCCGGCTCTTGCGCTCTACAACTTTTGGCTCTTCCCCAACCTTAAGGATCACCTTAAGAGGCTTCATCAAGGCGAAATTAAAATGCCACTAATTTTACAGTAATTATGTGCTAGCTTCAAATAGATAAAATATAATCGAAATGTGGAACAAGAGCGCCCTAGACAATGTCATTTTACATGAGATGCCGTTATCACGACTCACTTATCTGCTTTCGATTTCGAGCCATTTTGAAAATTGGGATTTATTTTCGCGTTTCTAAACGGCTGAAAACGGAAAGCCACTAGGTGACTTGTGATAACGGTACCTCATGCAAAATAATATTGTCTAGGGCGCTCTTGTTCCACATTTCAATTATCTCTTATCTATTTGAAGATATCATATAATTACTGTAAAATTAGTGGTACTTTAATTTCGCCGGGATGAGGCATCTTAAGGGACAACGCTACAGTTGTGACTCGGAGGTGAAAGAAGCCACCACAATTCTTCACTGAAGAATGAGAAACCTTGTTTCACGTGTGCTCAAGTGTATTGCCTGTGATCGGGACTATGCTGAAAAATGATGTCATCATTTGTAGCTGAAATCGTAAGCTTTGCACTGATATCTTGATGAGTGCTATCTGCCAAACACAAATAAAGATATCACCTTAGAGGCATTACTTTCTGAATCACCCTCTCGTCTTATTCATTTTCTAAAAAAAATGTTGAATTAAGTATCAGCAACATTAGATATATGTCAATATCAGAATACATCCTTTTAAACTTGTAATAATGTACACTCATGTCCAAAATGATTGTCGCATATCTATAACTGTCTTCTTGTAAGAATATAATTTGATAATGATTTTGGAGGGTACCTTTGATACTTGTACAGCGGTGGACACTTCTAAATGGTACAGCCATATGGAGATTTACGGCTAAGGTGTACCATTTAGAAGTGTCCACCGCTGTACTATGTGTATAATCGGAAAATTTATATTTGTTGTAAATTTCATAGGAAAAGAATTATAAATACGAAAATTAGAATGAGTAAAACAAAATGTTGCTAAATGAACAAGAAAGCTTTATTTTCGTTTTATTGTTCTTGTTTACTGCTGCTTTGACATGAAACTTGCCACATACCTGTCTTTGCCGATTATACACATACTAACGTTACAAGAAACACCGGGCGAATTCGCTATCAAATTATATTCCTATAAAAACATATTTGTAGACATGGGACAATAATTTTGGACATAAGTGTACATCAGCATATACTTTTAGATGTGTAATGGCGATTCTCTACATGTTATTAATATTGCATAACTTAGATTTTGAAAATATTTGTTTGTTTGGAGTACCTTAGTATATTTGTGATTATATTTGCGCTAAGCTAATGGTACCATGTCTGATCAGAACTGATACTTTTTTTCTTGAAAACCAAGCAAACTGATGAAAGTCCAGAAGAAAATTTGTTATGGTTCATCTGCTTTTATTTATATAATTCAAAATAAGCAATGTTATAATTCGCATTTGGAGACCATACACAAACAACAGAAAAATATCGATCAAAGATGTTAGGCTGATCAATATGTTCAAGTTTAGTTTTATTTCTGCGAATAATGATGGAAATATAATAAAATGAATACTATCCCAGTTGAATATGGTGACTCAATTTTACTACACAGACAATAATACAGGGTGTCCCAAAAGGCACTTTACAACTTTGTCATATAACTCGACTTGTGATTCACTTAGAGAAACACAGTTAAGTTAGTCTGATGCACCAACACAAAAAATAGTTTATTCTGTTTTTTTTAATGAAGTTCTACATGCACGCCCCTGGTGACACGTACAGTATTTAGTCAATATTTCAACTCGGTCGAAACCCTTTCTAACATGTCAACGTCAACTGTCTTAACAACTGCCGCTACTATTACCTTAAAAACAGCAATGTCATGCACGAGCAAACAGTACACTAGGTCCTTGACATAACCCCATGAAAGAAGCCTACAGATGTAATGTCAGGGGATCGAAGTCTGACCATCTCTTCCAATCCTGTTAAGGAGACGTTTCACTGGCCAAGGATGTACACCATCTTACTGGAATAGGAAATGTGGTTGCCAGCTATGCAATTGTCGCATGAAGTATAGTTCAAACATGTCCAAACAATTTGAGGAATTCAATGTTTCTTGGGCGAAAATGAACTACCTTATAATGCGAAAGGCTAACATGTACCCTCCAAACATGAACTTTCAGACTGTCAAGCATCACCTTATTTACAGAATATGGATTTAGTAGAGATCTAGATGCGTTCGTTATGTTTATTAACTTTCCCACACACATGAAAAGTTAATAAAGATACTGAATGCAGAGTGCTTTACATTAAAAAAAAAAATTGGTTAGTGCATCAGGCATTTACCACGGCACAGAAACAAAATATGTATATATATACTTATGTTGCTCCTGTCACCTGGAAATGCGAAACATTTATTCATTGTCTTACATAACGGAACTTCTTGAGTTGTGTATCACACAAACTTTATTTTGTTTCTCTAAGTTTATTACAAGTCGTGTTATATGACATTGAAATTTTAAAGTATATAAAGTGAAAATTTAAAGTATAAACTATAAAGTAAATTTTAAAGTATTTAAAGTATATTAAAGTATATTTTTCCTTGTAGATAAACTGATTCCTTCTGAAAACTTGTTTCTAGAGCCATTGCTTGTCTTGGCTCCTCATTGAGAGTTTCATGATATTTTGTAATTCTAATACATTTTAATACTTGCATTTGCTTATGCAAGCTCGTAGAGTATAAGTCATTGAAAACCAATGAAACAAAAGCAAAAGCAATACGAACCTTACCACTTCCACTGATCCTATCTTCGGTTTCCAATCATTTTCTTAAAGTCGTCAGCATTCCATAATAGAGGATGTCCAGTTGGTATATCTTCCGACCCTTGCATTAGCTCAACATCATCTGAAATTGTAATAGTGTCATTGTTGTCACTTCTTCTTTGAAGCAATGATCGTTCACTGAAGTACTTCTCCTCAGGATCTCCTCTCCTATCTTCATGTTCACCATGCAATCGTAATTTTGAACCAAACTCATATTCTGAAGTCTGCTGCAAAGGTCTAGATTTTCCTTCCATATATTTCTGGTCGTCTTCAATTGAACGGTAATGAGTATTAATAGGTTCACGTGCATCATCAAAATTGTGTTGCCAATGGTCCTGATGACTAAAAGATTGAGCATAGTTTTTATCATAATTATTGTCTGGTGTTTGCTCACTATCAGAATGTAAGTCAGAATTTGCCACAGTTCCTGGGTAATGGAAATCAGATCTTTGATCCCCATACCGATGAGTTGGTAGTTCCTTACTTCGATCATCATTTTTCAAAGTTTTTCGCGGCCTTCTATATGGAATAGGCACTCGCTTCGAGGTTCTATGTTCACTATACTCAGCCAAACTTTCCTTGTAAGAAAGTGGGGGATGATCTGTAGTAGTTGAACTGCGTAAGTGGCTTTGAATATGTTGAGAAGCCTCGTGAAACACGCTTCCCTGCACAGGAACTATAGTTTCTCTAATTTGAGACTGTTGTTCTATATTATCATCAACTGCGTAATTATCCCAGTGACTAGGTTGCTCCGGGGATGGTCGAAAAGGTGTATGACTAGTACCAATATGGGAGCCTCTTGTTCTATATGTGTGAGATACAGGTCCTTCTGGCATGTATTCTGGTTGACCTTTCAGATGTGCTTGATTATCTGTGATTTGACTATGAACGTCATGTCTTCCAGGTGGGTGATGTGGAACTTTTTCTTCTGCAAACACACCTTCACTGGCCTTGCTCATTGGATGCCTCATTCCATATTTGTCTTGTAGTGCTCTTCGACGGCTTCCATTATATTTGTTTTGAGTTTTTAGTTGTTTCTGCAGATTTTCTTCGAAAATTGCCTTTGCAAGTTGTTCAGCAACTGCTTCGCTATACTTCAGTTGTTGCTGAACGTCATCTGTGGCCTTTTCTTCTTCGTGACCAAAATCAGATTGCAAGTGATGAGAAAAGACATCTGGATGATGATGATTGTGCATTCCAGTATGAGCAACATGAGGTGGCTTGTGCTCAGGGATAGAAGTATGAGATGGTCTGTGCTCGTGTATGGTAGTAGGAGATGGTCTGTGATCAGGAACAGCAATATGAGATGGCCTGTGCTCAGGGACTTTATACCGATTCAAATATCTTGGATTAGTAAGGTCATCAGGATGCAATTCATAGTGGTGAGGGTGACCATGTTCCTCGTGGTCAGGATATATCTGGTGATATAAATTACTTCCTAACAAATCTTGATCTTCATCTCGATATGGTTTACGTTTCCGGCTGCTTGATGGATGTCTCTTGTAATTGGAGTATCCTTTTGCGTATCTATGATGATAACGTTTTCTCTTATCTTTATGACTATGGCTCCTATACGTACGTCCATAGGTAGTATTTCTATATCTACTATAGCCACGTCCTTCACCTGGAACGTAGTCTGCCGGTGATTTTCCCTTTGATCCATATCTCGTCGATCTGTACCTCTTATGTTTCGTTGAGGCACTAGCATAATGATCATGGTCGTGGGAGCCTTCTGGTGTTGAATCGCTACCATCTTCATAGGAGTGTGTATCAAGCCTAACGTGGCGATGATGATGGTGGTGGTGATGAGTATGTTTAGTGAAGTAGTGGTGATTGTAGTGAACCAGGTGTGGCACATGTACTTCTTTAACTTTTATCTTGACCTTCTTCCTAGAAAACAGTGAACATGATATTAAGTTTCAGAGAAAACTACAATGAAATCGTACAAACCGAAATATAATTAACAAAATAAAATATTGTTTCAATTGTATATAATTCTGTTCTTGTCTTCCAACTAGGGAAATTGGTACTATTTGTGATTAACCAGACAAAATAACAATTCATATGGTTGCGTACTTTGATACAAAAAATTAAACTAAATTGAAACTAATCAGAAATGTTAATGATCTCAATTTTTTTGTGTGAAATATTGAAGGAACCTGATACATCCATATTTATTTAGGCATCTTATTTTTACCTCACCTTGTAATGAACCTAAGTGAATATAATTTGATGATACTGAAATTGGATTATTTTATACAACAAAGAAGATATGTTAACGATTTAGCTTCTTGTTTGATACTATAAAAAATTGAAATACTTTAAATACGTGGAGCTATCAGAAAGTAAAGTTACAAAACCTGCAGTGAAACGTGCATATTATTTTATACAGCCAACAAAGAGTACATACATTAAATTATTATTATTTTATTTTATTTTATTATTATTTTTTTTTTTTACATAAACTCCATACCAGTTGAGTTATTTGTCGCATTGTGGAATGAGTTTGAAGATTCCCTCCTGGTAAAAATTCTACCCTAGCATGTTCAGCCATGTTGTCACGAAGTGTTTCACTTCCTCGTCTAAACCAAAGTGACGGCCTCCTACGTGCTCATTCGAGTGCGGAAACAGGTGAAAGTCGCTTGGAGAAAAGGTCCAGACTGTAGGAAGGGTGGTCGATAATGTCCCAGTGAAACTGCTTCAACAGTACGGTAGTCTTCTGGGCTGTATACGGGTACAGTGGCGGCGTAAGGCAAACTGGGGCCCGGGGCCAGTGAAGTAGATCGGGGCCCCTTCTCGAACATTGATGATTTATGCATTGCTATTTTTGACATTCATTTGCATACTTATTCTTTCTGTTTACTCCTCCTCCCCCTTACCCGTTGGTGTGTGTGTGTGTTTGAACCATTTTAATTTGGAATATGTTAAATAAATGGGATGACATTCAGCATATATATATATATATATATATATATATATATATATATATATATATATTCATTTTTAAACAAGGGACATGACAGAAAAAGGATTAGGGATACAAGTGTAACGGAAACTACAACCCATGACTTAAGTAATGCTCCTAATAATACATTTAGAGACAAATTTACGTACAAAATGTAACAATGAGCTGATATTGAAAAATATGCAAATAATAATATAACCGATGCGATTTCTAAATGTAAGTTCTCAGTTTTCTATAGAATTTTCTTGTTCGGTTGGTGTTTGTCCTGTGCAATTTCTCATATGATAAGTTTATTCATAGTCTCTCACCTGTCTGAGTTTACGCTACATGAGTTTTATTTGATTAGATTTTTCTCATACAATTAGCCCCATTCACTTTAACATTCGTTTTTTCTCCAGTGATAATATATGATACTTAAACACTTTTTTTTTTTTTTTACCGAAATAGTAAATCATGGCTAGAACAGATTTCTTTCCTGCGTGTCTTCTTCATTTATCTTTTACTAGGTTTCTCCCCAGTGATAATATACGATCTATTTAGTGCCACTGCTTTTGCCGAAATATCAATAAATAGTTAAGCATTAGAATCTTTCTCTCATGTTTCCAGATTTCACCCTTGTTTTATGATTCCATTATTTTTTGTATTTAATAATTCAGTCATATTTATATTCTGCCACTTATGACTGTTTCCATTACCACTTACTAACACACTTAGTATTAGAATATACTGTAACAAAAAATCCTGAATGTGATAGGGCTACATCATGTGTGAGCACAGAATTCTATTATGGGTTGTGTACCATCCTACTTTTCTTTACCACCCATACCAGTCGATTGACAGATCTTGACGGCTTTTTATTATTCTTTTGGTACTTTTGTATTTTTATTGTCTTAAGTTGAAACATGAAACTACTTTCGACAATAGTTCCACTACCTTATTAGTCTGTGTTCCGCCAGCATTCAGAATGCTACCTTCCTTGCTTTAGTAGCTGCGAAAGTATCAACTATATTATCAAAATTCAAAGTAGATGCTATTCCATTATCGATAGAAAGAATGTCCAGATTCGTGTCTTTCTTGACTCATAGTGGAGCGTAAGTATGATCTTATAAGCTTCATTTTGCTGAAAGACCTTTCAAATGATGCGACAGATACGGGTAGTGTTATCAAAATCTGAAGAGCGGTTGCCAAACTTTTGTAAGCTTCAAGCCCCATTGAAAATACATATTTCACTATACCTTGTGGGGAAAAGTCAAGTTGTTCTTTAGGATTCTAAGCACACCTTAGTGAACGGATAATATATAAACAATTCTATGCCATCCAGGTCATTCGGTTAGAACAAAGCCAAATCAGAGCAACAAACATGCTTTTAACCTTTTCTCGCTCTCATCATTTAGCTCCTGCACGAAGTTGGCAAAGTAAGAAAATAGTTCAATTTTATTTTATTTCTATCTAAATACAGAAGGAAGCAATATAACATAATTCACATTTTTTCTTTTGAACATTTGAACACTTGTTTTCTTATTGAACATCTTATTCACTCTAAATTTGTGGGCTGAAGTGTAAATTTGTACGCCAAGAGCAAAAAGGGAGAAACCAGCTAAGCAAAAGAGTTTCGCTCGCTGTAAATTCGACTTGTAAAGGACAAAAGAAAAATGACAGAAGGAAAACAAGCAAATCAGCAACTATAGCGTCTGCACCAAAGAGCTTTTAGTTAGGAACAGAATGCTAGTACCCTAATATAAAGGTAACCAAGAAAGTTCTGTCACTTTTTCACCAACCACACTGAACATTGATATGTCACCTAAGACGTACCTGGAAAATCAAAAATAATCCCCATCAGCATGGATGACCTTCTGCCAACGTTCTGGAAGGCAATGGATTCTCTCGCGATAGAACTTGGTGGGCCGTGAAGCAAAGAAGGTATCAAGTGCATTTTGCACCTCTACTAGGGATTTGAACTGCGTCCTCTAAGGTGATTGTCCAAGGAATGGAACAAGTAAAGTAATAATCGGACGATCCAATGTCCGGGCAGTGTGGCGGATGAAATACTTGTTTTCCATCCAAGGCGTAGAATGGTGTCTGGGTCATCCTAGCCATGTGAAGCTTAGCGTTGTCCTGTAACAAGGAGAAAACCTTTGCGATTCAGAAGTGCTTTCTCCAGAGTTTTGAGTTTTTCTTAAACGCTGCTCAACTGCTGACAGTACACAGTTGTATTGATGCTTTGAACAGCTGATAGCATTTCACGATGCACGATAAAGCGAACTGTCTACCAAACACACGGGAGGACCTTCTTCTGGTGCAGTGCTGGTTTCGGCTGTTTTTGAACCGGTTCATGGGATACTAACCAATTATGATGGCGCCGTGGAGCTTCGTACAGGACCCATTTTTCATCATATGTCAACATCCTGTCCAGAAATGGCTTTTTCTTCAAACAAGCCAGCAAAGAAACACAGGTATCTGCTCGCGTTGCCTTCTGGCCCGGATCCATTCATATGGTACCCATCGACCCAACTTGTAGTACCTCCCAAGTTGATGGACGTGTTGCCGAACGGCTAATTCTTCACTCACACGGAATTGTAGTTTCAATTCCTCACACGTCTGGCCACTGTTCGCCTTGATTGCTGCTTGAAAATTTTCATTTTGTACATGTGTTGTTCTTTTGGCGCGTGGTGCGTCTTCCAGTGTTTCGTCATCGTCTTTAAACTTGTTAAACCGCCTTTGCACTGTCCACGTAGTCACGACACTCTCACCAAAGGCCTATCATATCTTCTGCCTTGCTACAGCGGCATTTGACCCCAGTTTGAACTTGTACACCATTCTCGCCCTTAGGGCTGTCTGTGGAGGTCCCATTTTCACTCTGTCCTTGCGCAAGTTCATTGTGTAACTGAACTGCCACAATCAGGTAGTATATTGGGTATATCCACACCAACAACTGACCTTCGCCTTATCTCCATTCGTATTCAACTCACGGTGTGAGGGCGAATTGAACACAGACCTCCACAAAAAGCGACAGAACTTTCTTGGTTACCTTTATAATATTAAAGTTTCAAGAATTTCGATGAATAACTTTCAAATAGGTTGCTGAAAGTCGAATAAATATGACGCGTGCTATACGCTGGCTTTTAGCATCCATCTACAAATATATATTTGAGGTTGATTTTGTTAGGCATGTGCCTTTTATTATTAGTAACTTTTTCTACTTGATGTTAATCACAATGAAAATTGTGATACGTGAGAAATGCACAAAGAGTAGTCTACTTTTATAGTTACAAATGGAAGGGGTAGATTGGTACAGAGCAGTGGGGGCACGTTGGCCCGTACCAATCCACCCCACATGCATGTGTACTACTGTGCCCCAACTGAACTTCAGGATCATTAATTCCTATAACTGAAAAATTACTCCAGGCAGGGCAATTTAACATAAATGAAATTATTTGTAAAGAATTACACTTTCATGCGACATAAGTAAGTTTTCAAAAATCCAGTGCTTATTACAAATATAAGCTTACAAAGACAAAAGTGAAAACTTACTTTTGCTCTAAGAAATCAAGTTTTTTTTTTCTGCACAGAGAAAATAACGCTGCGTCCATCCAACACAAGGATGTTGATCCAACAACTGTGCCTCACGATGTTCGTTTTTCACCAATGTTGCCAACACCAAACTGTTGTCCATTTACCTCTTCACAGTGGAAAAATATCTAACTCGTACAAATGTGCCCCGTGTACCAATGCCCCCCTCTCCCCTATACTTCGACTTTTCTTTTACTATATTTTAATCTACACTCAGATTCAGTGACGACGCCAGCTGTAAGTTCCTAGGGGGGCAAAGGAGGGGCAGATACATTTTCGGGGAGGCGGCTATTTTCCACACCAAAAATGACATTTATTATGTTTGACTTACTTTACATTGTGTATTTCGTTGTTGTTTTTATATTAGGCCTATATGATAAACTTATTTCAAGTAAAATTTGTAACTAACAAATAAGTAACGTCTGCACATGAAATATTTTTCAATGCAACTTTTGAAACCTAAATTGAATTACTTTCGCGTTTGCTACAAGTAACAAATTCGTCTGGTACTATATGCTGCTGAAAATCTCGTAATCCAACCCAGAAGGAGTGTAGGTACTAGGTAGAAAGATGAAACTGTAGTTTTGAAAAACAAGTTTTCAACAAATTTTCATATTAATAATGAAAACAAATTTTCATAATAATGAAATTCTTATTGCTTTCTCAGGCCTCTGAAGTGATTATGTGTGCCCAAACAGCGAATTTCACGAACATCCAGATCACAACTATTATAACATTTTTGTTCCACCAACGATAGTCACCAAAGTAAATTAATGAGAAAATCAGTGAAACACTACGGGACTCCCCTCCATTATATACAGTGGTGAAGAAGTAATGGCTTAGTTCAAACGTTGCGGTTTCTCAACAAATTATGCTTTACATCCAGGATGACTTCACATCCAGTGACTGTTCCCGAAATCATGCATGCAATTTGTGACATTATTCTTGAAAATTGAAGCATTTCAGCCAATGGTAGATATAACCTGGGGCCGGGGTTCCTACGCCACCCTAGTTTTTGACTGATAAAAAGAATTTAAGCTATTATTTATACACTTTTTAAAGTGTATAGTAAACTCACGATATACTTATTATAGTCTGAGGTCTGGCTGCAACCCCCTTCCCCAGTTTTTACCGTCTCAGTAAAACTTGTGTCAGAGATTGTGGGCATTTCTTTGGAACGCGTCTGTAGTATAATTCAGAATGGCTTGGGTATGTGCAAGTTCTTGACACAATGGGTTCCCAAAAAATCTGCCAGGAGAATAAAAGAGTGACGGCATTAAGAGAAGTCTTCTTCCAATTTGAATGTAATACTGATCATTTCGCTCACGAATATTAACCATGAACGAAATATGGTTGTTCCACTATGATCCTGAAAATAAACAACAGTCAATGGAGTAGTAGCACTCATTTCTCCCTCGCAAGAAGTTCAAGACACAGAAGTAGGTTGAAAAACAGTTTGCAACATTCTTCTGGGATAAATATAGAGTCGTACAGGGATGCGCACGAGACAAGATTTATGGCTGTCTCGTCTCGAAAATGTGCTGTAAAAGTGATGTCTCGACTCGAAAAATGTATATTTTTCTATTGGAAGAGCCATGTCTCGACTCGAATTTTGTCAGGAAAATCCTGTCTCGACTCGCCTCGTGCGCATCTCTAGTCGTACTCATAGACTACCTCCGCAACGGCCAGATATTTAATTCAGAATCTCTACATTACTCACAAAACTGAAAGAAAAAAATCAAAGTTCAACACCGCGGAAAATGAAAAGAAAGGAATTGTGTTCCTTTAAGAGAATACACCTGTCCATCGAACCCCTGCGAACACAATTAGCATTGCATAATCTAGGATTTCAATGTCTAGATCATCATCCTTATTCCCCAGATTTAGTTCCGTCTAACTATTGCCTGTATTTATTTCCTAAACTTAGATCTGATTGAACTCTAGATCTGATAAGGGTAGTGTTACGAACAGTGGTGCGAGGAAGTCTCCAGATTTTTAAAACTTCTGCAGAACTGGAGCACTGTACAAGGTAGTATATTGACTCTCGGGGGAAGTGTAGAAGAAGTAAAACTTCACCATTCCACATGCACTGGGTTGGGCTACGAATTTTTCAGCAGCTCCACGTACATTTCTAGTCAATATGGTAGACGTCATGTCAGTACTTTGAAACAAAATAAGTAAGGGAGCACTAGTGCATACCATTACTAACTAAAGATCAACACTCTGAAAATACGTTTTATTGGGAGCTAAATAAATAATCGATTTAATTCCATACATTTATTATTATCATCATTTGGAGGAAGGGACAACACAACTTTTTTTTTTCCTTCAAAAAATTAAGCCCTGGTAGTCGCAAATTAAGCTGTTATAAGCCCATCCTCCGAATATTGAAAGCCGAGAATAATGTTCCAGGTAATAGAAGTATAAAACCTTTAAATAAAACAAAATATGAAACTGAAAACTTCAAAACTGGATAAATACAAACATGTTATGTAATTGGTTTTACCTTTCTTTTGTTTCTAATCGAAGTTGATCCAATGAGAAGAAAAGAAGTCGACGAAATCTACTATTGTTCGCTAGGCACAGTAATTAAAATTCATAAGAAAGAACTGTAACTAAAATTTACCGGAAAAGGCGCTAAATTAGAAAACAGAAATATGCGTTCATACCAGACGCTCAAAGAAACCTTGAGGTCTAATCTGCCACATAGTAAATGCATGGAAAGTAGACTACAATTTGTCAATGAAATTGGTTATGATACTGATATAAAATACTATATGTAGAATGATTTATGATTGTAAGAGTCTGGGGGGGCAGTCTAGATGGCAGTCAGGGGGGCAGAAGTAGTCACCAGGGGGGGGCGCTCGCCCCCCTTGCCCCCCTCTGGCGTCGTCACTGCTCAGATTTTTCTTTTAAATTTCTCTGAAGTAATTGAACAGAGTGAAATTTTTATTTTATTCATATTTTAATCCATACTTTTTTCCTTTGAATTTCTTTAGGGCCCCAACAGTGAAACTGATTTTACTTACTTTCCTCCTACATTCAGATTTTTTCTTTAATTATTTTTGGGGCTCCCAAGAGAGTGAAACGTTTGTATTATTATTTTTTCACTTACATTCAGCTTTTCCTTTAAATTTCTTTGGGAGCCCACAAGATAATAAAACTTGCAGGTCCCCAAGAGAGTGAGGTCCTAACCTATATGTTCTTTAGCTTAGACGGAAATCCGGCACTGATTAGTTTTATTAGACAGATGTTTTTGTTGTTTCATCTATTATTTGGTGTAATATTGATTGACAATTAATCAATATTTACTTTTACTTTTAGGGAAGCTGTGAATAATAAACCTTGACGGCCCTTGTACCTCACGCTAACAAGTTTCTTTAGTAATTATTTTTTACCTACCGTCCGGGGGCCCCCGCAAAGTGGGGCCCGGGGCGGTGGCACCGCTCGCCCCGCCCTTACGCCGCCACTGTACGGGTACGTAAGAAAGATGGCGCCTTTCAACACCATTCTGCGACATGTTTATGATACGTTATAGGCTATCCGTAAACCTCTCTCAGCTGCTGTGAATTTCAGCAGCGGTTACATGTTTCGCTCATATGAATCGAATAACTGAGCGGACCTCTTCGCGAAACTAGTTTTGCAAACGAGTCGCCATTTGTGTTTACATATAACTAGCGTGATAAAGGGCAGGTAGCTGAAACTCTGCACAGTTGCCAACTTCATGTATTAAAATTTACCACCCACTCCTCATTCCTCTATAACAGGTGAAACTCCAGAAAAATCGGCCTTGCAACCTAAGTTTCTGATCCTCCCTCGTAGTAGAATTAATGACATGAACAAGTTTACTTCTGTTTAATACAGCTATAACTGCACACTTCTTGAATGCGTTATATCTAGGCTTGCTGACTCTATGATATACAATTTATACAATTTCCAGATATTTCTCAAAACCATCAGTCGTTTTTTTTTTTTTATTATTTAAAACGTTGTTTAATAATCTTGTCAATGTCCAGAGGCTAACCAAGAGCCGGGTAACCCGGGCGACTGCCCAGCACGCAACAGTGAGGGGGCGCCAAAACGAGTAAATTTTATAACCTGTTTCCAACTGACTTGTTTTGATTAATAATTTTGTAAAGTAGCGGCAATTACAATATTCACGAAGAAATTAAATGCCGACTAAAAGCAGGGAATTCGTGTTACTATTTGGTTCAAAATCTCTTGTCGTCGCGAATTCTGTCGAGGACTTTGAAGCTTAAAATATATAAAACGATAATCATGCCTGTTGTTCTGTATGGTTGCGAAACATGGTCGCTTACTCTGAGGGAAGAACATAGACTGAAAGTATTTGAGAACAGGATCCTGAGAAGAATATTCGGACCCAAGAGGAACGAGAATGGAGAATGGCGGAAGCTTCATAACGAGAAACTACATAGTTTATACGGTTTACCCAACATTGTTAGGGTCGTCAAGTCTAGGAGGCTTAGGTGGGCAGGTCATGTAGCTAGAATGGAAGAAAGTAAAAACGCTTTCAAAGTCTTGACTGGTAGACCCATAGGAAAACGACCATTAGGAAGACCTAGGCGCAGATGGGAGGATAATATTAAGATGGATCTCGCAGAGGTAGGAATACAAAGTAGAAACTGGATCCAACTAGCTAAGGATAGAAGTCAGTGGAGAGCTTTTGTGAACGCGGCATTGAACCTCCGGGTTCCATAGGCCATAGAGTTAGTTAGTTTAGCGGCAATTACACCATCATTTTCCATTCCACCATAGAAGAAAAGAGTTTCATAGTACCAGGGGGAAGGGGACGTATCGAGAAATAGAGACATGGCATGTAGAAGAAAGAATAGAGGAGGATAAGCTATTGTTCATAGCGGATCATGTTCTTTGTAAACTTTTCCCAGGCAATAAATGTTATTGGATTTTATATATGTTACTCTTTCAAAATGGTATTTCTCATAACATGGGAATTTCATTACATATTATCCACGACCTATTCAGAAAAGAATGGGTGGAAGATCAAGTATAGAATTACTGTTTGACGAATACAAAGACAAGGTAAATTTTGCATGAACTGAGGTAAACTTATCGCATTATATTCACCCAATATAAAATTTGAATTCATTAAAATCAATTCGACCGATGCCAGTCTGTGCCGATCCCAAAGTAGGGTTTCCCACTTTAACTCCACCTCAAAAATGTATTATTATTATTATTATTATTATTATTATTATTATTATTATTATTATTATTATTATTATTATTATTATTATTAATTGAATCGTGAATTATAGAAACAGCATACAAATTAGCAGCACACGTGTAATGTTGAGCCGTTCGTAATTGCCGCCTGAAATTCAGCGTGATGCACTAACCAGCTGATTTAAATTTTCTACGCACGACGTGCGAAGAAAATTAAAACAATCAGCTGATGCGTGTTTTAAAAATTTTAATTGTTTCATAACTTCAGCTACAAGATTTCAATAACAATCAAAAGTAAAAATTAATAAAGTAGTATTCAATAAATGCTGTTCGACATTGTTTTTGTTTATACATATCGGTGCATGAATAATAATAATAATAATAATAATAATAATAATAATAATAATAATAATAATAATAATAATAATAATAATAATAATAATAATAAACACAATGTAATTAATATCATATGTACCTTTTTAAGTACTCAATATACCTATATCGTCTGAGTATTAATATATATATATATATATATATATATATATATATATATATATATATATATATATATATATATATATATATATTTTAAAATGGGTTTAAATATTAACATCACTGTAATAAAATGTTAAATATCGGAAAGGAGTACGAAGGGGGGGGGGACAAAAGTCACTTTGCCAGGGTAAAAATTTTGCCATGTCAACGTCTTCCTTACTCTATTTGTTGTATTGATCTTATGAATACATACATTTTCCTTCTGCAAAAAACTTGTAAGTACTGAACTTATCGGGAAAAATTTACATAATGTTTGATTTCAACAAACAAAATAGTAACTGGTGTCTCAGTATGCTTTTGGTAGTTTCTTTAGTTCTGGTATATGGTAAATGTTGTAAGGAAAATGTGAAAGGTGCTAAATTAAGTTGTATAAAGAGTCGGAAACACTGCTACCGGAGTCAATGTGCTTACCACTCAGGACTCAACTAAAGTCAATTGATTACATGTAATCCTTCTGAGTAGGGCAGGTTCTAGGCAATTTGCCGCCCCGTGGAATACCATCATTACCCTACCCCGTTTCTCCAGAAAGAACAAATCTTAACAGCCACGGTTTGAAGTATACTACCCCATCATAGACAACGAAAGTAGGAAAAGTGCACTCAGAAAAACCTAAACACTACAAATGCAAAATCGTTATCTCTCTTTATTTTTTTTCTTTAAACACCTATAATAATCTAATATGTTAGTGAAAGATAGACCAAATGCACTTGCAGATGGAAAATGGCAGTGGTGTAACTAAAGGCTTGGGGGCCCTCACGCAGACAGCGTGGAACGGGGCCCCTTCTCTACGTCCAACTTCACGATTTGGGGGGTGGCTGACGTCTTGAGGTCCCCCCGCAATGCGGGGTCGGCGGGGCCCTTATTTACGCCCCTGGAAGATGGTAATCCTTTTTATAAAATTCAATATCGAGCTTGAATAAATAAGTTAGCAATATCAGCTCTTTTATGTTTATTACTTGATTTTTCTTCTACATCTCTTAAATTATTCTTTTTATCCTAAGGGAAAACTGAAATGAAATCTTTGAGTTTTACGTCCCACGGTTATGCCGGTTAGGCAAAAGGAGACGGTAATGATGAGTAATGAATCATATGGTAGAATGAAGAAAGTGGGAGGAAAGGGGGGAACCCCGATGAAACGCACGCACACGGTGTTTGTCCACCACAAAGTTCACTTGGCGGCGGCTGGGATTGAACACGGGACCCCAAGCACCAGAGGTGAACGCTCTACCACTTATGCTAAGGGAGATGACAATTGAAGGAAGTGTATGATGATCGAATAATTGGAGGAATGAGAATGTGGGAGGAAACACGAATATCCAGCGAAAAACTTCGGAAACGATGTTGTCCACCAAAAACTTTCTTGACCGGGGATCGAACTACAGACCCTACGCACTAGGACTAAGCGCTTTATCATTTAGGCGCCGTGCTCTCCTCGAAAATTATGAAATTAGTGTTGATGGGCACGAGTCGAGCTAAAAACTCGACTCGAGTTTCGAGTCAAGTGAAAGGTAATTTTCTCGATTCGAGTTCCGAGCCGACTCACTGTTTTTGAGGTAGTGTTTCGAGTCGAGTCGAGTTCGATAAATGGCTCGCTCGTTCAGCTGGCTTTGAAATCATGGCCTAATTAGACTGCAAAGCGAAAGCCATGACAAATGTAAGCAAGCAGTAATGTGGAATATTTTTTGTGTTGCACACGACATGGGGCATTGCTCGCATCTCGTCTCGTCTCTATAACGAGACAACAGTAGATTTTCATAACGAGACAGCATCAAATGTCGTGAGCACCAATCTAAGTATATAGTTCTTGCTATCAGGGTTGAGACCTACACGGTCGTATTCTTGAGCCCAAACAGAAGCCCAACACGGGTAGTGATGTAAAAAGACTTGGCTCAGTTCAACTGAGCGAACAGCTCGAGCCGGATCGATTGGTATGAGCAAATGGGCTCGGCTCAATTTAGCCGATGGCTTGAGCTGGCTCGGTTGGGATGAGCCATCGACTTGGTTGAAACGAGTCAATCGACTCGGCTCGACTGTGTTCAACTGAGCCCCCGGCTCGAGCCTGCTCGGTTTTGGTTGCCCATCAGCTCGTTTCGGTTTGTCTCAGGTAAGTCATCGGCTCAAGCCGGCTCTATTGTGAATGAGCTGTGAGCAGAGCCACTCGAGTTGTTGACAAGCGTAAACCCGGGCCGAGCAGTTTTGAACATGTTTGACCGGCGCCCTATAACCTTTAACATTTGGCTCGAGCCCGAATACTTGTTCATCCGAAACTCAAACCCCCAACTTAGTGAATGATTTTCTTCATTCCTAAACTTCACGACTACCGAGGTCGGCAGTCAACTAGTTTTTAGTATTCAGGTACAACCGCCTATCATTCATGTTTTTAATAATAATAATAATAATAATAATAATAATAATAATAATAATAATAATAATAATAATAATAATAATATAATTAGTTGTAGTAGTAGAGTAGTAGTAGCATCATTGATAACAATTATATTGTTTATGTAGAATACTTGAAACTATACACAGGATTTGGCTCGATTTGGCTCGTTTTTGACTCGACTCCATTTGAAACTCGACCTGAATTGGAGTCGAGTTTCGACTCGAGTTGGAGGATTTTTTTTTCCAGCCGAGTTCTCGAGTCGAACTAAAAAAATGTCTTTTTCTTTTCGGGTCGAGTTTTAAAGAAAACTCGCTCGAACTCGCTCGTGTTCATCCCTATAAATTAGTGAATAGTTCGCTTTTGGATAGTCACTTCACCTCATTTTACAATCGATTTCAGACTATTTTCTTAATTATTTCAATGGGAGAACACCGAAGTATTTATGCTTCTGAAGTTGCACGAACAAGATAGAAGTTTCAGATCTCTTCAGGAATTCACTACTAAATTATAAGCATACTACCCTAAAGTATGTTGTGATACAAAATAACTCATAAAGTAAGTGACGTACACTTCTCTATGCCCGTTAGGCCCGCTAGGCTGAGGAGGACTGATAACTCAGGCAAGCGACTGACGAGCGTTGGTGGAATGAGAATCCGGGAGGAAACGGAAGTACCCTGAGAAAACCTACAGGCACGATGTTGTCCACCACAAACTTATTTGGAGAGGCCTAGAGGTCATTTTCACCGTCATTGCAGATATTACTTTCCACCTATAGAAGTACTCTGGAGTTGCTAGTGGAACACATACCAAGAAAAAATCTCGATTTGCTGGAAGTTATCAGGTTTAATCCGTATAAAATGTATTAAGAATACGCTTCATTACGTAGTTTCTAACCTTCCCGTCAGAGGATGTGCAATGCAGCTTCTTGCTTTACAGCGCCTCTGGTGGCGAATATTTACTACTACGAGTATCGCACGAATGCATCATACTCCAGTCTTGTATTTTAACTTTTGCAAAGAAGCAGGACTTAAAAAAAAAAAAAGTCTTCCGGTCATAAATAGTAACGCAATTGACTCTAGAAGGAAATGAATATTAGCTTATTATTGAACGTTGAAAAATCTTCCTAACTTTCCTTTAAATGACATTTCTCAATTCAGTAAAGATCAATGTTCAATTTTCCGTATGACAGCTGCAACAATACTTCTGGTTGAAAAATACACACCTACATGTACAGCGGGGGACACTTCTAAATGGTACAGCCATATGGAGATTTACGGCTAAGGTGTACCATTTAGAAGTGTCCCCCGCTGTACAACTATACCCTAGTTTCAAAATTCAAAGGGATTTCTGTAGAATTGATCTACTCTATATGTCTGTCTTTCTGTAATTGTGTGTGTATGCGTGGAGCTCCCGTGATTCTACGTGGTTTGCGTATGCGGTTTCCATTCCTGCTGGAATTTCATCCGGTTTGGATGCCATCTTAAGCTGTAGGCCAGAAGTTTAGGTTGGGAGTAGAGATGGGCACGAGTCGAGTTCCCAGTCGAGTCAAATTTAATTTTCTCGAGTCGAGTCACTGTTTTTGAGGTCGAGTTTCGAGTCGAGTCAAGTTTGATAAATGGCTAACTTGTTTAGCTCGTTTTAAAATCATGGCCTGATTAGATTGCAAAGCAAAAGTCATGAGAAATGTAAGTAGTATTGTAGAATTCTGTTATTGTTGCTCACGAGAGGGGACACTACTCGCATCTCGTCTCGTTTAGATAACGAGACGACAATAGATTTTCATTACGAGACAGCCTCAAATCTCGTGGGCACCAATATAAGTATTACTGTAGTTCTTATCATCAAGACTGAGACCTGCACGGTCGAATTTTTGAGCGAAAGCAGCTCAACCCGAGTATTGATGTCAACCTGCTCGACTCGGTTCAACTGAGGAAACAGCTCGAGCCGGCATGGTTGGGATGAGCCATCGATGATCCCCAATTGAGTCGATGGCTGCAGCCGGATCGTTTAAGGTGAGCCATTAGCTCTGTTCGCCTAGGTTGGGATGAACCATCGGCTTAGAACGGCTCACTCGGGCCAACAACCCTAAACCCGGTCCGAGCAGTTTTGAAATGTTAGGCCGGCGCCCTATAGCTTTTAAGTTTTTGGCTGAAGCCCGAATACTTATTCTTCCGGATCCCAAATACAGAACCTCGTGATCCTTGCTTCCTAGAGTTCATGACTACCGAAGTCGGCAGTCAACTAGCTTTTAGTATTCAAAAACAAGCCGCCTATCTTTCATGTTTATATACATTGTTATAATAATAATAATAATAATAATAATAATAATAATAATAATAATAATAATAATAATAATAATAATAATAATAATAATAATAATAATAATAATAATAATAAAGTTGTAGTAGTATTATTGATAATAATTATATTGTCCATATAGAATACTTGAAATTACTCACAGTATATGGCTCGTTTTGGCTCCACTCGACTTGAAACTCGACCCTAATCCGAGTCGAGTTGGAAGATTTTTTCCTAGTCGAGTTTTCCGGTTGAGCTTAAAGATGTATGTTTCGAATCGAGTCGAGAATCAAAGAAAACTCACTCGAACTGGCTCGTGCCCATCCTTAGCAGGTAGGAGTGGGGAGTCTAATGTGTCTTGTAACAATTACCGTACTTGTTAACCTAATGTGATTTCAGCTTCAGGCGTTTCAATTAAATTGATACGGATTTGTATTTATACTTCTTTAATTAAACCCAAAGCGTGAGAAAATTCCAAGAACTATTTCGAAATGTTATCTATTGTATCGAATAGAATATAAAAATAATTCCCATTGTTATTTACAACAGAAAAATTTAAGCAAGAATTTCAAAAAATGTAACCTTTTATGTTTAAAAGAGAAAGAAAAAACACTAAATAAACGAGTAAAAAGTGTTGAATACATTTGAAATGTGTATACAATACATTTACCACTCAAGTGCTTGTTTTCTTTGTTTGTTTATCGTATCTAAATGTCTCCTTCAGTCCACTCAAATTTTAAAATTCTTCAAAATCACACCAATAAAAACTGAGAAGATATCACGAGAGTTAAGTGAAAATTTAGCTACGTCGGACGACCACATACGTCGAACTCACTGTGTTTCGTACCATATGACATATTAACATATCACAACTGCTTGAATGATTAACTGAATCATTGAGTTCGAAAACCAGTCATCTCTATCGGAGCTAATTTGAGAAGAGTGACAAACAAAACTAAATTAGTCAATATGCATCTGGCATATAACGCTGTTTTCATTTTCGGACCGTAGAACTGACGTTTGTCTACTTTTCAAAAATGAAAATAACCCTATATGTCAGATATATATTGACTAATTTAGGTTTGTTTGTCACTCTTCTCAAAATTAGCTTCGATGGAGATGACTGGTTTTCGAACTCAACGATTCAATTATTTTTCTTTCCCGTTTCACAGAAGGTCTTACTATTGGAAAATATTCCCAGTTTTTCCTTTACATGTATTTAGCAACATACTATGGAAGAGATTAATACCTGTAATTCTGAAATAGTATAGCAAATGTTCCTTACCCTTTTTGCTTATCATCCGCCTCTGTTTCAAGAACTAACACCAGGAACAGAAGAAGAAGAATCTGAGAAGAAAAATAATAAATTATTGTTTTTTTCTTTTCTAATAAGTGATAATATTTTTCCCCCTTAAAAAAATCAAATTTAACTTCTAGTACACAATATACATCCCATATTAAATTAACCACCAACTTCTGAAAACGAATCTATATCTAAGATGAAAGGATAAATAATTATATAATTAATATTGAATTAAAAACTATCCTTTCGAACGTGCTATTTGTGGTAAGGTAAGGTAAGTTCGAAAAATTAGTTTTTGAAACATTCGAGCTTGAAAATTATGAGACTTCTGAAATTTCAGAAATTATAAAAGAACTAGTTAAAGTTCTACCTAATCAACCGTATTTGTGAATCATGAAAAATTTACACAAAATTACTCTTCTCCTTTAAATTCTTACATCCTTGAGGAATTTCTTAAGACTCGTAAAATTTGTTACAAAAGCCTCACAAGATTCTAAAAATACACAAACAAATGAATGACAATAAGACAAAATGTATATTTATTTAATACTATCTGAAAGTAGTTTTTTTTCCTTTTCTAACTGGGATGCTACATATTTTTTTCTTTTCGTATTTTCGCTAGCTTATACCTCCAAAATGAAACATTTTTACTTGAATATACCCCTAATTTAGTATGAATACTACCAATTTAAGTTTTGTGATGTTATTCGTACATAAATAGGTTGTAACTTGTGTTACTTAGTATGTGGCGGTAATATAACTCCTTACATTGCAAAAGAGGGGTTTTAATCCTGAAGATGGAAAGATGTCATAGCTGTCTTGTGTGTTAGCTAATTGGGTTCGAAATTGAAAAGTAAACTGAATTCAGTATGTACTAGCATCAGTTACCGACTTCACTGGGTTAAATTAATAATAATAAAAAAAATAGTAATATGTTCCGTTAGTGAGTCACTTTTTATGACTACTAAAGAGCTCTTTGATATCGGTAATTTTCGATCATTTTTATATACCCTTGTCTCTTCCCCATGTTGCGGGGCACGGCATCAGTCACAGCGACCCCGAAAACTATGAATTCGAAACTGATATTGGTCATTTCGAACATTTTTATATATATTCCTCCTCCCCAAGTTGCGGGGAGGAATTCGGATTTAACGGCATCAAAAGTGTAACTGTTCATCCCAATGACCACGAAAACTATGAATTGGAAATTAATATCGGTCATTATCGACCATTTTTAAATGCATCTTCTCTCTCCACCTTTAAGTCACAACGTCAAAGTGATATGACAAAAATTCTCAGGTTTAAACTTCATTTAGGTTGTAAATTTGATCGAGATCGGTCAGTTCTTTCAAGAGTGATGAAGTCATAAATACAGTCACTTTCTTCTATACATATACCTTTCCACGTCCTCTACGTTGCACTGTCAAAGTTAAATGACAAAAATTATCTCACCTCCGAACGTCATCCATGTTGAAAATTTATCGAGATTGGTTGGATGATTCAAGAGTTAAGTTTTATTTATTTTTGTATATAAATATTCCCCTTCCCTCCCTAGGTTCTACCGTCAAAGTGAATATATATATATATATATATATATATATAAAACTTTCCAGCCCCGAACCTCATCTATGCTGAAAATTTGATCGAGATCGTTCGGGTGGTTCAAGAGGTATTAAATTTTATTTATTAGTATAGGTCTCTTCCCTCCCCGCCCCTAACTTCTACCGTTAAAGTGATATGATTTATTAAAAACCACCTCATGCATGAACCTCATCTATGTTGAAAGTTTGGTTAAGATCGGTTGTGTGGTTTAAGCGTGATGAAGTCACAAAGACAGTCACTTTTAATTTTACTTTTCTTTTTACATATATCTCCCCCTTCCCCTACCCTGTTTCACTGTAAAAGCGAAATGAAGAAAACATCCCAGGTCCGAACCTTATATATGTTGAAAGTTTAACTAAGTTGATCGAGATCGGTCTGGTGGTTCAAGAGTTAAGTTTCATTCATTTTCATTTATTTCCTCTCCTCCAACCCTAAGATCTACCCTCAAAGTGAAACGAAAAAAAAAAAAAAAAAACTTCTCAGGTTCAAAACTCAACTGTGTCAAAAATTTGATCGAGATCGATCAGGCAGTTCAAGAGATTAAGAGTCACAAACATAGACACTTTCAATTTTATAAGATAGACTAGCCTTTGGCCAGCTGGGGGCTTCGCCCCCACACCCCCGTGTTTGCTTGGCCTACGGCCTCGCATGTCATGTGTTCGTGCATTTATTCTTAATGTTTCCTTAAATCGGCCCAACATCCCCAGATCTCATATTTATCATCCTTTGCTCCTTAATACTCTGCTTAATAACTCACAGTTTATTTTTTTATAGCAACCTTTGTTTTGTCAACCACAATTTATCGACTTATTATATAATGAATGATGATGTTGGATTCTCATTTTCAGAGGTTTTTTTCTTATTTATAATTTTCAAAAAAGAAATCTGGGATTTTTGTTCGACCATAACTCTTGCATATTTGTAAGACAAAAGTCGATTCTTTTTCTTGTAACTTTGTAGTATTTCCACACCAACCCTGTGGTATCCTGCTACACGCATACTCCTTTGAATGGAAGCTTTTGCTTCGTCATGTCTTTCCTATACTAAAAAAACTGGAACGTAAGTGGTATTTGTGTCTGGGAAGGTTCGTATCATAGTGTGAAAATGAAGTTCAATATGATTTGTATTTGCACAGGCACCAAGGATTCTCCATAAAGAAGCTTAAAGGGATTTCTTTTTGTGTAGACTCTTATGTTACTATCAAGTATAAGTGAAAAGGAATTTTTGCAGCAGACATGTATCATACTTCGAAATGAAAGTCCAACGGTGTTGTTCCCTGGGTAATTCCATAGCTGTCACTCACTAAAAGGAACTATCGTAGAAGTTGTGGGTATACAACATTCTTTACAAAAGCGGTTTTTTCAGTTACTCTTTCAGAACCAGTAACATAACTGAATCCCTTGATCGGACACGTCCAAGTGCGACGTACAGTTGGCCGTGAGCGAATACGTCACTCAGAAGACGTCCCATATAAATAACATTGGAAGTAACATTGGAAAGATTTTTCAGTTCCCCATGAAACCACTTTACGGTTAGAAATTTTCATTTCTGATGATTCACTTACGTAAATCTAACAAAACGTACAAGCATACCGAATTTGAAGTTTTTATTCCAATTCTAAGTACCTAAAACATGAGATTATAGTTCCAGAAAAAGTCTCATTTAAATAACTTGGGGAAATTCTTCATCCCCTCTTTAGACCCCCTAAAAATTAAAAATATTCACTTTTGGCAATTTTCCTGTGGGTTTGTCTCAAAAGGCTATAATCATGTCAAATTTAATCATTGTAGCCCTGCAGGAAGTGCTCAATAATTTGAGGGTGTAAAAGGTGTCAAATATAAATAACATTGAAAAGATTTTTCAGTTCCCTATAAAAACACTCTAAAGTTGGAATTTTTTACTTTTGGCAATTTTTCTGTCGGTTAGTCCTTGAAGGCTACAATCATGCCAAATTTCATCATTCTAATCTTGCCAGAAGTGCCTAAACATTTTGGGGTATAGAAGACGTCCCATATAAATAACATTGGAAAGATTTTTCAGTTCCCCATGAAACCACTTTACGGTTAGAAATTTTCATGTCTGATGATTCACTTGGGTAAAGCTAACAAAAACGTACAAGCATACCGAATTTGAAGTTTTTATTCCAATTCTAAGAACCTAAAACATGAGATTATAGGTCCAGAAAAAGTCTCATTTAAATAACATGGGGAAATTCTATATCCCGTCTTTAGACCCCCTAAAAATTAAAAATATTCACTTTTAGCAATTTTCCTGTGGGTTTGTCCCGAAAAGCTATAATCATGTCAAATTTAATCATTGTAGCCCTGCAGGAAGTGCTCAATAATTTGAGGGTGTAAAAGGTGTCCCATATAAATAACATTGAAAAGATTTTTCAGTTCCCTATAAAAACACTCTAAAGTTGGAATTTTTTACTTTTGGCAATTTTTCTGTCGGTTAGTCCGGGAAGGCTACAATCATGCCAAATTTCATCATTCTAATCTTGCCGGAAGTGTCTAAACATTTTGGGGTATAGAAGACGTCCCATATAAATAACATTGGAAAGATTTTTCAGTTCCCCATAAAACCACTTTACGTTTAGAAATTTTTATTTGTGATGATTCAGTTAAGTAAAGCTAAGGAAAACGTACAAGCACGCCGAATTTGAAGTTTTTATTCCAATTCTAAGTACCTAAAACATGAAATTATAGGTCCAGAAAAAGTCTCATTTAAATAACATGGGGAAATTCTTCATCCCCTTTTTAGACCCCCTACAAATTAAAAATATTCACTTTTGGCAATTTTCCTGTGGGTTTGTCTCGAAAAGCTATAATCATGTCAAATTTAATCATTGTAGCCCTGCAGGAAGTGCTCAATAATTTGAGGGTGTAAAAGGTGTCCCATATAAATAACATTGGAAAGATTTTTCAGTTCCCTATAAAACCACTCTAAAGTTGGAATTTTTTACTTTTGGCAATTTTTCTGTCGGTTAGTCCGGGAAGGCTACAATCATGCCAAATTTCATCATTCTAATCTTGCCGGAAGTGTCTAAACATTTTGGGGTATAGAAGACGTCCCATATAAATAACATTGGAAAGATTTTTCAGTTCCCCATAAAACCACTTTACGTTTAGAAATTTTTATTTGTGATGATTCACTTAGGTAAAGCTAACAAAAACGTACAAGCATACCGAATTTGAAGTTTTTATTCCAATTCTAAGTACCTAAAACATGAGATTATAGGTCCAGAAAAAGTCTCATTTAAATAACATGGGAAAATTCTTCATCCCCTCTTTAGACCCCCTAAAAATTAAAAATATTCACTTTTGGCAATTTTCCTGTGGGTTTGTCCCGAAGAGCTATAATCATGTCAAATTTAATCATTGTAGCCCTGCAGGAAGTGCTCAATAATTTGAGGGTGTAAAAGGTGTCCCATATAAATAACATTGGAAAGATTTTTCAGTTCCCTATAAAACCACTCTAAAGTTGGAATTTTTTACTTTTGGCAATTTTTCTGTCGGTTAGTCCTTGAAGGCTACAATCATGCCAAATTTCATCATTCTAATCTTGCCGGAAGTGTCTAAACATTTTGGGGTATAGAAGACGTCCCATATAAATAACATTGGAAAGATTTTTCAGTTCCCCATAAAACCACTTTACGGTTAGAAATTTTTATTTGTGATGATTCACTTAGGTAAAGCTAACAAAAACGTACAAGCATACCGAATTTGAAGTTTTTATTCCAATTCTAAGTACCTAAAACATGAGATTATAGGTCCAGAAAAAGTCTCATTTAAATAACATGGGAAAATTCTTCATCCCCTCTTTAGACCCCCTAAAAATTAAAAATATTCAATTTTGGCAATTTTCCTGTGGGTTTTTCCCGAAAAGCTATAATCATGTCAAATTTAATCATTGTAGCCCTGCAGGAAGTGCTCAATAATTTGAGGGTGTAAAAGGTGTCCCATATAAATAACATGGGAAAGATTTTTCAGTTCCCTATAAAACCACTCTAAGGTCGGAACTTTTTACTTTTACTGATTTACTTAGGTAGTGCTAACGAAAATGTGTAAGCATACCGAATTTCAAGTTTCTATTCCAATTCTAAGTACCTAAAACATGAGATTATAAGTCCAAAAAAAGGTCCATTTAAATAACATGGGGAAATTTTTCATCCCCTCTTTAGACCCCCTAAAAATTAAAAATATTCACTTTTGACAATTTTCCTGTGGATTAGTTCCGGAAAGCTACAATCATGCCAAATTTAATCATTGTAGCCCTACAGGAAGTGCTCAATAATTTATGTCAGCTCATGTAGTTTTGGGACATTTCAAAGAAGTTCGAGTTGAAAAAAAAAAAAAAAAAAGAACTTGAAAACTCTCGATCAGCTGATTAGATAAATAAACTTGTATATGGAAACATTGGCTCTGTAGGTCAATGTCATGGTTCTGATATTCGTTTGTTCGAAGTGACTAAAACGCCATCTATCTTTTGTATTCTACCCGTACCTATTACGTTTTCTTTAGATTGAAACATGAGGTAAGCAGGGGTAGGAGCTTAGAAATTGTGTCCGTTAAATTGATAACTAGTTAAATGTGATTTCGGAATAGTGTTTAGATAATAATGCTCCTACACAGAAAGTAGCCGGATTAATTAAGTGTAAATGTATGTAAGTGCCATTGATATGCAGCTCGTCAGGAAATTGTAAGTACAAAATTTTAATCTATTTTTTTTTCTTTCCATTTCGGCCCAACTGTTACAACTTTTTGGTGAGTGTATGTCTATGGTCACTAATTTAATATATATTGTTATATTTGGGGATTAAATTTAATTTGTGTAGATATTTGATATATGAAACCTGTCAAAAGTACAACCAGTAAAATTAATTTAGAATATAAAGTAGTGGAATGCGAATGTATAAAAATTTCCGGACTACTATTCAAATTGGGAAAGGGTTCAAGTTAATATTGAGCAATGTTGTTTTGTGTTAGCGCAGTTATATTGTTATTGTTGAATTTATTTAAATGTTGAAGAAATTATACAATAAATTGTTCGAGTTGAAGTATATTTATAATTTTCACAAAAAGGATTACTTGCCCAACCTACTCCGCATTAAGGGGAATCCTAAAATACCCTTTCATAGGTAGTGGATTACTTGGTAACAAGACTGCCGCTACATATAAATATAAATTACCTCATGTTTCAATCTCGGAACTTAAACCTTAATGCGTGAGGGAAATAAAAAGTGGATTTCGAATCTGGGTGTGATTAAAAACAAGAAAAACGAAAATAAAATTTGTATTAGTCTACTATTTGTAAGCTGGATAAAAGGAAAGAAATTAATTTCATTAAGTATATAAATCTTTCGGTTATTGGTACCATTAGAAAAAAAAAAAATGAGTCATTGGCAAGCGGCATATGAAGCTAGGGGTAGTATGTTACGTAATAACAGAGTCGCAGTAGCTGACCCTCCCCTTATTTCATTTGACGATGAGATAGAAGGTCGTAGGTGTGAAGGGCAGGAAAATCAGAGAGGGGGGAATTTCTTGTCGTTCCCACATGCACCTGTTCATGAAAATAGACAAGCAGTGTTGCGAGCTCCCATAACCTGTAACTTTCAAAAACAATTTTCGCAAAGTATTTTTAATTCTTTAGAAAAGCAAATATATGATATACCGGTAATAGATGGAACAGATGGTATGTTAGTATGTCATTTTCTTTTGAAACTTGATATGTTAATAGTAAAGGAAATTGCTCCCGTAGAGGCGATTTTAGTATCGAGTTTACAGAGGTGTAGGAAGCAAGCTTATGAAGAGTTACAGCGCTTGTTAACAATAACTACAGATTGGGGTCATATTTGTCATTCATTATTATTAAAATTTGTCACACCCTTGATTAATACGGAATTTATGAAGGTATCATTATATAGAGTAATGCAAGAAAATGAAAATTTATTAAACTTTTTACAAGAGAAATTAAGTACATTAAATGTTTTAGAAATTAACATGCCTGAAGATGAAATTTGTAAATTAATAAGTAATTTAGTTACTCCCGAAATTCGTAACCTGTTGTTGATACTTAGTGTTCCAAAAACGGTAAATGAATATGTAGATTTTGCGGAAAGTTATGAAATTAATGACAAATATAAACAAGATTATAAAAATGTAGTTAAAAGTGAAAAGGTTTGTTTACCACGGGTAAAAACTCCTCTTAGAAGTGCCAGGACAAATTATTTGCCATCACCTATTAATAGACAGAATAGACTGAGTTATCAAAATTTAAATGAAAATAAAACCGGAGTTCATAGTGCGTACTCTCATAGTGCAAGGGAAGATCATGGAAGCTTATTACAATTGCCCATCAGTATATGCCATACTTTATATCCCTGTATAATAGATACTGGCTCGACTCTATGCTTAATTGAAAACAGTGTTTTAGAAGAAATCCGTACGAAATGCAAGCCTAAAATAAAACAAGTAAACTATTCTGTGACCATCATGCAAGGGAATGAGTTGTTAGTGCGTGAGTTGGTGCAACTTATTTTCTTTATTCACGGTGTCCGTTTTACGGCGTGGTTTGGAGTTGTTAACCATCCAAAATTAAAATTATTATTGGGTTTAGACTTTTTACGGGATAATTACGCCCATATAAATATAAACGCTCGAGAACTTCTTTTTGAGAAATTGAAAATGCAAGTAAAGTTACAACCTTTTGAGAATAACCCAGTTGGTATGAACAGTGATCTGTGCGCTTTCCAATATCATTTCAGGCCTACTCGGAGAGATCCCAGACACCTTGGCGCCAGAGTTTGTGATCGATTCGAGGGGACTAGGTCTGAAGGTGCAGCTTTACAATATGGTGGCAGTTCTTATTCCTGTAACCTGACATCACCAACCCAAACCAGCAAGGCTAAGCAGTTTCCAAGGAGGCCTCGACGTTATGGCAACCAGACCAAGCAGACAACCAGTGGCGTAGGCGAATCCAGGAGTAGGGCGGAGAACCGTACTAAGGCAAAGACCAAGGAGACAGTTGCACTTGAGAATACTGATACTGCTGTTTATGAAGATGTTCCACCTGGCACTAGAATCTTTAATCCATTATATAAGGAGGCAGATAAAGAGGGAGATGGAGAAGAAGCATTAAAAGGTAGTGTAAATTTTGAAAATATTTATGATGAAAATTTGATACCGTATGTTAAACAATTACTTAATGATTACAAAGAAGTAATAACCGATAAGTTAGGGCATGTTCGTGATTATTTATATGAAATTCAATTAACAGATCCTTCACCAAGCATTACTCAACCATATATGATTCCTAAATATAAAATGAAAGAACTTGATTTGTTTTTAGATAAATTAATAGAACAGGGTGTTATTGAAGAAATAAATAGTAGCCCATACATTTCACCCTGTTTCCTCGTTACTAATCGAGATCAATCCAAGAGATTAGTGATCAATTATGGTCAAATTAATTCTAAATTGTTATTGACTGGATTTCCGAGTCCGAACTTAGAATCTATTATATCTAATATAGGTAAACACCATCTGTATACATTAATTGATGTCCGATCCGCATTTCATCAATTGGAGATTAAACCTGAGTGTAGGAATATAACAGCATTTGCTACACCAAATAGATTATTACAGTATTGTCGCCTACCGATGGGGATGGCAGTTTCACCATTCGTTTTGTCCAGTTTAATGCATAAGATCTTTCGTGATATAGAAGGGGATTATTTGGATATTTACTGTGATGATTTAATAATTCACTCGGATAGTGTAGAAAAACATAAAGAAATTTTAGAAAAAGTGTTAAAAAGGTTGAAAGATTGGGGGATTACTATTAGTCCACATAAAGCTCAGTTTATGAAATCAAAAGTGAAAATATTAGGATATGAATTCTCTAATGGTCAAATGAGAATAGATGATGAGAGAGTAAGAGCGATTAAAGAAATACCCAGACCGAAAAATAAACGTGCCTTAAACAGAATGTTGGGATTTCTTAATTATTATCTTAGATATGTAAAAGATTATTCAGAACTTTTGAGTCCATTATATGCTATGAGATCACCTACGGTTCCATTTATCTGGGGGAAGGAGGAAGATGATTTATTGGAGAAAATTAAGGAAGCTATTATTAATCATATTGTTCTTAAAGTGCCAGATATGAATGCGCCCTTCGTTATACATGTCGATGCTTCCACCAAAAATTATGGTGCTATATTAAGCCAGTACGATGGTGATGGAAAACTTAGACCTGTTTACTTTTTGAGTAAACGAGTTCCTCCATCAGATTGGTCGAAAAGCGTTTTTGATCTTGAACTTTCTAGTTTAGTTCATGCGCTTGATAAATTTGACATGTATCTTCATAAGAAATTCACAATTTATTGTGATAATTCAGCCTTGACGTGGATACTTAAAAATCATAAACGTCAAAGAAAATACGGCTCTCTTATTGAAAAGGTGAGTCGATATCAATTTGATATTATTCACTTGCGGAGTGAGCGCAATATGGCAGATTTTCTAACTAGGATGCATAATTATATCGATTATACACCTCCTTCATCAGATATAGTGGAAATTGATAAGGTGGATGATAAAGAAGTACACTTGAATTTTGTTAATTTCTGGAATAATCCTTTCTTTCATAAGCCATTAGGAGATCATCAACGAGAGGACCCTAGTTTAAATACTATAATACAAGAATTAGAAAGGGGACAGGTAAAGGAACCTTATGTTCTTAAAAATGGTATCCTTCTGAAGAAAACTAAAGGTAAACAATATGGAGGTTTAAGAGCTGTTGTACCAGAGTCTCTTAAGTATAGTGTGATTAAATTTCATCATCAAGACCCTGTAGGTGGAGGACATAGTGGGGTCCAACGAACGATAGCAAAAGTAGCTATACGTTATACTTTTCCTAATTTATTCCAAGAAATTAGAGATTTTGTTCAGAGATGTACGACTTGTCAGCTATGTAGGGATAGGAATAGACTTCCTTATGGTACCTACTATACTCAGAAAGAGAAATATCCTAATAATTCTCTATTTTTAGATGTAATGGGGCCTTGGCCTATCAGTAATGGGTTTAAATATGTATTAGTCTTAACCGATGGTTTTTCTAGATTTGTCATTATCGAACCTCTTAGGAATTTGAATTCAAAGTCTATATGTTTGAAACTAGATAAAATATTTTATTCTTACGGATTTCCAAATAAGGTGATTCATGACAATGCTGGATATTTGCAAAGCGATTATTTCAAACATTATCTATTTAGTTTAGGCATTAAAAACATTTGTACTACTCCTTATTCCATGTCAAGCAATTTAACAGAAAGACAAAATAAAAATATAAAATTAATTTTGAAAACCTATATTTATAAAAATCAAACTAAGTGGTCTAAGTATATTTATCAAGTCCAGTACACATTAAATAGTAGTGAAAATTCTGTAACTCGTAAAACTCCAAGTGAGGTATACTTAGGAAGAAAGATGTTTAATCCTTTAGATGTAAACTGGATTTTAGATCTAGGAATTCTTGAAAGTACTCCAGATAAAGCTGAGATGAGTAAAACTATTGTAGATAATATTGAATTGGCCTGGAAAAGGAAAGAGAAATTGTATTCTAGAAAACATAGAGATATAGATTTACCTATTGGAGAAAAAGTATTGGTTAAGAAAGTAACTAAATCTTCTTTGGAAAAACGTTATCAACCTAAATTAGATAGCCAATATCAGGGTCCGTTCGAAATTATGAGCTATCCAACAAAGAACACAGTGTGGTTACAACTTGTAGCTGATAAGAAAGTAAAGATTAAACGTCATGTCAGTTTCATAAAGAAATTTTATCCAGCAAGAGAAAATAATAATGAAAATAATAATGGAAATTAAGAAAATATGTACAGATTCTGTAAGAATTGTAATCCACTTCACTATTAATATATGTTATGTGTTATATATATTTGTGTACTGTGCTCTGTTGTACAATTCTGCAGGTTCGGAATTGGGTGTTTCTGGCCAGGGCTGTGTTCGCTGTGTTTGCTGTGTTTGTCCGAGAGAACCTTCCCATAGAAGAATGGATCTAAATCAGGACCATCAGATGGATAGGCAAGAACAATACCGTCATCAATCCTGTTATCTTTCTGCAGTAATGGTGCGTGCTTCGTCGATTGGACAATGAACTAAAAGGAGCTCCGAAACAACTAACGATTTGTTTGTGAAGAATTTCCATCGGTGAGTTCGTTCCATTATTCTTTACTGCATGCCGTGCATGGAAGATGAACTTACTTCGAAATGTTAAATAACAGTTTGTTTAATTAAATCACCCGGAGAGGGGGGAAATTTAATATGGGACATTTCAAAGAAGTTCGAGTTGAAAAAAAAAAAAAAAAAAAAAGAACTTGAAAACTCTCGATCAGCTGATTAGATAAATAAACTTGTATATGGAAACATTGGCTCTGTAGGTCAATGTCATGGTTCTGATATTCGTTTGTTCGAAGTGACTAAAACGCCATCTATCTTTTGTATTCTACCCGTACCTATTACGTTTTCTTTAGATTGAAACATGAGGTAAGCAGGGGTAGGAGCTTAGAAATTGTGTCCGTTAAATTGATAACTAGTTAAATGTGATTTCGGAATAGTGTTTAGATAATAATGCTCCTACACAGAAAGTAGCCGGATTAATTAAGTGTAAATGTATGTAAGTGCCATTGATATGCAGCTCGTCAGGAAATTGTAAGTACAAAATTTTAATCTATTTTTTTTTCTTTCCATTTCGGCCCAACTGTTACAACTTTTTGGTGAGTGTATGTCTATGGTCACTAATTTAATATATATTGTTATATTTGGGGATTAAATTTAATTTGTGTAGATATTTGATATATGAAACCTGTCAAAAGTACAACCAGTAAAATTAATTTAGAATATAAAGTAGTGGAATGCGAATGTATAAAAATTTCCGGACTACTATTCAAATTGGGAAAGGGTTCAAGTTAATATTGAGCAATGTTGTTTTGTGTTAGCGCAGTTATATTGTTATTGTTGAATTTATTTAAATGTTGAAGAAATTATACAATAAATTGTTCGAGTTGAAGTATATTTATAATTTTCACAAAAAGGATTACTTGCCCAACCTACTCCGCATTAAGGGGAATCCTAAAATACCCTTTCATAGGTAGTGGATTACTTGGTAACAAGACTGCCGCTACAGTTTTATATATAGTTAGGATTTGTCTAGTTGGGGGCTCCGCCCCCAGACCTCCGCTCTTGCTCAGCTTACGGCCTCGTACCTCTTAAACCCACAATTCTATCGAATTTCAAGTTTCTTTTCCTATTTCAAACTATCTAAAAGATAAGATTTTGGTTCCCAACAAAACGTCGATTTAAATAACATGCGAATTACTTCATACCTCTTTAGACCCTCTAAATTAGAAATATTCACGTTTGGCAATTTTCCTATCGGTTAGTTCCGGAAGGCTACAATCACGTGAAATTTCATTATTATAATCCCGCCGGAAGTGCCCAAACATTTTTGGACGTAGAAGAAGTATCATATAAATAACATGGAAAAGATTTTTCAGTTCCCCATAAAACCACTCTAAAGTTGAAAATTTTTATTTTCACTGATTTGCTTAGGTATAACGCTAACGAAAACGTACAAGCATACTGAATTTCAAGTTTGTATTCCAATTCCAAGTACCTAAAATATATTATATGTATAGGTAAAAAAATCCCTTTCAGATAACATGTTGATTTTTTTTTAATCTCAACTTTAGACCCCCTCAAAACCAAAAATATTCACTTTGGGCAATTTTTCTGTTGCCTAGTCACGAAAAGCTAAAAGCATGTCAAATTTAATCATTATGGGCCTTATGTAGGGTCTTTCTGACGCGTGATTAGTGTCATACTAAAGAGTTCGATTAACATATGTTTCCTGCAGTAGTGAGGCCTTTAGTATGACGCTAATCATAAGTGAAAAAATACTCTGAATAAGGCCTTATATCTCTACAGGAAGTGCCCAATAATTTTGGGGTGTCCCATATAAATAACATGGCAAAGATTTTTCAGTTCTCCATAAAACCACTCTAAAGATTTTTTTTTTTTTTTTTTGCTGATTTCCTTAGGTACCGGTAATGCTAACGAAAGCATACAAGCATACCGAATTTCAAGTTCTCATTCCAGTTTCAAGTTCCTAATACAGGAGATTATATGTAAAAAAAAAAAAAAACTCATTTAAAGAACATGGGGAATTTCTTCGTCCCTCTTTCAAACCCCAGAAATATATATTTTTCTGATCACCATCTATATATATATATATAGTTGGTGATCAGAAAAATGGAAACACTTGAACGAAATTGCAACTTACCAGATTAATATGGTGTCGGGCCACCTTTCGCCTTCAGAACAGCCTTGATGCGAAGTGGGATGGAGGCATAGAGATCGTGAATGCTAGTAAGTGGAATTTTACACCATTCCTCGTGCAGGGCATTGGCCAGTTCTGTGAGAGAGGTTGGAGGTGGAAATCGTCGCCGGAGTCGTGTTTCCAAGACGGACCACAGAAGTTCAATTATGTTGAGATCTGGGGATTGGGCGGGCCAGGGGAGGTGTTTAACTTCATCCCGATGTTCCTCAAACCACGCTGCAACAACGCCAGCTGTGTGAATGAGTGCATTATCTTATTGGAAGATGGCGTCATTGTCCGGGAACAACATCCGGACCATAGGATACAAGTGGTCTCCTAAAATTGCGACATAATTGTTGGCAGTGATTCGTCCGCTAAGTGTGACCACAGAACACAATGAAAACCATGATATGGCGGCCCACAGGATCACCGAGCCGGGGCCAAGTTTCACAGTTGGGCGGAGACACTGCAGATCATAAACTTCTTTGGGCGTTCTCCACACATAAACACGGCCCGTGGTTGGAAATAGGGTGAAGGATGATTCATCCGACCATATCACACGTTTCCAGTCCTCAACGGTCCAAGTTGCATGGTCGCGGCACCATTTGCGGCGTGCGAAAGCGTTATGGTCCCTGATGAGCGGTTTGGTTCGTGCAACACGACCCCGTAAGTTCATGTCATGTAATTCGCGGCGGACTGTAAATTGTTGAAACAGGGTGGGGGAGGTTCTGATTGAGTTCATCCGCCACTTGCTCCGCAGTAGCATGACAGTTCTGCGTGACAATGCGCTTTAGTATACGGCGTGACCTGTCACTCATGAGTTTCTTCCGCCCACTATTCCACTTCCCGTATGTGGTTTTCCCGTGTGTTGTGTAGGCCGTCATCACCTTCGACACTGTCCCACGCGACACACCTAACACAGTAGCCACTGCCGTCACACTCTCTCCACATAACCGTGCACTAACAATTTGCCATCTTTGAAAATCTGTGAGGTCTCCCATTTTACACTACCTCCGTCTGATGCAGCCACTGGACGCTGCTGTTCCACTGCGCCTGACGTAGTATGGAGACCAACCTAACACACTACAACCAGCGGTCTGGCGCTGCGGGCGCCACGACACCACTGCCAACTACAGGTGTTTCCATTTTTCTGATCACCATCTATATTCACTTCTCGAAATTTTCCTGTCGGTTAGTCCCGAAAAGCTATAATCATTTCAACTATACATGTCAACTGGAAGTACCGCTTTTAATTTATGTCAGTTTATGTAGTTCTAGTTAGGGTAGTACGTTTACTCACCAGAAGTGCAGTTCGGCAAATTTCTTTCAAGTTCTCATGCTGATTTTTACAACCGCATCTCTTCCTCCCTCCATCCCTCTTTTGACCGCATTTACGGTATTGCAATGTCTTAACACCCACTGTGCTTATTTCTTTCCAATACTATGGCTTATATGAAACATATATTAGACAATGCAAGAATAAGGAAGGTGGTCTTAGGAACAAGAAATCAAGCACTAACGTTAAGGGCAGCCTTTGGAACTGTGGTAATTAAAACGACATGGAATTGATAAGCCACTGTCAATTTCTTGAAATTCTGGTTGGCCATTTAGTTATCGGGGGTTATTCCCACAATATCTCTCGGACAATGACTTATTTATCGCACGAGCCACCACACGTAGAAAGCGGCATTTTTTATGGACGAACTACACTTCGGTTGAAGAAACGACCTATACCACTAAGTGAATACTCAAAACTGTTACGATATTGAAGTCTTTTGGGATTAAACATTAACCTCTAACACGACATAGAGCCGATAACAGTACTCTATGGCGATAACACACGGACGAGTGTCTAAGAAGCAGGAACACTACCAACCAAATTGCCCGCGAACGTGATCTGGGAGAGTGGTTAGCTCTAACATAAGTAATTTGAAGTCAACGCTCCTTGAGCCAAGTGTCCAGGGAACAAGCAAATTACCAATCAGATTGCCCATGTGTGTTGACCTGCGACAATCTTTATCTCTGATAGGTAGTTTGAGGTCAACACTCCCTGAGACAAGTGATCAGGAAGTAGCTGGGCGATTCTCTGATGCACCTCATACGTAGTTTGAGTTCAAGGTCAATCTATTGTCAGTCAAATATGAAGGAAATAAGTAGGTAGATGACCAACCAGATTAGTCGTGCATGCTAAATGGAAGAATTTTTGTGTTTGGCATAAGCAGTTTGAGGTCAAGGTTCCTTGAGGAGTAAAATGTTTGGAGTAAGTAGACGACAAATCAGATTTCTCGTGTGCGGCTCGGTCGATCACATTAAAGAGCGATTAAGTAAGAAACTAAAAACATAGGGCCTTATGCAGATTAGTGACGATCGATTAGTGCCATGCTAAAGTGTTCTACTAACATATGTTTCCTGCAGTAGTCATGCCTTTAGTATGACGCTAATCATACGTCAAAAGGACTCTGCATAAGGCGGATATTGTCCACATGTGTAAGGGGTTGTAAAGACATAGCACACACAATCATGTCAAATCAATTACACATTAGATAGCCATTTCAATGTCTACCAAGTCATTTCTCTATGGTTATACCATTTTACCAATACTCAGTACAAATCATCCTATTCTGTAACACAGCCTCTTAATAAATTAATCTTAATACATTCGTAAAAGATAGTAACGTACATGAACAATAATCGTACTAACATGGCGGATATTATGATGATTTTGAACGTAAGCACAGTGTACCTGGTAGTGGAGATGTTCGAAGCTTATGCCTTATTAGAGTAAATTACATTATATTTAGAAAGCTATGATTACCAACTTCGGTTAATGTATTTTGTTAATAAACAATTAGAACTTGAAGATTTATCAGCTTACATTGTTTTACTGTATTTTATTTTACTTTATTTTATTATTTTATTTATTTATTTATTTATTTATATTTTGAGTATTTGACTGATTTGTCTTTGGTTCCTATGTCAGAAACGAAACGAGATAAAACAAACAAACCACTGTATTGTGTTCGGTACTCTCCTACCGGAAATTCCAAACATGATCTGGTGCACCTTAAGCATCAGTGACGAATAGTCTTTCGCATTGTTTCTGTATAGATATTTTGTTGACAATTCTTTCTGAGTTTGTTTTGGAGTTTTGAAGATTTAAGAGCATTGTTTTTGTCTCTTAATTACTTAAAATTTTCGAAAAGAAGTCAGTGTTTCTTTACTACATGTATTTGTGTGTTTGTGTGTTTTAGATTTGGTTTGAATTGTTGAGGTATCACTTCGTGGTCTGTGGTCTCATTACTAACAAAAATGCAATTCTTTACGCAATGATGTCATCATCTTGTTTGTTTTTTTTTTTTAAAAAAAAGAAAACAAAGCAGTTACATTGTTTTAGAAGAAAATTGCTATATACACGGCATGAATTGTTTTGTAAAGTCTAACATTAATATTTTTATAGGCATAAAAATAAGCAGAAGTCTAAAAGAATAGTAGTGGTTTGCAATACTTCGTGGGCTCTTCTTCAGAATATTTGAAACAAATGGTGCTACAATCCTGGTGCTACAGTGTGCTACAAGCTATGATCTATAAGTTGAATAGGCCTAATTGAACGATGAATGATCAGGGCATCCAGTACGAACAAGTATTTTCCATGACTATGCAGACATTCCTTACAAATCATTTAGATTTACAACAACAGCAAAAAAATAACTTTTGAAACACAAAATATGTCAGCTAATAAAATTTATTAAGCTTCTCTTGTAGTACTTACCATACAATACTCAAAAAGCAATTTTTGGATTACTATAGATTTTTAATTTTTAACGTTCATTGCTTCACTGTTTTACTTAGATAAGTCTTAAACCCCCGAAAAAAAAACTGTAATATTTTACAGCAGAGTCCCTAAAACTTGGCCCTCGATAATACAGTAGTCCAAATAATTCGATCACACCCTGACAGGTCAAAAAAGAACCTCGCTCAGACCCGTTCAAGGTCATTGCCCAGTAGTTTTCTGAGGTCCGTCTTATGAGATAAATAACTGTACAATTTACATTCATTACTTTTCGTTTTAATGTATAGTAAATTATTTATGCCTTTATAAAGTACGTACTTTACCTTTATTTAAGGGTAAATGGGCAATTTATTCTCTGTTGTAGGGATGGTCTTTTTCGAAAAATCTGTTTTTCGATTTTCGGAAATTTCATTTTTCGTTTTGTTCCTTTTACGCTTTTTCGAAAAATTTTTCGTTTTTCGTCTTTTGATTTTTTTTCGCTTTTCGTTTTACGTTTTTCGAAAAAAAAATTCGTTGTTTGTTTTTTCGAAAAAATCGTTTTTCGTTTTCCGTTTTTTCGGTTTTCGAAAAAAAATTTTTTTCATTTTTCGTTTTCGAAAAATTCATTTTTCGAAAAAGTATTTTTCGAAAAAAATGTGGCCATCCTTACTCTGTTGTGTTTTCAATCAACGAATACATACAAGTACAGTATTGTATTTTTTGAGGAAACACTCGTACTTCTTTTTTAACCCCATTCCCAATAACCTGGCGTTTTCACAAACTCGGTTAACTTTGGTCAACATTGGACTGTGTTTCCAGGACTGTAAACTTTAAGTACTATAAACTCTAATTCATAGAATTGAAAGGATGCCAAGAGTTATCCTGCGTAACATTACACCGCAAATTTATGATTATAACAGCTCTCTGTAAGCCAATTGGAACGTAATGAAAGATACATGGACTTTCTGAAAATAAAGAAGATATACCAGTTATTTTCTTTTTATCAGTATAACGCTCTTACAAGTTCCGAAGAGTGAACCAGGAAATATTCGTTTAATTGTTAGATACTCAGAAAAAACATATATTGAGAAACATCTAAATTTCCGTGAAAATATCTGCAATTCTACCATAGGAACAACATGTCCAATTTATTGAGACCACAATTCTTGTAGAAAGCATGACAAATCCTGTACGAAATGTATTTACAAACACTCACATACAAAAAGTATTTACTTTCTCTTGTTAAAAGCTACTCCTATAACAAATAATTTTGTCTTTTGATCTACAAACACACGCGTGGTATAGATGGGACATGCGACAGTTATTTCACGTGTTCCCGTGTTTTTACTTAAAACATTATGCATGTTTTCATTTTTTTTTTTTTTTTTTTAGGAAGACAATACTTGCAATTATAATCAGGGTTGTTCTGTCAACTTGAGAGGTTTAATGCGAAAGTAGTTTGAAAGATTAATGATCAAGTTAAGTATCTAATCTAACCTATCCTAAGTATTTTATACCTAAAATAAGTTAAATTAAGCCAACGTGACTTTATATATCAATGATGGTATCCAATTCACAACACAACCAATTCACATATTAATAATACACAGTCATGAAAATGTCTTAAAAATAATGTTTCTTCATTTCTAAATACTGAAAATGCCAAGATTGAATTATAAATAATAAACTTGTTACTTTTTCTCAACTAATTAACTGTTTGGCATTGTGGTTATTTCCCTTCGTGATGATATCCCGTTCGTGAATATCAGAATTTTTTTCCTAAGAAAAAGATGTGGCTTTTCATCTAAAAAAAAAAAAAAAAAATGAGCTTGCTCAAGGTTGCAAAATCAGTCACAGATTGTAATACAAAAATATTAATAACTAATTCATTTAAATAATGTTCTATTAATATGGAGTCAAAGTTACAGTTTAAAGTTAAACTACTGCAATAACAAAAATCAGTAATTCATGAAAATTACTTCCTAACTATGCAAGCATAAGTAACTTTGTGGTGGACAACACCGTGTGCGTGGGTTTCCTCGGGGTTCTCCTGTTTCCTTCCTCTTTCTTCATTCCACCATTTCATTCATTTCTCTTCACCGCCTCCTTTAGTCTAGCCGACACAACCATGGGATGTAAAACTCAAAAATTACATTTCAATTCATTTTTATTTTATTTTCCTGCAGAAACTGTTTTTTTTTTTTTTTAACATAATGACAAACAATACGTATTTGACAATAATCAATTATTTGAAAACAATCGCAAATTAAGTGTTACTTTTAAAAGATGATCATATTTAAAATGAATAAACAAAACAGCCAAGAATGCCGTGCAATTCAACTAATAGAGAAAAATCTACGGAAAGCCTGTAGAACAGTATTTCTATCTAATCTCAAATACATAAAATAAGTCTTTATCGTGGAGCGCTTTCCCTCGAACGTTTGTTTTCCTTTACTTTAAAGAGAGAAAGGAAACCCCCTGATGGAATCTCTGGCAGTAATAGGCGTCAATACCAAGTTACGAGATTTGAAATAATTAGAAGGTTGGAACAACCGAGATACCTTTCAAATAACTTGAAACACATGATTAGGTATTGAATATACAAGTCTTACTGAAAGGAATCTAAACAAGGGTTGGAAGGGCAGGGCAGATTCCGGAGTGGTTAGACAATTTAATATATCTAACGATTTTAAAGATGGCTAGCCTAATTTCAATGTTTCTCTTCGAGAGAACTTAAAATCAGAATTTAGGGAATTTGATTATGGAGTTCAGCAATTACAGTACAGGATGCTTCAAATTGCCTTGTCTACTCAAATGCATTGCTGTGTCCTCCTCTGATGTCCAGTCCTCTGATATTTTTAAAACATTTTTCTTGAGCTCAAATCCGCGTAGTCCCAAGTTCGATTCCACTTTGGTGCTTCCCAATTTTCGATATCGACCCAACGCCTTAAGGCAAACTGGGTGGGGTCATGTAAATAAAAGAACGCTACGTTTAGAAAGATCCTGATACACATTCTAAAGACAGGGCGACGCAGTTCACTGACCACGTGTTTGTCTTAGGCTAGACGTAGTTCTGTCGACCGGCAACAGATGGAATTAGAGCGAATCAGGCCCACAAAGGGCTGTTACTTATATTTTTCGAGTTTGTACATTATGTGCGTGTGTGTGTGTGTGTGTGAGTTTGACCTTGATTCAGATATAACCCTGAATTGTTTACCTTTTAAAACTAACTCATAAATGGTTGAGACATTGGTTGAGAAATAAATTACCATGAGGATCGTAATAGAGGGTATACTGTAGCCAGGAGAGAAAGAGGCTACAGTTGATAAACGGTAAATTTCTACGTAAAGACGAAGAGGTTAGCTGAAAGCCATGGTCCATATAAGCTTTTCGTTAGCTGACCTGTCATTAGCTATGATAGTGATGGAAGGTCATCGCCCTACAATATTTGTATGGATAACGCTAAATAATTTGGTAACAGTATTCGTAATTGCAATCGAGTGAAATAGGAAAAATAAACTGTATCTTAACATGTTGTTTCACTATTGTTTCAAGTTCTTGAATTCGCCGTAATGAGTGACTTTGGGGTAACAATGACGTTGCATGTGACGGTATCAAGTACGGATTTGAAAACGATCTAACAAAAGGGGAAATATATGTAAGAATGTTCATTATTACACATTCAAGCAAAATAATAATAAATCCTACTTAATGATTTCAACTAATGTTTTCTTTCTTTTAGCAGCAGTGTCTTAAGATACATTTTCACTGACAGCTAAAAGTTAAATACGTATAAGAGAATCTATATCTTATTATAATCGTATTTCTATTTTATTGAATTATTGTTATTTGCAAGCCCATGTTGTATAGTTTCTTGCAATATGAGAAAATAGAAAGACATAAACAGGGAAAGGAGCATGGTTAATATCTGGGTGTGATCATTACACCGTTAAAAAAGAAATCAGAGCGGAAAAGCTTAGAAACAAGACAAGGTTACTAGAATACAAGACACTTCTTTCTACCTCCTAATTACATACATTTTTCTCAGACATTTTTTTCTAGACAAAATTAATTACTATTCAGAACACTCTTACTTCAAAATATGTTGAGTTGGGTATATATGAAATAAGGTTGGTTTAAAGGGACAAGTTTTGCCGATAATGTCATTACACTCTTCCTATCTCTCTCTCATGTATGTTTTAACCTTTCACGAAAATTTACAATTTCTCTTACAAATTTTAATCTCGAGACTTCAAATGTTTAGAGAAAGAACTTCATAACCTATCGAAGGCAAAAATCTGTGCCGTTTTTTAAATTTTATTTAGAATTTTCTTCATTGTTGAAATGGCTTGACTGTTGAAATGAATACCCAAATCTTTAGTAATGGGACTGTTTCAACAATGAAGGAAATTCTAAATAAAATTTTAAAAAACGGCACAGATTGTTGCGTTCGATAGGTTATAAAGTTCTTTCTGTAAAAATTTTAAGTCTGTAGGTTGAAATTTGTAAGAGAAATTGTAAATTTTCATGAAATACATGAGAGAGATACAAGGTCAGTAGTGACATCTATCGGCAAAACTTGTCCGTTTACATCAACCTTCTGTAACTGAAAATATTAATGCTTATCAATCGGATAATAAATGTCGTCTTAAAAGTCGCTCAAGAGACGAAAAATAATTTTCGTGTCGAGGTATAGAAACAAGGCAGTATTAAATTAGAAACATATTCAATCTCCGAGAGAACATATCATTTTCATGGCATCTTATCAAGACGAAACAGCTTAAAACTTGTTTTGTAGGTAATCTTACTTGGAAATGTGGTCTTTTAGGTCAAAACAAAGTAATATTTAAAGAAAGTGAATTAATATGGAAAATTTATGTTAAGTGGTATAAGCTCCAGGAAGACTCATAGATACGGAATTATGTATCAGCAAATCCGCATGAAGAGGAGCCTTATTCCGTGACGGATGTGTTCATGCAACACAAAATTTGCGTTCCGAGAAAACCCTAACTGGGAATTATGTACTGCCAAATTCATATGAAGTGAGGCCTTATTCTGTGGCGGTTTGTGTCAATGCAACGCAAATTTTGCGTTCGGACAGAACTCAAACTCGGAATTATGTATCGGAAAATTCACAAGAAGAGGGGTCTCATTCCGTGCCAGTTTGTTTCAATGAACACACATTTTACGTTTCGAGAAAAATCTAACTCGAAATTACGTATCTGCAAATTTAGATGAAGAGAGGCCTTATTCCGTGGCGGTTAGCGTCAATGCAACGCAAAATTTCTGTTTTAGTTTGTAATAGTCAATGTTGTAGGTATAGTCTGGTCTGTGGTAGGTATGAAAATTTGGCCAAGAACGTAACGATATCAGGCAACGTTCTGTAACGTTCCGAACAAAATTGCAAACGAAAGGTGCAACAACTTACCACTAAGCAGAAGTACCAGCAACCTAGCAAGTATTTTCGTCTACATACTTGATATAGGTCTATAAATATTACTAGGTATGTTACTTACTCGGAACAATTTAGCACATCTGAGATTATTGACGTAGTAAGAACTGTGCAGTACCCATGGTAGCAGTAGTAGAAGAGGTTCCTAGATTAATTCCAACACCTGTGATTTTGTGATGGTCAATTTTTATTACGGTTATCCTGTTCTTACGGCGTAGTCTAGGGGGCACGGAGGCTCAGTGGTAGAGCGTTCACTTCCGGTCCTTGGTTCGATACCAGCTTGCACCGTGTGGACTTTGTGGTGGACAAACACCGTGCTCGTAGGTCTTCTCGGGGTTCTCCCGTTTCCTCCCAGTTTCTTCGTTCCACCATTTCGTTCGTTTATCATCACCACCGTCTCCTTTGGCCTAACCGGCATAATCGTGGGACGTAAAACTTAAAGATTTCATTTCCACCATAGTGTAGTGGTTACGGCACTTAATTCTTGGGGTTCACCCAGTGTCGTGAGGCAAATTGGAGAGTCACGTGAATAAACGACGTGCCGCAAACTAGGTGTTGAAAGCTCCTGATACGCCATTTAAGAGTCTTCATCCCGGCGAAATTAAAATACCGCTAATTCTACAGTAATTATGTGATATCTTCAAATAGATAAAAGATAATCGAAATGTGGAACAAAAGCGCCCTAGACAACATTATTTTACGTGAGATACTGTTATCACGACTCACTTATCTGCTTTCGATTTCGAGCCATTTTGAAAATCGGCATTTATCTTCGCGTTTCTAAACACCTGAAAACGGAAAGCCACTAGGTCACTTGTGATAACGGTATCTCACGCAAAATAATATTGTTTAGGGCGCTCTTGCTCCACATTTCGATTATCTTTTATTTATTTGAAGATATCACATAATTACTGTAAAATTAGCGGTATTTTAATTTCGCCGGGATGAAGACTCTTAACGACAGGGCAGTTCGCTGATCACGTGTTCGTCGCTAGGCTGGACGCAGTTCATCCTGTCACTAACAGATGGCGTTGGAGCGGATCACCCCTCTATGGGCTGTCATGCCAGTGGTTATATATATGATTTGACTAATTGTTCCATATGATTCAGTTTCATTAATCATCTCTGTCCTTTAACTTAAAAGGTATAATCATAGGACAATGTAATTACGTTAATTAATAAAGAATTGTCTGCATTCAAAATCAGTCAATTTCTTAGTATGAAGAGCGATACAAATAATTTTCATAGTGACTGTGCGTACCGTGTGAGGATATTATTGTTTTTAACTAACATACAAACCATGAATTGTACCTGCATCTTTCGGACATAGCCTAGAGTAATCACTTCCAATTGGCCTATATGTAAAATACTTGTGCGCTTTTGCGATCAAAGACAGGACAAAGAAGAAAAGTTGACGAAAGAAGGGGAGGGAACAAAGTAGGTTTATAGAATAAAACAAGTGTTGGAAGTGAACAATCAATCAATCATGAGTCTAAGAGAAGCGTATCAGTAGAACATTCAATATCGCCTTGATTTTTCTTATCACAGTCTTTTACCCAGTTTTTCTGTCTTCTCCTCATTCTGTCTTTGTAGTTTATTGAGAACAAAAACTATGACGTCACATAGCATCTAGTTGTAGATCACCGTATTAGAGTAATGATATTATTACCTTTTATAGCAACTTCATAAGAAAAGTAATCACTTTTCCATTTGCTTTCTGGGCCGCGGTGGCTCACTAGTAGAGCCGTTCACATGTGGTACATGGGGTCCTTGGTTAGATCCCAACTCGCTCCAAGTAAACCTTGTAGTGGACAAACACCGTGTGCGTGGGTTTCTTCGGGATTCTCCCGTTTCCTCTCACTTTCTTCATTCCACACTTTCCATTTATTTCTCATTATCACCGTCTCCTTTAGCCTAGCCGGCATAAGCATGGAACGTAAAACTTGATTTCATTTAATTTTCCATTTGCTTTCTGTGTTCACCACGATCGACAGTTGGCTGAATTACCAAAAAGCTAGACATTAAAACAAAAAAAAATCAATTTGAGAAGTTTTAAATCTTGGGAAGTGTAGTAGAACGTTTGAAGTATCAAATTTCGTTAAAATATCCGTTCCTTTGTTATACCTGCGGAGCAGGCAGCCATTGGAAAAGTTTCATTTGGCCGTTCGGATGTAGTCAATGCCAACATAATAAATAAATAAATAAATAAATAAATAAATAAATAAATAAATGTTTAAAGTATCATAACTTTGTGAATTTTCAACATTTCTTCGGATTCTCAAAATGGATAAAATAGATGACGGTTGCAGAATTGACATTTAAATATGTTGAGAAAGAAATTAAATTTATCACATATTATTATCATTACAATTAATGAAAAATAAAGAAAAGAAGTAAGAACAAAAAGCAGATAAAAACAGTTATGCATATGAATTACACATAATTTTCTCGATATATTGATTTTACGACATATTGAATACAATAGTCTAACGTAATTCACTTTAAAATAGCTAATAATAATAATAATAATAATAATAATAATAATAATAATAATAATAATAATAATAATAATAATAATAATATAGCATCCAATAAGCGCCCTTGCAAAATTTATGCACGTATTTCCAAATAGATGTCAAAAATGCCAGTTTGTAACAATTACTAGTAATTTCACACCAGACCAATAGCAATAATAAAAATATGCTAATTTCTTATATTGCAGTTTACTTCGTAATCATTTTGAATGTTGAAATTCTGACTTTATAATCGTTATCAGTGACCTTCAATACCTATGTATTCATAATATGCAAAAAGAACAATTTTTTGTATTTTCTACAGTTTTTGGCATTTCAGCCCACTGGTCATCCTTTCTTCGCTAGGCTGGACGTGGTTAAGCTGGTTGCTAACAGATGGCGTTGGAGAAGTTCAGGTCCAAAAAGGGCTGTTATACCAAGTTATTTGGTTTGGTTAGTTACTTTTTCTTAATGATTATTAAATGGCAAACAAGCAAATAGTTTTACATCGAGGAGAGTAGCTTTATTCTGATACACATAATATTAACAGGATATACATTCTTCCTCTTTTGAATACATATATAGATTTTATTTTATATCTCAATAATGAAAACTTGACCCATGACCCACTGACCCACCACCTATCTTGAGCTGCGACCCACTGTGGCCCACCACGACCCATCATTACCCATTCTGACCCACTCCGACCCAAGAGCCACCATGGCCCACTCTGACCCCCATCTATCAAAATCCATCGTCAACAACTCTGACCCACGATCCACGCCATCCTCTCCACTGAATAAAGAGTTTACATTTGTAATAAAACAAGGCTGTGAAACTATCAGTGGTCGGAGTTTGAATTTCTATGATCAATCACTCAAACGCTACTGTGTTACAATACCGGTAGATCTGACGTTTACGATATAAAATGGTTAAATTGTTTATCATGGACCATATTACGATGAATTTCAAGTAAAATAATAAAAAAAATACACTGTTACCTAGCAAATCATATCGCTGTTCTTCTTCTTTCAACGCAACATCGTGTAAGTGAGTTTTCTCAGGGTACTTCGGTATCCTTCTACTTGCTCATTCCACCAATTCTTTCATCTTCATTTGCTTACCTTAATGACCGTCTTCCTTAGCCTAAAAGACCTAATCGTGGGACGTTAAACTGAAAGTTTTCTTCTAACGGTAGCCATGATGCAAATTCTACTTGTAACATCAGTACTTGATTGTGCCTTAATTTATTAAAAGGAGGATGGTGGCTCAGTGGTAGATTTCTTACCTTTGATACGTGGGGTTTGTGGTTCGATCCCCAGCCAAATAAGTTTATGGTGGACAACATCGTTTTTCTGGGTTTTCTCGTGGTACTTCCGTTTCCTCCCACATTTTCATTCCAATAATTCTTCCATCACTTTCATTCACTTGCCTTAATCATCCGTCTCCCTTAGCCTAAATGACTTTAAGTTCATTTCATTTCATTTCTATTTTCTTAAAAATCAGTTTCTATTTATTACCCTTAACAATATACATACTAAGAATCTGCTTTACCTGTTTTGTTGTGGACAAGCAACACGTTTGTGGGTTTCCTTGGGGTTCTTCCGTTTTCTCCAATTTTATTCATTCCACCATTGCATTCATTTCTCATTTTCACCGTCTCCTTTAGCCTAGCCGGCATAATCGTAGGACGTAAAAATGAAAGCTTTCTACTCTGCTTTACCTTACCAGTGAAGGGTTGAAAAAGGAAAAGAAGGATCACTGTACATTTGACAGGAGAAACCAAACATATGCATTTCATTTTTTTTTTTTTTTTTTTTAATTAACCACAACGAGAGTACACATAACTTACGCGATACTACTCGTAAACTTTAGAAATAAGCTGTTGGAGAGAATATTGTAATCTGAATTGAAGTTTCATGCAGTTTACATACCTACAGTAAGGAGGGTATTTACATTAGTGCTTCATTCTTCCAGTAACAAGCTCAAGCTCCAACGAAGTTGGCATATCAAAATTATTTGTTCTGATTAATGAACCGAGAGTTTGAAGCAGTATGTTCTTAGTCGCATCTACAAAATACTGGGGTAAGATTACCCATGCAAGCGCAAGTTATTTACTCATGGCAAGTTGTCATATTAAATAAGAAGAAACACTGAGAAAGTGTTTATTCATTCTTGGATCACGATATTTTTATGAATACTCTCACTCAAAGAAAATCATGTAACTTCGAGGATGCCATTAACTATTTTACATTGAATCGACCTTTCGTTTTCAGAATACATTTTAAAATAGAGGCACCTGAAAAGCATTGTAAAACACCGATCAACATTCAATGCTCGCTTTAAGAATTGAATATGTGATGTAACTACTACACGTTTAAAATAATGTACAGTCAGCGACAAGAGTTATTTCCGTTTGATGAAATTTGTTCTGTAAGTAACTTCAGAATAGAAGCACAATTTGAGTACTGTTTTCAGAAAATTAAAAAGAATGTAATTTACTGTACGTTCCAGCCATACAACCATTATTTCCCTCCAAAATGTTACCGAACAGAAAAAAAATTTGTCGCAGACTGTACCTTTAAAAACTGTATTTTAAAACGATCAACTTGATAAAAACATTTCATGGAAATAAAACTAACTGTAATCTTTTAGTTTTACGTCCCACACTTGTGCAGTGTAGGCTAAAAAAAACACTGTGATGATGAGAATAGTGCAATGAAGAAAGTAAGAGGAAACCGGAAAGCCCCAAGGAAACCTAAGCACACAGTGTTTGTCCACTACAAAACCCGTTTGCCATCAGCTGGAATCGAATCAGTGATCCAACACACCGGAGGTGAACGCTCTAATAGAGACCTGCACGGGCCGAATGTTTCGGCTCGAGCCCAATCCAGCCCGAATGTGCCTAGGCCCGGTCCAGCCCTGGCCCGAAAAGTTTTGGAGATTTTCGGCCCGAGCCCGGCCCAGCCCGATAGATTTTTTAAAATTATTGGCCCAAGCCCGGCCCGGGCCCGATAAATTTTAAAAGTTTCATTTTGTAACATTTTTCACGGGCACACTTCTTCAACGTTTGCCTTTATTCTAATTATCGTTTAATGAAAGTCAATAATTATTGCAATTAATCGGCCCCAGCCCGGCCTAAAGAAATAACAGAGTCGGCCCGCCCAAGCCCGGCCCGTGCAGGTCTCTACGTTCTAACACTGAGCCATGTAAACTCTCATACGTTTCAGAGGATGCTACGTATTACACGATAACTTTGAAAGGAAAGCTTTGAGTTTAACGTCCCAAAATTATGCCATTTAGGCTGAGGGAGAACAGGAGTAAGGCAAATGAATGATGATGGAAGAATTGGTGGGATGAGAGAGTGGGAGGAAACGGGAGTGCTGCAAGAAAACTCACGGACACGATATTGTCCACCACAAAGCGACTTGGGCGGGGATCGAAACAGGGACCTCACACACCAGTGGTAAGAGCTTTACCACTAAGCAACCGTGCCCTTACACAATATACAATACCATAATGAAGGGGAGCTGAAACTAGAATTTTGCACTATGAATTTTGACTTATCCTTTAGGTTATACAACAAAATACATATAAAACAATGGCCTGATTCTGCAACTAATTATGTTAATATTCTTGATTCACACTAGTATACTGCTCACTTGTACTGAACCACCGTCCAATTACTCCACCAGAACAATACATACGTTCTGTTCAGTTTTAAATCAATGCTTTATTCCAATAATATGATTCTAACTGAGAATTCAATTTAGCACTATTACAAAATTCAAATTGGACACGTTTTGTGCCTTCGATTAATTGTTTTTTAACGTTAATTTTGAAGCAATTCCATCAAAGATTGGACAAAGACCAGTTCAAGCTTTTAAAATTGAATAACGCAAATTCAAACTGCATTAATTATGGATCCCTACTAGCAGAGGAAACTTGGAAACTACTTGCTGTAAGCCTGAATTGCAAGTTGCCCAAGCTTGCATCCAGCTTGATTGGGAAACGTACCGCAAGATGGATTCCAGTAACGAAGTTACATGGGGGCAACTCTGCATTGAGTGTTCCATTCAAACATGACTCAAGCTTTTTACAAGTCAAGTCAACAAACAATAAACGGCCAGTGATGCTATGACACTCTACGAAGGGTCTAATGCACCCTTTGCAAGTACAACAAAAGGAAGATTGTATGAAAGCATGCGTTTCAAGTGCAAGCGTAGGAAGCCAAAATCCAAGCATCCGCCAACTGGCCGAAGGCTTTCTTGCTATTAAGTATAACTACAAACAAATTATAATTTAATTGTCTCAGTGGTGCTTTAACCATTAACACACCAAGCGGGGTCCTATAGGGACCCCAGAATGTGATATTTGGTGATACTGCTGCAACTATAAAAAAAACAATTCATTCTCGATTTTTATATGTGCCCTGCATCCTTTTGAGATATCTGCTACATAATCAGGTCATTGATACGTTCGTTAAAAACGTGCAAAAAAATAAGTTGAAAGATGAAAATAATACTTGGGGTCCCTAGAAGACCCCAGCTTGGTAAACTACGTTGACGATTTAGTCTTTGTGCGTTAAGGGTTAAATACATCTATGTTTGGCATCATACATGTATATTTCAACTGGTGTTTATCGACCCTTTCAGCTCCGAGGTTAAATGGGACGTGGATCTACAGCCTAACTTGGAACCTGAACCACATGAGCATTTACGAGGAAAGAGATTGAATCATTCACGCCGAAAGTGTTTCCACTAACAATGTATCCACCAGCGAGCTATGTGTTAGACAAGAACAATTTAATACCAACGAATTGATCGGTTGCTTATGATTATTATTGATCAGCAAAATGCGTGTTTTTCTTTTACGGGGAGAATACACTTCATTTTAGACATAAAGATCACCGACACTGTCACCAATGTCCGACACTGACTCCAAAAACTATGAATTCGACACTCATATCGGCCATTTTCAATTATTTTTACATGTCACCATTTCCCAGTACGAGTACTAATGGGGCTAAATTTATATTTAAACATCATTGGAAGTGTCTCTGTTCGTCTCAGCGACCCCGTAAACTATGGACTTGACACTAATATTGGTCATTTTCCATCATTATTATGTATATCCCCCTCTCCAAAATTGTACCAACAAAGTGAAATGATAAAGATAAAAAAAAAAAAAAAAAACATCTCAGGATCGAGCCTCATCTATGTTGAAGATTTGATTGAGATCGGTCTGGTGGTTCAAGAGTTATTGTCACAATCATAATCACTTTCATTTTTATATATTTACAGGGTGTTAATGAACCTGACCTACAAATTGTAAGAGGTGATTCCTCACATCAAAATAAGAGAAAAAGTTAATATAGACCTTTGGGATAAAGTGCATAGTTTCAGAGCTAGGGTTGTCCAAAATCGCGAAAAGACAAAATTTCAAGAGGTCCTATTTCGAATTCGAAAAACTATGGATGGTGTCCTTATCAGCGTAAAGGAAGTCATGCATACGCAGTCCAAAACTGTACATTTAATTTATGTTCAATGGACGTTCAGAGTATTCCTTGCAGGGTGAAATTCCCAGACATGCCATCAACCGAATTTTGAGATATACTCTGACTTTATGAATTGTCCAAAGTGGGCAAATGATAAGTACCATGATCCACAGTTTCTAGAATTCGAAATAGTACCTCTTGAAATTTAGCATTTTAGAGATTTTGGACAGCTCTAGCTCTGAAACTATGCACTTTTCGCCATAAGTCCATATGAACTTTTTCTCGTATTTTGATGAGAGGAGTCACCTCTTACAGTTTGTCGGCACGGTTCATTAACACCCTGTATATAGATTAGGCTTTCACATTCAGATATGTAGTTCAAATTACGCATTTTTACTATAAATCAGATTTTGCGCGTGATTTTTTTTTTTTTTTTTTTTTTTTTTTTTGTTTTGATTTAGCGTGCATTATTTATACCTAGGTTGTGTGAAAGATCGACTTATCTTTCCTATCTTCAGTTCAGCTTTTCATGATTGTACTAAGAGGCTAGGAGACGATGATGATGAAAATGGACAAAATGATGGAACGAAGAAAGAGGAAGAAAATGGGAGAACCCCGAGAAAACTCTCATAAACAGTGTTTGACCCCCACAAAACTTACTTGGCACGAGCTGGAATCAAATGTGGTATCATAACCATATGTACACCCATTGGTTTACTAACGTCTCTGTTTAGCAGAAGCTGTGTGAGACATGAACTTACTGTATAATATGGAATCTGAACCACATGAGATCCAACTGGGAATCAAACTCAAGTCTCCCGCACGGAATGAATGTATGCTAACCACGTTGTCACGAGACTGCTCACTATGGACCCACTGTACATCGAACCAAAGACACTTAATTTTCAACCACTATTACAACATCACCAGAAAAGAAAATAATCACACTGTGACAAATATCGATGATTATCAATTAATTTGGATAAGGTATTGATGAAGTATCCAAAACTAAAATCTACTCACCGTGAGTTTGTAGGACATTGCTGGCACTGATATTTTTAACAACGTTTTGATTGTTTCCTTAAACTAATCCCGAACTACTTGTTAGTTTTGAAGAAAGAAACGAAATGGTATGGTTTAGAGCGTGGATGCAGCTTTATACATGGAACACATTCAGCTGACGATGCCACGCCGAGATGAGCATCCGCACTTTCACTCTACAAGTTCAAGTTGAAGGCACCCGGCTGGAAGCGAACAGGCAGTGAAATTGTTGTCGACAAGACAACAATTAACCACCCATAAAACTGCAACATTCCTTGAGATGCGTGTGGCATGTAAACAAAAGGGACAATCGTAGTGAGCCTACGAGAAGATTCATTGTATGTTGTTACTCTCCAGCAATTACAGCATGACAACACACTATATCATGGGCAGCCATCTTTAGTGGCGTGTGTTCTTTAATCTCATCTCAGCCGAGACTGGAGAAAAGACTTCAAAATGGCTTTGTATGAAATATTAGATTGTTGCATTGTAAATAACCTTGACCCTCCTATTATAGGTTAATGCATTTGACGGTTACGCAGTAACCTCAAAGAAAATCTTGAGAGAAGTTCAAAAATGGCGTGATTATGGCAAAAGAAAGTTTTGTCTTAAATTTGGAAGATAAGAGTATGTAATGTATTGAGAAATACTTCCGCAAGAATCAAAAACGCAGTAGTAAATATTCCAATGTATTTAATTAAAAAAATACGAAACACTGTGGCTCATTAATCGAGGGATCTTCTCTAGTGTGAGAGGCTTCGGGTTCGATCCCAGCTCATGTGAGATTGTGGTTTACAACACCGTGTCTGTGGGTTTCTTTGTGGTTCTCTGGTTTCCTCCAATTATTTTACTTTCATCCATCATATATCTTTTTGCTTTCATGCTGGTCTTGTAGCAAGCGTGCACACCTTTGACGTATGGAGTCTTGAAATTGATTTCGGGTGGTAAAACCTTGAAAAATGTTTTAAAACGTATTACGGTGGTTAGGACTTATAGTTTCAGAGCTAATCTTCAGCCCAACCAATTATCACAAAGGGTATAGCTCTGTTACCTATTTAAATCAAATGCTAATATGCATAACTGAGAGGTATTAAACCCAGGGCTATTGAGTAAAAGACACCATAAACACGGGTTCATATCCAACCTACAACACTATTACTATTATTGCGGCCCAGAGTTCGATTCCCGGTGGGGACACTCGGTCGAGAAAGTGAAATAGCTTCTTTGGGTCAGTCATCCTGAGCGAGGTTTTCTTGGGTTTTCCTCATTTACACCAGGCAAATGCCGGGATGATATCTAACATATAAGTCCTAGGCCGCTTCCTTCCTTCCCCAATCTTTTCTTCGTTCCCTTTCATCGGATAATGTAATCGCCGGGAGAGTCATCCCTCATATGTGAGGGGCTAACATGGTTATTGGTGCCGAAACCACAGAAATTCATTCCTAAATCCTAGTATTAATATTATTGATATTATTATTATTATTATTATTATTATTATTATTATTATTATTATTATTATTATTATTATTATTATCCTGTACCGTCCTCTCCGTCACCCCCACGCATATTTCGTTTTTGGCGATGGCAATCTTTTTGCAGCGCATGCACACTGGTGTGTCGCGAATACATGTTAGGTGTGTCGTCAGATTATTTTGTTTTCTAAGATCTTCCGCAAAGAAAATACAAATTTATCACCAATCGATTTGATTTCACCCTTGTGTTCCAAGTTCAAAGCTGGAAAATTTGCTTTTAGCACTGTTCATCTTCTTTGGACAGAAACACTGAACATGAGATAATGTCTATCAAGAGGTTTTCAGCAGGATAGATATGTTTTGCAAAAATCGCCAGGGAAAAACATCTGACTACTTTTAAATTTAATGTCTTCTTATAGTTCCTATGGTAATATTTATTTCTCATATTTCTACTTAAGGGTCATAAGTTTCTTTCATGTTAATATGTTTCTATTCAAGAGTCTTACGTAATTTGCTCGTGGGATTTGTATATCATAGTCGTTCCATAACAATTACAAAATGTATTGTATGTATTTTTGTGTTTGCTTTTCTGCATTTACTAAAAAAAAAAAAAAAAAAAAAAAAAAAAAAAAAAAAAAAAATTCGGCTGTTAAGCGAAAGTTTGAAACGTACTTTGGTGTGCCCTAAAGGAAAAAAAAGAATGAGAAAATGCAATCTTATAATTTGTATGATCTTCTCTAATATGCATTTAGCGTTCGTTAATCTTTTCCTTTCTCCGTGACTCATGGAGAAAATTGCAATAAAGATTTTCTTCAAAACTTAGTTTCAAAAATATATTCGTATAATTTGTTCCTTTCTGGTAGTTAACCCCTCACTTTACCACCGATGCATTACTAATGGCTGAATGTTACTGTTCTACATCTTTAAGTTTTGATTTTTCTATGATAAACGTTTATGTATTGGAGTGCAAATTCGCATTTCTTATCACTCATCTGCTTTTGTCTTCTTCAGTAGCTGCATTCTTACTACGTTGAAAACCATTATGTTTTTATCTTTCTTCCTTTCTTACACGAATAAGAATTTTCCAAGTGATTTTCAACGAACTTAAAAAGTTCGTTACAGAATTTTCAATGCCTGTGTGTGTATCTGTCTGTTATTTGAGATTTTTTTTCAATTTTGAGCCCTCCATTTGATAGACCATGAAAACCTATCTGAGAAAGTGATTAAATTTTTCGCGTCACTCTTACCGTTTCCGAGATATTGGCCAAAAATGGCCGATTTCCAGAGATGTAAGGATCCATATCTCGGGCACCGTACGTCATAGAGATATCATATTGATGTTAATCAATATCAAAAGGGATGGTAAATATTTTGGTACCAAATAATAACCGCTGGCCGCTGTCCAATTGGCCACTGGTTTGACCAGTAGCCACCAATAAATATCGGTATCAACATTTTTGCCATCCTCTAAGATATTGATTAACACCAATAACATCTCTCCATGACTTACCGTTCCCGTGACACTGGCCGAAAATAGTTCCTATTTCAGGAGGTTAAAGAAGCCATATCTCGGGAACTGTAAGTCATGGAGAGTTCGTATTAGTGTTGATCAATACCTAAGAGGTTGGTTCACATTTTGGTACCAAATAATAACTGGCCACTGATCAACTTGCTCCTGGCCAACTGGCCATTGTTCATCTAATATTGGCCAAAAAGTGAATTTAAGGAGCCACATCTCGGGAATTGTAAGTCAGAGAGATGATATTTTACTATCTATTGCGAGAAACAGAAGAATGTTCGGATAAAAAGTTTATTTTTTTTCATATAGGAACAATAACAGTTATCCTTCCACTAGATCTCTGCATTCTTTTTAAGTTCCTTCTATCAACGCTCTTGGAGCATTCTCAACTGGTTTTATTTGTATTTATTACTAGGTGATGACCGACATTGCTTGGGTAAAATACATTAAACTGCAGCCCTTTTGGACAACAGGTCATAAGCTTATATCTATTCTGTTTTAGAAAATGTCCAATCTAAATTTATCAAACACTTGGCATGCAATATATCAAACACTTGGTAATCCATCTTATGAAAACTATATTACATTAATATATAACTTCTGTGTCCCTACAATTGGACAAAGGCGAAAGATGATAGACCTGATTTTTTCTCCATAAAATAGCAAAAATCGAGTTTAATTGTACGGAACTGATATCGATACTAAAATTTCATGTACCGACACTTAAAACTTGTCCTAATAACTCTGTCCTTTTCTATTAAAAAAAAAAAAACAATGACCAGCATATTATTGAAGTCACCAATTTGGAGAATATGCTCTTATAACAAAATATATATCGAACATACACACACACATAAATGAGATATGTAATATGAACTATATGTTTAAGAAAACTATTGTAAATTTGTTTTGTGATATAGCAACAACTTATTTTTGCTTTTGCCTCTCATGATGATAACAAATAAATTAAATAAATCTAGTGTAAATAAAATAGAGTTTTTTTTTGTGTGTGTGTGTGTGTCTTTGTGCGGCCTGGAGACCAGACGAGTGGACCAACAGTTACCGAATTTTCGTCACGGGTGCCTTGGTCCAGGTCCCATACCAAGACGAAGTTTTTTTTTTTCATTCGAATCAGAGGGGTCTCAAGGAGAGCATTTACCAGAACATGTAAAAGTAGTAGAAAATGACCGATATTAGTGTCGAATTCATAATTTTCGAGGTCGCTGAGATCAATGGTGAAACTGCGATCGCATTAACTTCTAAATTCATCCTATTCGGCTGTGGACTGGGGATCACCGGAGGGGATACCGAGACTTGCAAAAATAATCCAAAATGACCGATATTAGTCTCAAGATAATAGTTTTCGCGCTTGCTGAGATCAATGGTGATACTCTTATAGGCGTTGACTTCCAAATACAGTCCCCATCAGCTGGGGGCCAGAGACGCTTTTTTTTTTAATTTTAACCAGTGGGTCTCAGGGAGCATTTACTGGGATATGTAAAAGTAGTAGAAAATGGCTGATATATTTTTTCCTTGTTCAGTTTTTTGCATAGATATTTTATCTGACCCATGCGAACAATGGGTATTTCAGATAGTAATAAATAAATATGTTTTAGCCGTTCTCCCCTTTAGAGAACGTATTCAGTTCTATGCATAGGTGTATCCCCTTCCTCCTTTTCCTTAGGATAAACATAAAATTCTCAGCAGAATACTCTTCGGGACGAAGTAGATATTACCTATTCAAAAATTCATTTTAAATAGGTCAACGCTGTATATTTGCATACGACAGTAACAAGGAATCCAACGAATATACAAATATTGAAACTTATGAGAACAGGTCGAAATGGTACACAGAATACAAGAATGATTTTTCTGAAGGTCTGTGTTTCATTGACCCTCACACCGTGAGTTGAATGCGAATGGAGTTAAGGCGAAAGTCAGTTGTTGGTATGGGTATATTCAACATACTACTTAGTTGTGGCAGTTCAGTTACACCGTGAACTTGCGGAAGGACAGAGTGAACTTGGGATCTCCACAGAGCGTTATAAGGACTGGTGTGCTGTACGAGTTCAAGCTGGGGTCAAACGCCACTGCAAAAGGGCGGAAGATATATCAGGCCTTTGGTAAGGGTGTTGTCACTACTCGGACAATGCTGCGGTTGCTTAACAAGCTTAAGGGCGATAACGAAATACTCGAAGACGCATCACGTGTAGGAAGACAAGCACATGTACAAAATGAAGAGCTTCAGGCAGCAATTGAGGCGAACAGTGGCCAGACATGTGAGGAATTGGAACTATAATTCAGTGTGAGTAGATCGGCAGCACCTCCATCAAATTGGGAAGCACTTCAAGTTAGGTCAATGTGTCTCACATGATTTGACTCCGGACCAGAAGGCAATGCGAGCAGACACCTGTGTTTCTTTACTGTATCATCTGAGGAAGGACCCATTTCTGGACAGAATGTTGACATGTGGCGAAGCTCCACGGCGTTGTCATCATTGGTTAGTATCTTATGAACCGGTTCCGAAACAGCCGAAACCAACGTTGTACCAAAAGAAGGTTTTCCTATGTGTTTGGTGGACTGCTCGCGGTATTGTGAATCGGGAACTGCTACCCGCTGGTCAGAGAATCAATGCAATTATGAGCTGTCAGCAGTTGAGCCGTGTTCAAGAAAAAAAAAAAAACTCAAAACTCTGGAGAGAGCACTTCTGAATCGCAAAGGGTTTTTCCTGTTACAGGACAACGCTAAGCTTCACGTAGCTAGAATGACCCGGAACACCATTCTACGCCTTGGATAGGAAACATTATTGCATCCGCTATACTCCCCCTACATTGCACCGTCCGATTATCACCTGTTCGATTCCTTGCACAATCACGTTAGAGGACGCCAGTTCAAATCCCTAGTAGATGTGCAAAATGCACTTGATATTTTCTTCGCTTCACGGCCCACCAAATTCTACCGCGATGGAATCCATGACTTTCAGAACGTTGGCAGAAGGTCGTCGATGTTAATGGGGACTATTTTTGATCTTTCAGGTACGTTTTAGGCAACATATCGATGTTTGAAGGTGGTGGGTGAAAAGGCGAAAGAACTTGCTTGGTTATATTTATGCATTCAGAATTATCAACTTCGACTTACATATGTGACATTTCGCTACACAATCATACACTTTTACATATTAAATATGATACGAAATACATGTTAACTACTACTTAAATATCTCTTATTCACACATGCGGTTCTGTTTTGCTAACTCAAAACAGTGCTGGAGAATTCCCGAAAGTAACTCAAAGCACATTATAGATACGTTTATCAAACATTAGCAAGATAGGCAATTTAATATCTAAGTTGAGCTAATGGAAAGAAACAAGGTTTACATAAAGTGCTCCATCCGTAATAAAGCTTACATTCTAAATTCAGTTTATGGAGTACCAACCAGGGTTGGCACTAAGTCAATATATATACATTTTTAGTTCAACACTTATTCGCTTTTAAACACTATTCTTATAATTTGCATATTATTTGTTTTGCATTTGTGAGGATTATAACATGACGACTGCTTTATATGTATCACAATATCAATCATTATTTTTCCAGTAAACTGAGACACATTTTTTTTCCTGCTAGACAAATGATAGTTAGACACGGAATTCAGTAGTTAAGCCTTCTATGCTGGTATCCGTGTGACATTACTGCTAAGCAAGACTGTGTCTTCCACGCCCAAGACATGAATCACGTACAACTGCAACGTGTAAACAAGCATACGATCCATCAAGCAAAGTTTAATGTGTGTTAAACTTTCACATTTATCCACTAAGATATTCGAGATAGATGTATTCGAATGATTTAGCTGAATGCTAAAGATAGAGTTTTCATGGGTATTAACGAGTATGGTAGTCCGAAAAAACTCAAAATATTTTCTTAAGTTGTAATACCATGGAAAAGTTTCGAATTGGGTAATTAAGAAAAACAAATAAAAACAGTTTATATCTTTTGGGTGCGCATGTCCTCTGAAGTTCGTCGAAATATATATATAACATTCCTAAGATAACTTTTAACATTTTTGAATTAGCCTATTTTGGAATGTAACTCTAAGTGAAACCACTTAAAATAATGTTTAAATATTATTTGAATCTATTAGCATCTTCCGGTCGCGCATTGTCCTGAAAGTTAATGAAATTTTGAAACAAAATTTACAAGTAAAGGTAGACCACATATCAAAGTTCAAGGGGAGAAAAACTAATATCTTACACGTTGTTACAGAAAACAGCTTACTTACAACTTACAGACAAAAAAAAAAAAGTTTAGGTTGTTAGTATGTGCTTACCTTAAGGTTGGTGTGCCCACCCCCTTGTCCAAGCACTTCGCCTTTTCGCCACCAGATGCTCACTTTTTCATTTAGGAATCACTGCTGGTACCTCTACTGGGAAGAACTGAAAGATCGTAGCGCTCAGTTTGAATGTGTCCAGGATATCCACACTTGAAGTGGGCGGGGAGAGGAATCCAACAGTTTGTTTCTTTCATTTTTCTTTCTTTTTTTTTCGTGCACCTGCAGTCAGTCAGTCTATCTTTACAAGCCGTGTTCAGCTGGAGGGCAAAACCTCAACCATCGACGGGTAACATAAATCTTTTCTTTCTGCAGGCAGAAATAGAGCTTTTGTAAGAAAAGCGGGAATTAGGTTGCAGAGAATGATCTTTCGCATCGCGGTGACAAATTTTCTTTCGTCTGTTTATTACATGAAGTTCTTCTTTTTTCTTTTTGACCAGAATATGAGGTAAATAACCAAAATGGTTCTTTGTATACAGAAAATAAGCAAACAATACTAATATTTTCTTACAATTATCAGTATTATATGATTTTTTTTTAAAGTATGATGCATGAAAAATGGACAGAATGAATTTTGACTTTCCTATTTGGGCACTATCCTTCTTAGTAGAGAGAATGCTGTGGCCCAACTAAAGGAGTGAAGGGCCGCAACACTGGGAGGCCCAGAACAAAAAGCGGCCCATTTCAGTTTCGAAGATAAACTTTATAATGTTAGGATGTTAAAAATTATGTGATGTTGTAACTATATCTCATAAGATAAGAGCTACAAGGCATAACACAACTGCGCGCCAGACGGTAACAGGAATCTCACTCGATTAGTCAGTGTGGTGCTTGTGCCTTGAATGGGGAAGGACGACGATATATCAGGGTGACTAAATGGCTGGGAGCTTCATTTCGAAAACAGCGCGACTTGTCGAGTTTTCGCGATCTGCACTGCTTAGTGTATTTCAAAGGTGGGAAAAGGACAGTGTTGTTTGGTTCGTGAAACCAGCATTGAACCAAACAACAAAAAGTGGGGCGACCACATCTCATTAAAAATGTTGGATGTCGTAGACCTTTGAGGTTGGTACAGCAGAATAGGCGAAAACTATAGCAAAAAAAAAAAAAAAAAAAAATAATAATAATAATAATAATAATAATAATAATAATAATAATAATAATTTTTTGCATATGTGTAAGTAGTGACTCACTAGTTAGGACACAGAAAGTCAAAACTCTGTTCTCTGTAAATTTTACGTCCCTCATGAACGTGGGAAAAGGGGGTCCGTTTAACATTTTTGCGGGGAGGAGCATTCGTCCTTACTTACGATACTGAGAGAATGTAAGGTAAAATAACAACACCAATATGTATATATATAAACTCTTGGCGCAACAGTCCCATGTGATCCGAGTGCAGCGGGCTTATATGAGTGGTCAGCAAAACTACACCCAACGTCGCCGCTATCTTTCAGTTCTCCAAATTTTCTCTCAATGTTTGGTCAACACCGCAATGTTTGAGTGTCAAACTGGGAATTAAATCCTGGACGACGCACGCCGTATCACTGTCGCTAATCATTTGGTGAAACTAAGGTTAGGGTGTTACTGAATTACTTTTCGAATATGCCATTCTTATAAGGTAAGTTCAAAAGTATTATTACATAATTAGAAAGCTCATTATCAGCCACGTATTCTTCCCTCTAATATTTCTAAATGTTTTCGAGATGTCATGTGTCAACAATGGTTGATGCACTTGAAGTTAATTTAGTTACTTGAAGAAGATGGTGGATTTATACATACATGATTAAAATTACTCCAATTTTTATTTTTATTCTTCTTTTTCGTAAAAAAAAAAAAATACAAAATCATAATTTCAAACATTTTGGTAAATTTTTCATAATTTCAAGCGCGAACAGCCGGTTTCTTTCCTTATGTTTTGAACTTGGGATTTATATTCTACTTGTCACTTATCAGGAAAGTCATGTAATGACATGGGTCCCATAGCTAGAATCAGGGGCGGATCCAGAACCGACTTCTGGGGAGGGGGCGGTGGGTTGTCATACTGCTAGGGCTCCAAACTTTGAGATGGGTTTTCTTTATCTGGCTAGAATACATTATGCGGATAGAGGCAATGACAATTTTTGTCATTTCATCTCTCAAGATCTGTTAAATTTGACATTTATTGGACGGCATCAGTTTTATAATACGAATAAATTTTTCGCAGCAAGGTGCACATAGTGGTCGTAAGAAATGGCAAAAGCTACCATTGACCTTTATAGTTTGACTGATGCTTTTTCGATCATATTTTTTTTTTAATGTATAATAATTTAGAAAATGCAAATTTATTCAAAATTCCTTTAAAATTAAAGTCGGCTAAACAGATATTCTTTCGAGATTTCTGTATTTTGAACACAAAAATTCACGATTTCAGTCTTTGTCTTTACTTGTTTCCGTATTTTTTATATCAATACTGTATGATCAGTTCCCAGAATGATTTTAGTTCCCCGGTAAATCCATTTATAAAAAAGGTCCAAATCTGTTACAATTTTAATTTGGCTTCAGGAGAATCTGCATATCTCATCCTTTTGTTACTTTCTATATATTCATCTACTATGTAAACAAAAATCAGTGAAAGAAAGAAGCTGAGATACACATGCTCCGTGAGGAACGTTGTCATTCCTTTTACTTTTATATCTAGAGAATCTAGTGTTGCCACGGGACAAGACAAGAATTCTGGTTGTCTCGTCTCGTCTCGCGTCTCGTCTTGAAAAGATGTGCCCGTCTCGTCTCGAATGGTTCTGCCTCGTCTCGTGGCAACACCAGAAAGGCTGAGGCCCACGAAAAGAGCTGTTATGCCAAGTGGTTAAAACTACAACTTTCCGATTTCAAAAATGGCTTAGGTTCGAATAACATCTTAAAATAACGAAAGAAATCTACTAAATTTTATTGTTAAATCAGCATCTTTTCAAAACTCAGTAACGAGAAAGGCTGACACGTTTCTGTCTTTGTTCGGAACGAGAAAGACCATGAAACAATAGTTAGTTACTGATAAAATTGCCACTTCTACTTGTACTTGTACTTCTGTAACAGAATTTTTATACGTAGATATCTCCACCAGCCCCGGAATAAAATCTTCTGAAACACTGATCTCAAGCAATGCTTTACATTGAACTTGAATTTGGAGCACTATCACAAAATAATTAAACTTCAATCGATTGAAAAATGGAAATAAAAGCTGTTTGTAAGAGTCATTTAAAAAACTAGGTATTCGCAGTTCTTTGTAGGATTTGAAATATTGAATCATTTGAATTAATAAAAGATGGTATACATTTCAAAGGCAAATAATTTATTCCGAGTTAGTAAATTTTGAAGCAAATTCAAAAACTGTGATTGTATTTTTCGAGATACGAGACGAGACATTTCACGAAACGTTTCGTCTCGTCTCGTGTTTCGCCTCAAAGGGTCCTGTGTCGTCTCGTGGCAACACTAAGAAAGTCTTAGCATTCTCTTTCCAAGAAAATGAGCTAGAAACTTAAAAAGCTTATTCAATCAATTGATATTGAATATACTATGGGCATAGCCACTGACATGTAAAAGGTGACAGAGTCGGAATTTATTCTTGCGGGACCTGGGAAAGTTGGAGCCGTGGGGCTCTATTATTTGGATTGGAAACATTGGCTCAATTTTTTTTTAAATTTACATATATACATACACACACATACCTACATGCATACACACACGCATACATATATACATACATACGTACATGTGTGTTACATATACTTTAATGCGTGGACCTACGAACAAGGCCCGGTTCGCTCATGTGGTTCGGATTCCACGCTAATCAGTAGGTCCTGTCTCATATAGCCTCGCTGCTGAAAGGAACGTTAAACTCAAAATCAACGCAACTCAAGGTCGGGTTCGCCCGTCCCAAAAACCGCCTCTGGGAGGTGGATTGGAAGCGCAGCCCTGAAACCTAGAACTATGCTAATCGTAATCTTCTAAGATAGACTACCTCCGAGGAATAAATAAGTAAATAATTAAATAAAAATAGTTTCGTAATGTTTATCTTCTGCATACGAGTAATTAGAAGATTTTAGTGTCTCAACAATGAGAGCAGTAGGCCTATACATGTGATCCTGCGCTCCTGGCAGAACTTCCCTAGTTGCGGCCCAAAATTTCACACTATTCGGCGGTTTCGGCCCTCTCCCCCACGGTAGTTTTTTTTTTTTTTATCTATTATCTACTACCCTGGAGTAACTGTTGCTCAGCATTTTCACGGGCTTGCAACCGTCAGAATGAATATCCTGGCTGCTTTCCCAGCTACCCATTCAACATGCAATAGATACATGCAACAACAATCAAACCCCACACAAACTACTCTACCCATCAAATATTTTAACATGGAATTTTCTTTTACGCAACATACTTCGTTTGTTTAAAGGAAATAGACCTACATACAACTACGCTTTTTTTAATGTTCTTCTGGAGATTCGATAGCGAGATCGCTCACATCAAAAAATGAGAGTATTAGTGCTCTGACAATCTGGTAGAAATACAACATGCCATATATACCTTACTGTGACTACATTGCTATTTATTCAATGACTATTTGGTTAGAGCTTTCTTACTCTCTGCTCAAAACGTTATAGACAAGCTATATATAAGAAAATGAGTGAATTAATAAATAAATAAAATAGTAAGTAAAAAATTATTATATACCCCAAAGATTTTAACATGAAAGTATACTGTACATAGCACACTTTGGAACTCAAAATTTATTGTAATTAAATTGCTATTCACTCAACACAATTTGTTTTCTATAGTATTAATATTTAGCAAAGATGTATGAAATAATATTAGCGATAATAAAATAAGAATATAATAATCGAGAAACAATGCACTATGTCCCAGCGGATGCATTCTAATGCTACAAATTGAATATAAGGAAAGACGTTAGAAAGTGGTTAAAGTCGCTGCACTAGGAATGAAATGCAATCTATATGAAATATATTACAATGAAAAACATTTCGAATTTGCAGAAAACATATAGAAAGAAATAGAGAAGTACAAACTACTAGCCAACTACATAAAAGAACAGTGGTAATTAAAAGCCACAGTGGAAAATGTGGAGGAAGGCATTTGAAACAACTGGTGATTCAAAAGGGATCTCTTTTGCTTTGAATGCATCTTCTCATCCTAACAGCCTCTCCGTGATATGGTTCTGGAGAATGTTGGTGGCGCTGTTGTCATACCGAAAGAAGTAATACGATATCCATCCTTCCATGTTTCATCATCTTCTTCTTTTCTTCTTTTTCTTCTTCTGGGAGAAGCGGAGCATACGAAGAACTGTATAGGATGTAATAATGATGGATCTACTCCAGAAATTGATGATAGGGTCTAGGCATTGGAGACAGCCAAGTCAAAACAATACATCTAAACTGATACATGACCACTAGTACTAGAACCTGCACGGACACAGCTGCGATGTCGATGAAGACTTCAACCTGGCCTCTAATTCCCTTGGTGCTGCCGGAGAAATCAACCAGTAGCATCATTAGCTGACAGGAGTCGTATATCTAAATGAATACGATGTGGCTTATCTTCTTCCACGTGGTTTCGGAAATGAGCACTAGAATTTCGTAAAAACACTTTCATCGATGAGCAGTATGGGTTTGTGATAATGACAAATGCAATAGTTTCTCTGCAAAAGATTCAAAAGAACTCTAGAGGCAAGATGTCTGTCCACTTTCTTTCTTCAATATTACGATTTCTGTTGTTTCTGGGGTCTACCAATTCAGGAAGAATGCAGTTCATATAAAAATGTCTTAGTTTTGGAAGCATTTTTGTTTCCCAAAGCTCGTCATCTCTCTCTACTCGAATTACAGCAATGTCTTTTGGGCGTCCACACTACAAAATCGCACCATTGCCTGCCAGTTATTTGAAGTTGTCCTTGAACTTGGAAGAAGTAATCGTGGTTTTTCTGTAATCGAAGCTCGCCTGTGATTGCATCTTCATATAAACAAAATCTTTTCAAACTTTGTGCTGCTTCTCTTGGTGACAAATCTTTAGCCCTGCTGGGACACTTGATTTCTAGTAAGCCATCATCGTCTACTAGGCCGTCTGGACTTGCTCCTAACCACCCATGCATTTCGTGTACCCAAAAGCCACTTCTACTCACGTTTCGCAAAGGAAACAATTTATTATAAGAGTCAACTGCATTCTTCTCATTCGTTATCCCATATATAAGATCAGCATTTTGCGGTGTTTTTTTTATACAGCATGCGGTGAACAATATTGTGGCATTTGGTGGTTTCTCTCCTTTTGATTATTTCACCGAACTTACTAGCTGTGATGCGTTTTCTTCTTTCTTCGTGCCAAAGTAGATTTTGTGATTGATCAGTTGTTGAATTATGTAGACTTTCAATTTGGTCTTTCTTTAATTTCAGTCCTTCTAGGAATTGTTGACAGTAATTCTTCAAATCCTCTCTTGACATATCAGGTTTCACTGCTTCAGGTCCATAGTTCGGATCATTTGATTTTGATAAACTTGCGAACCCAAAATCTAACTTCCTTCGCTTCATTTGTGTTCTACAGAAGCTGTCTGGATTTTGTCTTTTTTTCATCTCTAAAGATCTTAATCTTCTTTCGGCAAATGTTTTAGATATTGCATCTGGACTCCTTTTCGTAACTGTCCTTTTTACAGCAACTTGCCATCCTGGCCCTAAAGAATAATTCAAAGCTGCTGCCGTGCACCTATTGTTATATGATGACCTAAACGATCTATTTATTTGCTTGCCACCTACCATTTTCGTCACAAGATGCATGTACATTTCTGCATTGTTTGTAGTGGCGTCTTCAGTCAATCTCTCCGCTTTACGTAATAAAATGTTTCCACAATTTATTATTCTGTTGCGTATGTTTTGAGATTCCATATCATTCGCGACCATCACGGATTCTTTAGAAGTTTCTCTATCTTTACAGTTGTCACCGCATTTCCTGTGATCGCCCAAACAGTGGTGGAAAACAAGTTGTACCTGCTCTCGAAGATCTGAGGCTTTCCCTCCTTTCTTATTTTTATCACTGATTACCCATCTCAAACTTTTTGAAATTCGTTCTATGATGTTTTTAGTGAGAAGCTTTCCGAAAATTGTCTCCTTTTTTAACTCAAATAATGCCTTTGTAACATTTTTCACAGCGTGATTTGCGCATTCAAATTTTACGACGTCCCTACCATAGCTATTTACACGTTCGTAAATTGACGCTTCAACATTGGAGTCACCATCTCCCACATATTCTTTATAAATGAGACCATGCATTTCTTGGCTTCTATTGAAGCCTTCCACTATTATGTCTGCCTCCATTGCAGAGGAGCTTCCTGTCCAATTTTTTGCACATATGTGGTTTGTTGGCGTTTTTCCTGCATAGGAAGCCCTGGCACATACGTAGCAGTATTTATTTCTCACCCCGAGATATAAAAGCTTCTTCGTGTAATACCCAACAATGATTCCACAACCGGACATAGCAGTGTATCGATGACCAAAAGAACGTTGGGACCAGCCACCATCAACGATTACTCTCGTATATGGTTGATCGCGAAATACACGACCCTCTTTCAATGCCAGCTCTCTTTCCTCTTGGCCATTTTTCAAAATTTGTTCTGTGAGTACGTCTTCCCAAATTTTGCCTAATTTCTTTTCACGCTTAATGAATGTCCTACCACTCATACATGGAACTTTCATAACAGCAAAAAGTTCCTGCAAGGGATAATGTCCAAGTCCTACAGAAATGGCACCCCATACAGCTTCATCATTAATGTCTATTGGAGACTTTGGTTTTACCTCATCTTCAACATTATTTTCAGTCTCTTCTGTGGTTGACATATCATATGTTGCATCACAGGAAGAACATTTGAAACTTAGAATAGATTTAAAACCTACTGTTCGCTCTTTGAAACACTTCATATTACCTGGTGATTTCGTGTTTCTACACGAGGACTTGTGCTGAGTTATTTTCCTCACTTCAGTAATCACATGAGCTAAATCAACTATACGGCGGCCTTTAATAATTTTAAATACACCTAAGTCCAGATTATCTTCATGCAAAATTTCTAGATGTTCATCCTCCATTTCGTTGTTCGAAGTTTGAGTGATAGCATTCTTTTCATTAGTTTCACACTGTTGATTAATATCACGTACATTTGATTCGGGTTTTATTTGCTCCCTCTTCAGGTCTTCGATTTTAGTGCTTGATCTTACTTGTCCTCTACGAACAGAATATGTCTTGGCTGGGATTAAGCCACGAAAATCTGTATCATTATCATGTATTTGCCTATCACATCTTTCACTACCTTTTTCGCCCTCAATTTGTTGCGGTGGATATTGTCGTGGTGGAATTGGAAATTCTTTACTGCCATTATCCATAGCATTTGTACATGAAAGCTGTAGCGGACTACTAGAATCTTCCTGATTACTAGTTTCATTATTAATGTTCGGGTGTTTCCTTGTTAGAGCTTTATTTCTGAAAATAATAATAATAATAATAATAATAATAATAATAATAATAATAATAATAATAATAATAGAAACAGCATTCTACTTGCCCAATATTATAAATAGAAGTGTTTGTTAGTTTATGTGAATTTTACAACGTTTTAAAACATAAACTATATCAAATGAATGATTAGCACAGAAAGCGAGAAGAAAGGGTATGAGACTTTCAGTTTATACTTGTGAATTGCTTATTGGAATACCATTACTTTATGTCTTTTTTATGAGCAGAAATAAAAGGGTTGACTGTGAAGGCATATTTCAAGACAAATGAATCTACGATCTCGCATATGAATCCAAAAGAAGAAAAAACTTTACTTCCCACGATTATCAATATTCAATACAAATCTCTATAGCTCGAGTATATTTTCATAACACTCCGTTATCTTTGATTGTTTTCTACTTTCCACAAGAGTCCACTCTTTTGATGTTATTACATCATTTATATTCTTTTTATTCATTAGTTTTTATTGTGACAGATCCTCAGTCATCTATTGTTCACATTCACGACCACGATAATACAGCTGTTCGCAGTGACTAAATTTCGTAACACAAAACTGGGCATCAAACCTACCAATTTGATGGAATGATTGAAGTTTAATATTTGAGGTTCACTTGTCTTTGGCATCATATAAAAGAATGACTGAAATTCATGCTGTTACAACTGTAAGAAATGTATACGTTTTACATTGTTAACTACAGATTTGAAATACGCATAATGTTACATCATGAATTACTATTGTAGAATATCAAAGGATGACTGAAATTCTTGGTGAATTTGTCTTGTCAATAAGTTTATTGTAAGTTTTTTCTACAATATTTAAAATTGAAAATTTCAACTGCGACCCACCATGACCCAACACCAACCTTGACCCGCTGTGACCCACCATTCACCATGAACTACTTAGACCCATTGTGACCTACTCTGACCCACCAAAATCCATCGTCATCAACTCTGATTCATGATCCACGCCCTCCTCTCCACTAACTAAAGAGTTTACACTTGTAATAAAACAAGGTTGTGAAATTATCACTAATCGGAGTTTGAATTTCTACGGTCCATCGCTCATGCACCTCTTTGTTACAATACCGGTGGGTATGGCCTTTACGATATACAATAGTGAAATGCTTGTTATGGGCCAAATAGCAATGAATTTAAATTTGATAGTCACATATAATTATTTCTTTGTTGGGTTACAGATACTTTTCAGTACAAAATAGCCTCAAATCAAGGTAAAGTAGAACAAGGTAAAGGAAAAAAAAACTAAAATTTTCCATATAAGTAAGCATTTCGTACAAATTTAAAATTCCTATGTAATTAAGCTTCCAGTATAAATTTTATGTCAATTTTCCTCACAACCTTATGGCTTGATTGCCTTATGCTCTAAACGGTCCACACAATAAACACAAGCTTCAGCAATTATTATAATAGAAAGCAGTAGATATAAAATGCGAGGCACTGTAGTTTTTGTTTCTCAATTTCTTTCTCAACTAATACAGATCGTTTTCGATTATTTTTATAAATCAATCCACTACCAATTTCCAATATATAGAAAATGCCCTCCCACTAATAAAAGAGAATTTTTTTTAAAAAAGTGCTAGGACATGTTTTGTTTATTTTTAATAAAGAGTTAATATACTGAATTTCAGTTCTCTAAGTTGAACGGTTTGTGAAATATTCAATTTTTCACAAAAAATGGGACCCCTAATACCTCCTTAGGATATGTATTATAATTAAAGCGATACACGTTTGACAACTTCCCAGTTGGGATTGAGGCCTAACTATACACTAAAAGACATTTCACTTGCAATTTGGCCGTAATGATGACGGACATATAGTAACATTCAATTTTTTATATAATAATTCGGTGGTTAAAAAATTTTTTCCCAGTAGTTAGCTCCTCTAAAAACTCAGGCTCTGTCTCAGAAGCCAATTAGTAAGACCTATTGCTATTATTACAATTGCAAATATCAATATCAAAAGTGCCTGAAGTTTTTTTTTTCAATAGAATCAAATGACAAAAAAAAAAGAGGCCTTGAAAGTAAAACGTAGACAAATTCACCAGGGTTGAGAGGCTGTCTACAATGCACTGAGCGCAATGGGTCGGTGAGTCAGAGGGGATAGGTAGGTTAGCATGGGTCAGAATGAGTCGGTGGGTCAGAGTGGTTTACGGGGCGTGGTGGGTCAGAGAGGGTCGCAGTGGGTCACATCCTGTTGACCCAAGACCCACTGATCCACTCACAAATCTTGTCCCACTGACCCACTCCATCTCTGATGGAAGTTCTGTTCATGATTAAATTATCGAATACAATGAACACAATTTCAAAATCAAGTAAGGAATATTCCCCCGGCTAGCAGGTGTACCTCTACTACACAAAATTTTGAGTTCTATTCTCAGTGGGAGAGTACTGTATTGAACACATTACAGTGACTCAGATCCATAGGCGTAAATAGCACCCTCGCACGCGTGTAGGGGGCGCAAAATATATAGAAAGTAGGGGCGCATAACTAAGGGTTGCGGGGGCCCTGAAGCTTCAAGTTACGCCACTGCTCGGATCTCACTTTTAACTGCAGGTCTAAATCTTACCTTTAGGATAGCAACCCCGAAACGGATCGTTATAACTACACAATTGCTAACTACCCAACCAATTTCTCAGAAGAGTATGTGACCGGTTAGGGAATTTAATTTTTATTTAGAAATTATCAACGAAATATCTTACTACTGTCAAACATTTATACTGTGTATATATTTACATTAATTATATAGACCGTCACGTGTTTTAATCACATGACTCTCCAGTTTGCCACATGATAATTGCAGATGCCAATAATTTGAGTATTCCGCAGGGAATCGAACCCAAAACCACGTGAAGAGTAGTCGAACGCTCTAACCACTAGACTATGGAACCCCTTGAATGACTACATGCTTAAAATTCAAGTGATCCTATATAAGCAATTAGCAACGAAATATTTTGCTAGATTTCTACACTAATTACAGTTCTTAAATTTATATTACACATTATGAAAAGAAGTAGAATGACTACATGTCTGAAATTAAAATGATCCTACAAAAAGCATTTTTTTTTTCAACGAAATACCTTACTATTGTCAAACAACAATTCCGTGTACACATAGAAAGGAATATAATGATTAAATGCCGATCCAAAAGGCAATTACCAATAAAATATTGTACACTAATTACATGTACAGTACACCTTGTATTTCTGAAAATTGAATTAAGTTAATGTATGCATGAAATATTAAATTCATCCCATGAAACCTATTTTTGCCAAATCCAATACCATCTTTCAAAGACATTACTTTTAGTTTTATTACAAAGTAGAGCATATTTAGAATCTTATATGAGAAGAATATAGAAAAAATTCTTGCAGTTTGCAGTTTGTTCGAAGATTATTCTAAAACTCAAGGGTCACGTATTTTCTCTCCTCTATTTCCTTTTCCGGTGGAGTCTTTCGGGAATAAAGGTGAAAAATAGAAAACAATTGGTCTAAGAACATTTCCTTTTGTCCTTCACAAGATTCTTGTTTATAGTCATTTCGTCTTGTGTGACAAGGCGGACTTCCAAACACAAAATTCCAACACTCCAGAGGAGAGGGATTCCCTGTCAGTCTTCGAGTTTCCTCAAAGAATGTCATCTGTTGTGCAGTCTGAGACAGCCGACAAAACTAAGAAAAAAGTTGTCCAATGAAACAGAGACAACATTGGTTTCTAGCCAGTACGGGTCATAAATCACTACCACGTACCGTGAAGATTAGTAGGGGAAAGTTCAGAGGACTCTCAATTCCTGGAAAAAGATCTCTCTACCATGTTCTGTAAATATGTTGCCAAGCCTAAACGGAAGTATATATTGATCTAAATTGATCAATCATTGATTCACCTTATGCAAAAAGAACATATTCCATTTACCAAAGACGTACGACATATTACAGAATAATATATCCTAAAGACCAGTTTCTTGTTTTAGACGTCTGTCAAAAGCAATGACGCAAGATAGAGCTATCTATCTATCTATCTATCTATCTATCTATCTATCTATCTATATATATATATATATATATATATATATATATATATATTTTATATACCGTATATATATATATATATATACGGTATATAAAATATCTGTTACTGCCTAGTTCGGAGATTTTTCCGTTTTGTATCCCTTTATTACCAGTACTACGAGACGAGCTTACGACTCATCCACTGGAACAAATAAATAGGAATTATTACTCACACGCCTAACTAAATGCATATGTATTATTTATATATAAATTATAATACGAGAATGCACAATAGACCTATAATCTAGCGAAATTTTTAGCTCATGCGAAAAATCTAGGTTGTGATACTTTACCTATTAAAAGTTGTCATCCATGCCCTACGTTTCGCTGACAGTTTCCTGTTCCTGTGAACTGATTTCCGCACTAGATTCTTTTTGTTCCCCATTTCCACTATGATGAACAGTTGGATATTTTCAAGAGCATACAATTACCCTTCACTTATGTCGCGAACAAATATTCAGCTTGCAAATTTATTTCGAGAATTTCTCATTGAATAATAAATGTTTATTTTCTCAATTTGTGCAAGCGCAAGCTTGCCTAACAGCCGTCAAACTTACACAGAACCTCAACAGAGTTCAAATGAGCTGCGTCTGCTGTGAAGCACAGGTCAGTTATATGGGAGGGGCTTTTAGAGTGTAATTCTAGGAACGCTGCAGGAGATCATCTCGCCCCGCCTGAGACAAAAGATCTGGCGGCACGCACTAATTCAGAAAGGTTACAAAGCAGGAGCAACAAAGTTCTGAATGAAAGGTTTTTTTTTTTCACTATTTCATTTTTCGAACAATAACATTTACCGATGACCTGTTAGCCCCTCCTCCACCTCCCCAATGAAAGCAAATTCAATCAGAATTTGGCCAGATCGTTTGATCACGAATAATTATAGTTTGATCCCAACGCATACTGACGTATTATACATGATTTGGCTAGTCCTTGTTAGCCCTTAATAATCTACACGTGCCATTCCATAGATATTTCAATCGTAAATAGGTAAGCAAAGTTTGGTTAGTTTCTGGTAGAAAGTATGGAAAATAAAGTCTACTGTTTACTCAAAATTGGTAGCCACCAACAACGAAACTAACAACAATATGTGAAAGCGATGCACACCATTCCACACATATTTCAATCGTCAACAAGTAAGCAAAGTTTGGTTAGTTTCTGGTAGCAAGCTTGGAAAATAAAATTTACTGTTCATTTAAAATTGGTAACCTCCAACAATGAAACTAACAATAATATGTGAAATCGATATGTACCATTCTCTAGATAATTCAAACGTAAATAGTTGTGTCAAGCTTGATCAGTTTATGATAACAAGTATGAAAGATAAAGTTGATTGTTTATTTAAAAATGGAGGCCTCCAACAATGAAACTAGTGAAATCGACATGACCATTCCCTAGGTATCTAAGTGGTAATCCGATGGGTGTGGCAAGTGTAGTTAGTTTCTGGTAGAAAGTGTGGCAGATAAAGTTGATTGTTTATTTAACAATGGTGGTCTTCAGCAGTGAAACTAACAACAATATATGAGATTGACACGTACCATTCCCTAGATATTTCAATTGTAAATAGGTGTGCCACGTTGGGTCAGTTTCCCTTTGTAAGTGTGGGAGATACAGTTTTCCTTTTGTAAGTGTGGGAGATACAGTTGATTATCTCTTTCAACAATGATACTCCCCAACAATGAAAGTAGCAATAATACGTGAAATCGACACATACCATTCCCTAGATATTTCAATCATAAATGAGTGTGCCAAGTTTGGTCAGTTTCTGGTAGAAAGTGTAGCAGATAAAGTTGATTGTCTATTTAACAATGGTGGCCTCCAACAATGAAACTAACAGTAATATGTGGAATCGACACGTACCATTCCCTAGATATTTCAATCGTAAATAATTGTGCCAAGTTTGGTCAATTTCTGGTAGAAAGTGTAGCAGATAAAATTGATTGCCCAATTAACAATGGTGGCTTGCAACAATGACACTAACAACAATATGAGAAGTGGACACTCCCATTTCTCGATATTTCAATCGTAAATGGGTGTGCCAAGTTTGATCAGTTTCTGGTAGAAATTGTAGCAGATAAAGTAGATTGTATATTTAACAATGGTGTTCTCCAATGATTGTTTATTTAATGTGACCCCCAACAATGAAACCAGCAACAATATATGGAATCGACACGTATCATTCCCTAGATATTTCTGTGATGAATGAGTGTGCAAAGGTTGGTTAGTTTCTTGTAGAAAGTATGGCAGATAAAGTTGATTGTTTATTTAACAATGGTGGCCTCCAACAATGAAACTAACAACAATATGTGAAATCGACACGTACCATTCCCTAGATATTCCAACGGTAAATGAGTATGCCAAGTTTGGTCACTTTCTAGTACAAGGTGTAGCGGATAAAGTTGATTGTTTATTTAACAATGGTAGCCTCTAACAATGAAACTAACTACAATATATTGAATCGACACATACTATTCTCTAGATATTTCAATCGTAAATGATTGTGCCAAGTTTGGTCAGTTTCGGGTAGAAGTTGCAGCAGATAAAGTTGATTGTATATTTAACAATGGCGGTCTCCAACGATTGTTTATTTAATATGGTGAACCCCAACAATGAAACTAACAACAATATATGGAATCGACGCGTACCATTCCCTAGATATTTCAATCATGAATGGATGTGCAAAGCTTGGTTAGTTTTTTTGTAGAAAGTGTGGCAGATAAAGTTGATTGTTTATTTAACAATGGTGGCCTCCAACAATGAAACTAACTACAAGATGTGAAATCGACACGCACCATTCTCTAGATATTTCAATCTTAAATGATTGTGCCAGGTTTGGTCAGTTTCTGGTAGAATGTGTAGCAGATAAAATTGATTGTCTATTTAACAATGGAGGCCTCCAACAATGAAACTAACAGCAATATGTGAAATCGACATGCACGATCGCTTGATATTTCAATCGTAAATGGGTGTGCCAAGTTTGGTCAGTTTCTGGTAGAAATTGTAGAAGATAATTTTAATTGTATATTTAACAATGCTGGCCTCCAACGATTGTTTATTTAATATGGTGACTCCCAACAATGAAACTAACAACAATATGTGTAATCGACGCGTACCGTTCCCTAGATATTTCAATTATAAATGGGTGTGCCAAGTTTGGTCAGTTTATGAGAGAAAGTGTAGCATATAAAGTTGATTATATATTTAACAATGGTGGCCTCCAACAATGAAACTAACAACAATAAGTGAAATCGACACGTACCATTCCCTAGATATTCCAACGGTAAATGAGTGTGCTAACTTTGGTCAGTTTCTGGTAGAAAGTGTAGCAGATAAAGTTGATTGTTTATTTAACAATGGCGGCCTCCAACAATGAAACTAACAACAATATGTGAAATCGACACGTACCATTCCCTAGATATTTCAATCGTAAATGATTATGCTAAGTTTGGTCAGTTTCTGGTAGAAAGTATATCAGATAAAATTGATTGATTATTTAACAATAGTGGCCTCTAACAATGAAACTAATAACAATACGTGAAAGTGGCACGCACCATTCCCTAGATTTTGTAACGTCCATTAAGCAGACTGTATTCGTTTTGGGCTAGTTTTTGAATTATTCATTTTATTTTTGATTGTTTTAATTTTATTAGTTGTATATGTTAACATTGGTGACGGTGGCGCCATCTACCGTGTTAGAAACAAACTATTTGGTCGTTCAGAATAACCTTAAACTGTGGTATAACTTAATTTGGAAATTTTGTTTTAAAAATTTCACTTTCTAAACAATGTGCGACCGGAAGATGTTGAATTTAAACATTATTTTTTGTAGTTCTAAAAAACAAAAATTTCAGTTATTACATTCGGGAAGAGGCTAATTTTAAAATGTTTTTTAAAATAATATCGTATAAATAAGATTTTTTTTTAACTTTCGGCAAATTTTAGAGCACATGCGAGACAGGAATATACAGGGTGTTTCAAAACAATACCGACAACATTTGGGAGGTGATTCCTGACACCAAGATAAAACAAAAAGTATAGACCAACCTAGGTGCACAAGTGCTTCCTTCCGGAGTTATAGGCTGCCGAAAACATGAAAAAACGAACTTTAAAGGCCCCTAGCTCCAATACTGTGGGACCTACCGTAACCGGGCCAAGACTTCACTTAGGAACTAATATGTGCAATTCAAAAATGCATGTTTCAGAATCCTAAGGTACTCACGCAACATTTTTTGCAGAGGGAGTTTGGTTACGGGCATATATCTTGAAGTACTCACCAACTCCCTCTATAAAAATTGTTGCGGAAGTACCACATGATTCTGGAACATGGATATTTGGATAGAGCACGTAGTAGTTCCTAAGTGAAGTCTTGACCCAACCTCGATAGGTCTCACAATTTTGGAGCTATGGACCTTTAAAATTCATATTTTTACCGGCAGCCTATAACTCCGAAAGGAAGCATTTGTACACCCAAGTAGGACTATACTTTTTGTCTTATCTTAGTGAAAGGAGTCACCTCCCAAACGCTGTCGGTGTTGTTTCGAAACACCCTGTATATACTGAGTATTATTTTTGTTTTACTCCATGCTAGTCTCCTCAATTCTCAACTTTTCCACCATATTACAACTTGAAAAAAATATTTTTTCATTTTTTTTTTCAGACTACCCTCTTAACGAGTCCACGTAAGATTTATCTGAAGAAAACGAAGTTGGATTTTAGTTGTAAGAGTTACATTTTCGTTAGTGACTTTTAGGATGATCGGTTGAATTGGTGTACAGCATCTTGTTCAAGGCTATGCAAAGAGGCTATATAGAAAGTTTCTGGACAGTTAAGTATTTTCAATTCTAAGTCCAGGCAGACTCAGGGTAACTTATTAACAAAAATGAAAAAGCTTGGTTGTATGAAGTCCACCTAATAATACCAATAAATTCAAATATTTGTTCTCGGAATATCAACCAGGTGAAGTGTTCGTTGTCCAAAGTTTCGAGAATATTCTAAGGGTGTCCGGAAAGTAAGTACCTTTAAAAAAATACTAAATGGATTTGTTCAAACCAAATTTATTTTTACATGAAAGATCACACCTCAAAATATTTTTAGACATAGTTTTCACCAATGCTCAAACACTTGTAAGAGCAGGTGATCAACTTGTGCAAACCTTTCTTAACGAAACATCCTGCCAGTGCCTGGTTAGAACGCACCATTTCCTTTGAATGCCACCATAGAGCTCCGCGTGTGCGCGCTGGTTTCACTGGTTCATTTCTTTACTGGTGCCAGTACGGTTGAGATGTCGTGAGTGTACTGTCTCCTGTGATCGTTTGCGAAGTTTAAAACAGTTACTGAACCTGCGGTCTGTGAGATTCGTTCTGTTATCAAGTTTTTGAATGCAAGGAAAGTCAAGTCGGTTAAAATTCATCGTCATGTTGTAGAGACTTACGGTGAAAATGCAATGAGTGAGGAAATGGTTCGAATGTGGGTGAAGCAGTGCAACGAAAGCAGACAAATGCCAACGACGAAAGAACGTTGTGGAGTTATGGCTGTCTTCACTGGCGGGATGTTTCTTTAGCAACGTATTTGTGGTGTTTATTATTTTTTTTAATTAGTGTGTATTTATAATTGTCCAAGTGATTTTCATCGCTTTGTGTGTTGTATTTTTGGAAATAATTTCCGTAAAGTTGAAGACTGTTCAGTGGTCTTTGGTTCATGGCAAGAAGACGAGGGAAGTAATGAGTTGACTCTTGATCTTAACAAATGTATAAAATGATAATTTTACATCCTGCATGATCCAGTTGGAGTGGAGACGCATTGAAAGCGTCAGCGACGTAACTAGTTTTGCTACGCCCTGGATCGATCGATCATTGATTAACTCATACCTGCCCCCGCCCTACGCATTTCAGCTGCTGCGTTATATATATATATATATAACAGTATATATATATATACTGTATATATATATACTAACAGTATACAAAATTACTTTCATTAAGAAACCTAAGGTTCTTACTTATCTTTTTCCTAAGTTATCACTACATATTCAATATGAATTATGTTCATAGGAAATTAAATTAAAAATGGTTTACTGTACTTAATCCAAAGTGCTACTTTTTTACTTTAAAGGTAAAATGATCTCATTGCTTATAATTCTTAATATAAGTATTAGGAAGTACAGTATAGTTTTATAAGTGTCAACTAAGTTTCAAATAAGCCCAACTTTCATTTTCTTCCGGATGTGGTTAGAACCCTGGAGGGTCACTTTGCGCTGATTGCAATGAATCATTATGCAAAACTTTCATTGGGCAGCTAGCTAGACAAACATTGCAGTGAAAATTGGCCGGATATCTCCTAATGGGCATCCAGAAACAGGGCACGGGTCTCGCGCGCCCCTCCATCAGGGGCAAAATATATAAATTAGTCCTTAATGAAGCGCTTGTTCAAATAATGTGGGAAAAAAATCAAAACTTCTCTCAAAAGGTAGATTATGAGTACATTCTCCACTTATTGCAGAAAATGTATGCGTTTCCAGTTCATAGTAATACTGAATTTTTCGTATTGAACAACATAACTTTCCTCAATGCTGCCTGCAGAAGGGCGGAGATAAATAAGGTATTATGAAGCACTGCAGTCCACATTTTTAATTAGAGAACTAAATATTCAAAAATGCCTCGTTTATTTTTCAGACCTGTGTCCCCCATCAAAAATTCCTGGATCCTACCCCGGTAACTGCCAATTAACTGCTTATAGTCATAGGGTATCTTTTAAAATGTTTTCAAACGTTCTTTCCATAAGAAACAATTTTCCATATTCTTTTTTTTATTATTTTTCGCCCTTGCCCCCTATTACTGTGCACCCAGGAGCAACTATTCTCCTCGCTCCATTGTAATTACGTCACTGGCAAGCGCATAGACTTAATTGTATACACGACTTCAAAAGTGCATTACCACCTGCAATTCTCCTTTTCCTGCAATAGCAGGCAACCCAAAAAGCTCGGCGGTTGGGTTGGTTCCGAATTCGAAAGGCGCTGGACCAAACCTCAATTTTGTAATAAATATATTAGTGTGGCAAACTGCAAATAAGGGAATAAAACAAATTGTTAAAAATGACAATAATATTATCGTGACGGAAATGGATGACATCAAAAGTTACAAAATGATCTTACTTAAGCAGTTCAAACAAGATGAATGGCAAGAAACATATATCAGAGGAAAGCATTTCTCTCCTTACCTCCCACAAAAAGAATCTCATAAAAAAGAAAAAGTTACATAAAGTTACGTAAGTTTTAATATAAAAGCCCCACTCTATATTGTGAAAGTTGACACCAGAAACGCAAGAACAAATAAACCAAAGTCAATGAAATTGTGCACAGATATTGTAGACGTAAAAGGAGGGAATACGAGTTTCGTATTTTCCTGGAAAAAACGGCTGGGTGGGGCACGGACCCCTCCAAACCTTTGATCACGAAATATCATAATGCTAGTAACAGTATGTCAGAAGTGTGTAAAAGACATGAAGAATTGTAACGGAACTTTTTGTATTGAAAATACGCAAAAACTAAAGGAATACGGGCTTTTTAAAATTTCTGCGGAAAAACGGATTTAGGGGCAAAAGGTCGCACCCAAAATTTTGAAACTTAACGCCCGAAAGGCAACAAGAAGTGAACCGAAGTGAACGAAATTAAGCGCAGATGTTGCAAACGTAACATGAGGATACGAGTTTTGTATTTTCCTCGAAAAAACGGTTGGGTGGGGCGCGGACCCCTCCAAACCTTTGATCACGGAAAATCAAATGTGCTGGTAACAGCATGTCAGATGTGTGTAAAGGACATGAAGAATTTAATCAAACTGCGTGTATGGACAATACGCAAAAAGTAAAAGAAAACATTTATTTAAATTTTCTGTGAAAAAGCGGTTTTAAGGGGAAAAAGCTCAAACCCAAAATTTTGAAAGTTGATGACCGAAATGCAGAAGGAAGTGAACCGAAGTGAATGAAATTTTGCACAGATATTGTGGACAAAACGGGGAATCCGCGTTTCGTATTTTCCTGGAAAGAACGGTTGAGTGGGGCACCGATCCCTCCAAATATTTGATCACTAAAAATGAAAGGTGCTAGTAACAGTATGTCAGTCAGATGTGTGTAAAGAACATGAAATATTGAAACGAAACTTCTTGTATGGATAATACACAAAAAATAAAGGAACACAGGATTTTCTATGTTCTTTGCAAAAACGGTTTTAGGGGGCAACCTCAAAATTTTGAAATTTGACGCCCGAAATGTAAGAAGAAGTGAACCGAAGTGTAAGAAATTTTTCATAAGTATTGTAGATATAAAATGTGGGAATACGGGTTTAGTATTTTTCTGGAAGAAATGATTTGGTGGGGCACTAATTCCTCCAAACCTTTGATCACGAAATATCAAAAGTGCTAGTAACCGTAAAGGACATGAAGAATTGCAACGAAACTTTATGTATGGACAAAAAAATAAACGAATATTGTTTTTTTATTTCCCGCGGAAAAAACGGTTTTAGAGGGAAAAAGCTCCCATCCAAAATTTTTGAAGTTGACGCCCGAAAGGCAGAAGAAAAAAATGAAATATTTGAGTTTTACGTCCCACGGTTATGCCGGTTAGACTAAAGGAGACGGTGATGATGAGTAATGAAAGAAATGGTGGAATGAAGAAAGTAGAAGGAAACGGAGAACCCCGAGAAAACACACGCACACGGTGTTTGTTCACCACAAGGTTCACTTGGCGCGGGCTGGGATCGAACCTGGGACACCAAGCACCAGAGGTGAACTCTACCGCTGAGCCACCACGGCCACTGAAAGGCAGAAGTAAACCGAAGTGAATAAAAATTTGCACATATATTGCATACGTAAAATGAGGATACGAGTTTCGTATTTCCTTGGAAAAAACGGCCGCATGGGGCACGGACCCCTCCAAACATTTGACCACGAAAAATAAAAAGTTCTACTAGCAATATGTCAAATGTGTGTAAAGGACATGAAGAATTGCAACGAAACTTTGTGTATGAACAATACACAAAAAATAAAAGAATACGTTTTTTAATGTTCTGCAGGAAAACGGTTTTGGGAGGCAAAAGAACCCACCCGAAAAGTTTGAAATTTGACGCCGGAAAAGCAAGAAGAAACGAACCGAAGTGAATAAAATTTTGCACACGTATTGTGTAAATAAAATGTGGGAATACTAGTTCCGTATTTCCTGAAAAAAAAACTGTTAGGTGGGGCAAGGACCCCTCCAAACATTTCCTCAGGAAATATCAAAAGTGCTAGTAACAGTATATCAGATTTGTGTAAAGGACATGAAGAATTCCAATGAAACTCTATGTACGGGCAATACGCAAAAAATGTAGAAGGGTTTTTTCTGCGGCAAAACGGTTTTAGGGGCAAAAGCTCTCACACAAAATTATGAAGGTTGGCGCCCGAAAGGCAAAAAGAAGTGAACCGAAGTGAACCAAATTGTGCACGGACATTGTAGACATAAAATGAGGGAATATGAGTTTGCTATTTTCCTGGAGAAAAGGGGTGAGTTGGGCACGGCCCCTCCCTAACGCTTGATCACAAAAAAAATCAAAAGTGCTAGTATGTCAGATGCGTGTCAAGGACATGAAGAATTGCAACATAACTTTGTGTATGGCAAAAAGTAAACGAATACAGGTTTTTCTAAGTTCTGCGGAAAAACGATTTAGGGGCAAAAGCTCACACCCTAAAGTTTGAAATTTGAGCTCGAAAGGCAAAAAGAAGTGAACCGAAGTGAGTGCAAATGTGCACATATATTGTAGGCATAAAATGAGGATACGGGTTTCATATTTTCCTGCAGAAAATGGTCGTGTGGGGCACGGACCCCTCCAAACCATTGATAACAAAAAATTAAAATGCTAATAACAGTATGTAGAAAGTGTATAAAGGACATGAAGAATTGCAATGAAATTTTTGTATTGATAATACGCCAGAAATAAAGCAATAGAGGTTCTTTTATGTTCTGCTGAAAAATGGTATTAGGGGGCAAATGCTCCCACACAAAATTTTGAAAATTGACGCCCGAAAGGCAAAAAGAAATGAACCGAAGTGAATGAATTTCTACACAGATATTATAGACGTAAAATGAGGAAATACGGTTTCCTACTTTCCTGGAAAAAAAGGGTTGGGTGCTGCATGGACACCTCAAAACCTGTGATCACGAAATATTAAAAGTGCTTCCAACAGTATGTCACATGTGTGCAAACAACATGAAGAATTCCAACATAACTTTGTGTATTAACAATACGCAAATATATATATATATATATATATATATATATATATATATATATATATATATATATATATATATATATATATATATATATAGTTCAGCGGAAAAACGGTTTCAGAGGCAAAAGCCACCACCCGAGATTTTGAAAGTTGACGTCCGAAAGGCAAGAAGAAGTGAGCCGAAGTGAATGAAATTGTGCACAGATATTGCAGACGTGAAATTTGAATACGAGTTTTGTACTTTCCTGGAAAAAAACAGTAGGGTGGTGCACAGACCCCTCCAAACCTTTTATCAAAAAATCAAAAGTATTAGTAACAGTATATCAGATGTGTGTAAAGGAAATGAAGAATTGCAACATTACTTTTTGTATGGACAAAAAATAAAGGAATATGTTTTTTATGTTCTGCGGGAAAACGGTTTTTGGGGGGCAAAACCTCCCAAACAAAATTGTGGATATTGACTCCCGAAAGGCAAAAAGAAGCGAACCGAAGGGAGTGAAATTGTGCACAGATATTGTAGACATAAAGTGAGTGAATACGGGTTTCGTGTTTTCCTGGAGAAATCGGTTGGGTGGGGCACCTACCCCTCCAAACCTTTGATCACAAAAAATTAAAAATGCTAGTAACAATGTGACAGATGTGTGTAAAAGACATGAAGAATTGCAACAAAACTTTTTGTATGGACAAAAAATAAAGGAATATGTTTTTTTCTTTTTTGCGGAAAGACGGTTTTAGGGGCAAAAGAACCCAAAACCAAAATTTTGAAAGTTGACCCGCGAAAGGTAAGAAGAAGTGAACTGAAGTGAATGAAATTTGGACAAATATTGTAGACACAAAATTAGGGAGTATGGTTTTCGTATTTTCCTGGAAAAACGGTTAGGTGGGGCACGGACCCCTCCGAACTCTTCATCACGAAATATCAAAATATCTAGTAACAGTATATTAGATGTGTGTAACGGACATGATGAATTGCATCAAACTGCGTGTGTGGACAATACGCAAAAAATAAACGAATACATTTTTAAATTTTGGTTAAAAATGGTTTTGGTTGGCAAAAGCTCCCGTCTACAATTTTGGAATTTGACCGCAAAAGACAAGAAGAAGTGAACCGAAGTGAATGAAATGTGCACTAATATTGTAGAGGTAAGGTGAGGGAATACGTGTTTCGTATTTTCCTGAAAGAAAAAAAAAAACTTGTGAGTGAACCGAGGCGTTGAGTTGCGGGAGAAGTGGACCGAAGCGAAAGCAATTGTATGTAGATATTGGATATGTAAAACATGGCCTTCCGTGTTTCACAAGTGTCGTGCCTCCATCCGATTTCTTCAAATTTGGCAGATCAAGTAACAGCAAACACAAACAGTATAGCGTATTTTATAGTATTTCAGGAGGCACCTTTAATCCTTGCAATGTTTTTTCAGCATGAAGAAAAACACATATCCATTTATTTCCAGTTTGCTATTGATATGCCAAATTTGAAGCAAGACGGATAGGAACACTTGAGAAACACGAGAGCCCTTATTTTACATATAATATCTACACACAATTTGATTTGCTTAGGTCCACTCCTTTGTGAGCTATTACGGTAATATTTCCTTTTTTGGGGGGGGATGGGACCTAGGCCCCAACACTGTTTTTCCGCAAAAATTAAAACATGTTTCATATACTGTTTTGCAAATAGTCCCTTTACGAAGTTTCGTTGCAATTCTCCATATTCTTTAGGAACTTTTGCGTATGCTTATTTGCACTTTTGATATTCCGTAATCAACGGTTAGAAGGTCCGTGCCTCACTCAACCGCTTTTCCCGAAAATACGAAACCGAATTATCTCATTTTTCGTCTACAATATCCGCGCACAATTTCATTTAATTCGGTGCACTTCTTCTTGCATTTTGGGCCTCAAATTTCAAAATTTGGGGTGGGTTCTTTTGCCCCCTAAAACCGTTTTCTTCCGCAGAAAATAAAAGAAAAACCGTATTCGTTTATTTTTTGCGTATTGTCTCTACACAATGTGTCGTTCCAATTCGTCATGTCCTTCAAACACTTCTGTTATTAGCAGTTTTGATATTTCACGATCAAAGATCTGGAGGTGTGTGTGTCCCACCTAACGGTTTTCTTTTTTTCTGGAAAATAAGAAAAACGTATTCCCTCATTTTATGTCTACAATATCTGTGCACAATTTCATTCACTTCTGTTCACTTCCTCTGGCCTTCGGGCCTTAACTTTCAACATTTTGGGTGATAGCTTTTGCCCCCTGAAACCGTTTTTCACCACAAAATAAAAAAAACCGTGTTCCTTTATTTTTTGGTATGTTGTTCATACACAAAGTTTCGTTGCAATTCTTTGTGTCCTTTACACACATTTGTCATATTGTTATTATCACTTTCAATATTTCGTGATGAAAGTTTTGGAGGGGTCCGATCCCCACCTAACCGTTTTTTCCAGGAAAATACGAAACACGTGTTCCCTCATTTTATGTCTGCAATATGTGTGTAAAATTTCGTTTACTTCGGTTTAATTGGTTTTTGCCTTTGGGGCGTCAACTTTCAAATTTGTGGGTGGGGTCTTTTGCCCCTTTAAACCGTTTTTCCGCAGAAAATAAGAAACACGTATTCGTTTATTTCATGTGTAGTATCTACCTTCCAAATTTTATCAAAATCGGAGTGTTACATTTCAGAAGTGTTGCTTGTTAATAATAATATTTCTTTAAAATTGTATGAACAAATAGAGGGAATTAAAGCGAAAAATTGGGATCAATTGGAACTTTCGGCTCCTACCAACATTGAAAGAAATGACAGCACAAGTATTTGGATGCAAGGTAGACATGAAATTTAAAACAGAGATTTAACTATATTTCTGTCATGATTTTAATGCACACTGCGAAGTTTTTAAATGCTAATTAAGTCAGGATTTCACATCCAAATTAAGTTGGAACATAATAATTCTTGTTAGTAAACCCGAGTCGCAATGCAAATTTAAGATTAGCCAATACTTTAGATAGCATGGGAAAAAGGTGAAGACTGTAACCTAAGTGTGCGGCCAAGTGGGTTGCTAGGCGATTTAATAAATTGGATGTCTTCTACTCGGCAGAGTCCACCTCAACCGTTTCATTTTGTTTTAAAACGAAACATTTTTGTCATGAGTTACATTTAGGGATGCGCACGAGACGAATCGTGACAGGATTTTCCTGACAAAATTCGAGTCGAGGACACGGCACTTCCAATAGAGAAATATACATTTTTCGAGTCGAGACATCACTTTTACAGCACATTTTCGAGACGAGACAGCCACAAATCTTGTCTCGTGCGCATCCCTAGTTACATTAGCACACACTACATGAGTGACAATTTATATTATGATAGAATATACTATGAGCTTTAATAGAAAAAGTGTAGACACTAGATAATTATTTTACATAGTAAGATTTCAATAGATTCAGTGCTTGATCGTGCCGTGCATGAAGTTATGAAATATGAATTGGTTTCAACAGGTGCGGATCCAAGAGGAATTTTATAGGGTCTACAGACCCCCCCCCATGACGCTTAGGTACACACTGGATAGAGTGGCTTTCAATCCTACTTTATTTACACTGGGTAAAATTGGAAACTATGGTTTAGTCCATCCCTTGATCATATCCTGGTTCTGCGGTGTTAATATCTGGTCAGAACTTGCTGTTCTAGAAGCCTCAAGTTCATACGCGATAAAATAGTATTTCTGCATTATGCACCTTTTTAAACTATTTTCAATATTTGTATGTATCTTCAGATAAACCCTCCTCGAAAAGTTTGATTTATTGGATACAGTATTTCTGACAATGCTTCCATTATCAAATAGTGTATGTAGTTTTATTTAACATAGAATTGCATACGCCAAAACAGTAGAAAACATTCTCATTGTTATAACTTTTCTTGAGTTGATTTTGAGCTTAACATCCCTTTCAGCAGCGAAGCTATATGAAACGTGGACCTACTAATTAACGTCGAATCCGAATCACATGAACTCCCACCGGGAATCGAACCTGGGTCTTCCATGTGTTAACTTTACTTGAATTTGGAATCGAGCGCTCTCAAGCGGATTTGAGAAAAAATGAAAAAATGAAATGAAATCTTCGAGTTTTACGTCCCGCGGATATGTCGTTTAGGCTAAAGGAGACGGTGATGATGAGTGATGAATGAAATGGTGGAATGAAGAAAGTGGGAGGAAACGGGAGAACCCCGAAAAACCCACGCACACGGTGTTTGTCCACCACAAAGTTCAATGGGTGGGGCTGGGATCTAACCCGGGACCCCAAACACCAGAGGTGAACGCTCTACCACTGAGCCACCGCGGCCCCTCAAGCGGATTTAAGACGGTTGACTTGCCACCTCTGAGTTTTTCAATGAATGTATTTCTTAGTAATTATTTTAATTTTACTTTTGAAAAGGTGTAAGCATTTTGCTTTTTTTAAAAAAAAAAATCCTTGAATTATACGTAGTCAGTGTTGAATACAGGTTTCATTTTTGTATGTGGCAATAGTAACTTTCATGGTCCCCTCTCTTCTACCTCTAGACACAGAAATATTGTTTTTAATAACCTCCAAATTACGATTTTTATCAATAAAGAGTAGCTGTCCTACTAACTCTTGTATCGATTTCCTGCTAATCAAAGATAAAGTAAATCTGAAAAGGTAGGGGAACGGTAGGTAGCGGCATGACGTCACGCCGTCCCCCATGCCTATCTTTGCCCATTGTAATTTCTTAGGAACTGAGGGGACGCCGTACACATTTTTTGGAGGTGCGGGACGGCGTCCCCTGCATCCCCAAGCACTTTTACCTCTGCTGCTAAGTATTAATTGCTGTAAGGACTAACGAAAACTGTTATGTGGTACTACTACTACTACTACTACTACTACTACTACTACTACTACTAATAATAATAATAATAATAATAATAATAATAATAATAATAAAGGATCTGAATGATAAATATATATTTTTTTAACTTTCTAATACAATCCCTGTGGGCTTTCGCGAATCTGGATGTATTGTTTTTATGAGGAATAAAGAGGCTTCAAACAACAACGATTTGTATAAAAGTCTTATTAGGTGTTTCACACCTAAGGAACTCACAACTGACCATGTGTCTGTTTTTTTTAGCACAATGTTACAAGGCACCGAAGCCTGCGGGCATTCAAGACTTTTGTTCTGTCGTTGGCACGTGTCGAATCAGCTTGCTTGCTGTACGATGTTTTGCCTTCAGGCGATCGACTAGATACCTAGCTAGAAGAGTGAAGAAAGGAATAAACAAAACGATATGCTTGTTTCATGCTTGCTTCTTGGCATTAAGTGTTTGAAAACCAAAACTGTTCTGAGTATCCATTTTGTTATTTCCATAATAAGTATAAAGGGAAATGTTAATTCTCATATATAGGGAGGTTAAACTTAGGGGTAACGCGATGGGAACGTTATATATATATATATAATAACATAGCATATTTCTTTCCAAAATTTTATAAAATCTACTTATTTTATTGAGTTCAAAATTCGGCCAAATGTTTATTAGTATTAATATTGCATGATAACTTTTACTTTTTCTTGCTAAGGTAATATTAGAGCGCGCTAATTAAAAATTAACTTTCTTCCATTTAAAAGTTGTTTAAGATATTGGCCGCATTTTGCAACAGTGCAGAACACCAGATAGGAAGCTAACCAGGTAGATTTGTTTCTTTCTCTGCCCTCGCTAGGTCACGTGCGTGAACTTAGGGTTGTCCGCGGAGAGAAAGAAACCAATCCAATGCACATTGATACCAGATAAGAGAAAAGTGTGTTTTGTCTCTCTTCATAGATCGTAAAGATTTCCTTGATTCTACGTAAACATCTCCGCATTAATTACCTGTACATGAATATTGCAGCTAACAAGGTACGACAGTTTCAGAAAATCTGTCTATGTTGTTTTCAAGTGAGGGAAGTCTATTCATCTTATAAAATGAGTTTCGAACTGTAGAGCGTAGAGCAAACTCGCTTATTTGTTGCATCAACTGACAAAAGTTTACACACAGATCAAAGAGAAGTCTTAGGAAAAACGGACGACATACTAAATGCTGGTACTTACTGTCTGTTAGGTATATTTATATCAAAATTTTCTAATAAATCTAGAAATGAGTAAAAATAAAGAACGGTCCGTACGATTCTTTTACTATATATATTTTATTTACATATCTGCGTTTTGAATGACATCGAGAACCTTTTTTAAAAATAAAACTTGAGACTACAGGAGCCTACGTTGCAAAACTACTAGTCTTGTAATGTTAGTGAAACTTCTCAAAATCAAATATTTTACACTTGCATATACTGTAAAAAAGCGGCAAATTAAAATTGTCAGCAATAGTACTTAGAAATGAATTTTACTATTATTCTAGTATTTCTGCGTCATGATATTTGATGGATTCTGATTTCAATGCAGGATTAACGGAAGAAATAAAGCTTATTCTTGAGACGTTGTTTGGATTCCCGAACACTTCTCGACCTCTCTGACAGTTTTTACTCTATGAAACTGAATATTGAAACCGGAAATAGTAGAAAATTTCTACCACTTCCGGTTTTAATAATGAGGGTATAGGTGGTAACTTTTCTTGACGTTTGATCGATTTCCGAAATCGTCTCGTCCCAAGTTATTTCCGTCTTTGATTTATAGCCATTAATGTTGAAACTGGTTGTGGTCGATTTTTACCACTTACGGTTTAAATATAAGGTTGTTGGAGGAGACGGACACGGAATCTATTCTTGGGGTGCTGAATGGATTCCAGAAAACCGCTTCTCGATATATCTTATCGTCTTTGCTCTATGAAAATCAATATTGAAACTGGAAGTAGTAGTAAATTTCTACCAGTTCCGGTTTTGATAGAAAGATAGGGGTAGAAATGGCACATTTTTGAGGGACATTGAATCAATTCCCTAAACTTGCTTGTCGCTAGCTATTATGACCCGCAAGTAGTCGATCTCTATCACTTCCGATTTATATAGAAGATTGACGGAGGAGATGGAACCTATTCTTATGACACTAAATCTATTCCGGAAAATCCTTCTCAATATTTTTTTTTACCGCTTTTGGTCTGATACCTGTCAACAGGCAGAGCCGTTCTATTAGACTTCCAATACTTATGCATAACATAATTTGGAAGTATAATAAACACAGAAAGAAGAAATATTATTTATTAAATCTATTTTCGTGCAGATTAAAAATGTGGGAATTTCAAGAATTCTTTTTGCATCAGTTATTATGCCCTGAATAATAACGGGGACCATAGTGGCTCAGTGGTAGAGTGCTCACCTCTGGTGTATGAGGTTCCAGGTTCGATTTCAGCTCGCGCCAAGTAAGCTTTGTGGTGGACAAACGCCATGTGTGGGGTTTTCTTGGGGTACTCACGTTTCTCTCACTTTCTTCATTACAGCATTTCGTGTTCATTCTCATCATCAGAGTCTCCTTTAGTGTATCCGGTATAAGAGTGGGATGTAAATCTAAAAGACTTCATTTCATTTCTAAATAATAACCTAATGCATTCTACAGCGTTCTATTCTTGGCTAATAACCAATAATAGCGTACAGATTGATGATATGCTTGGAAATTGATATGCCATAAAATCGACTATTTATGCAAAAAATGCACCAACATCTCCCAGCTAGTCACTACAAGCAAGAATGATATCTGCTTCGTTCGGATAATGTTCCTCATGAGACGAGACGAGAAGTAAGATTTTTTCGTCTCGTCTCCTAAGTTTAATAGGTCTAGTCTAGTCTCGATCACTGAAAACATTTTTCGCTCTTGTCTCGAAATTTTATTGCTGAGTTTTGTTAATTTATCTTTAAAAAATTTATGTCTTATTTTTTCTTAATTTCAATTAGGAGTTTTCACAACCGTTCCGCGTCACGATTGTTCCACGAATAGTGTGATATAAGAACATTTAAACCACATTTATTATTGGAGTAAATTGGGTAATGGCTAGGATATTTTAAACGTAGATAAATGCTCTTCATATTGCTTTTATATCATCATTTGTGTTGTACGTATGATGCGAAAACGTAATAATGAAATTATTTCTGTGGGCATTAGCCCGATAGCCCCTAAATACGCCACTGGTCAAAAGATTTTTTCATAATTTTTAGTCATTAAATACAAATTCACTTCATAATTTTATTAAATACGTATGTTCATTGCATTGTTCATATAGAACAATATCATGGTGATGGAACAAACTTTCTACTGCTGTATCTCAGTTACATGAGTTACAAGTTATCCGCCTACATAAATAAGTTCTTCGTTTTTCAGTTGACGGGTTTTATCCGTAAATTTTCCAAAACAAGTGGCCACCTAATTCTTGTTCTGTCTCTCTATTTAATTAAATTATTTGGTGAGCGTTAAATGTAAAGATCTATTTTCGACGCAAGTGTTAATAAGCCGGGAAGTAACTACTTATCTATCTTTCTTTTCCTCTTTTAAAAATTAATAAAATCACTTATGTTCTGTCTTGTAGTTTATTTATGATAATTATTATTATTTTCAAAGTGTACAGTGAATATTTTAAATATATATTTTAAACATTCTATATAGAAGAAATCGCCACTGCAAGGTTTGGTCCCGCGAGAGTTTAGATGGCTAAGTTTTATCCCTCGATGATCTAGCCAGGCTAGATTTCGTCTGGCAAGATTTTCTTTATGTGAGATTTTCGCCAGGCGAGATTCTGGGCCGTGAGATATTGCTTGCGATGTTTCATTCGCAAATCATCAACAAATTTGAGTGGATAAACGGATCAATATAGCTTTCTGTGGATATACTTTTATTGATTTCATACAATTTGTGATCATTCCTCTGCGACAAGGCCATTACTTTTTATGTGTCGGCCAAATGTGATTGAGAGTTTAAGATTCCTCAGCGGAAAATAATAATTCCAGTTTGCGACCAACCGATAATTGGTTCTTTATGTAAATCAGCAGAGTAGAAGTGATACACATTACAGGTATTTTTCTCTAAAATTATGAAATGTTATGAACTACATAGGGAAAACAAGAATAAACGTCTCTTTGTTCAAAAGTGACGCAATTGTAGATTCCTAAGAAGTAAAGTAACGGTGGTCAGAAAACTGAGTCAAAATACTATAACACACACAAACACACACACACACACACACACACACATATATATATATATATATATATATACTGTTCCATAATTCGTGTAATTTTCTACAGCACTGGGAGAGGATGAAATTTTCACACCGTTAATATAAAATTTGGCACTCTTATTGAGAAATATCTGAATTGTTCGAATTTCTAAAAGAAATAGGAGAAAATTGCTGTTTAGCTCCCCTTTTGGGGATGTAAACACTAAAATTCATTTTTCCTTAAGGGAGATTCAATATTAAATTTTGGAAGCAGTTTTCTCCAATAATTATTCGTAAAGATTTTGGGGCAAATGAGTTGTATTTGTTACGAAACGCAAAAACACTCATTCACAAAGCTAGTAAAGCCGTCTCAAACATTATTTTGGGAAGCCCTCCTTTCGGGGGGCAAGGGGCGTAAAAAGATGGTGGGTGATGTGTTACCAAAATCCCAAAATTTATTTTCGGAGTGCCAGTAAACGTCAGATTAATCACGAATGTCACAGAATCAATGCTCCTTACATGTAAGAGTGACTGATAATGGGGCTACAGCCCCCTTTCAAAAGTAAGAAAATCACCATAAATATCCTTAATAGGGACATACGAGAAGAAGTTATTTTTTGTTAATTAATGTGAAATTTGGCGTCATTGTAGCAAAAGGGTATGCATTTTTGAAATCTGGAATGCTATTTTGGTAACGTACCGCCTTAGGGGGCACAGGGGACGAAGCATTAGATGATGTATCTTTATAAAAATTCAAAATTTTGTTCCGGAAATGCCAGTGAGCGTCAGATTTTTCAGAAATGTCACAGAATTAATATTCTAATGCTCCTTGTATGTGCCAGTAACTTATGTGAGGCTATAGCCCCCTTTCAAAATAAAAAAATCACCATTTATATCCCTAGTAGAGACATACGAGAAAAATGATTTTCTCAATTAATGTGAAACTCGGCGTCGGGTTAGCAAAGAGTTATGTATTTATCAAATCTGTAATATTTGTTTTGGTAATGTACCGCCTTAGGGGGCACAGGAGGTGAAGCATAAGTTATTGGATCTTTTTAAAGTTTCAAATTTTATTTTGGAAAATCCAATGTGTGTCAGATTGATCACAAATAATACAAAATTAATATTCCGATGCTCCTTGCATGTGCCAATGACTGATATTAGACTACAGCCACCCTTTCAAAAATCACATAATTTACGGTAAATATCCTTAGCAGGAACTACGGGAAGGAGGTAAATATGCTTTACAATTAATGTGCAATTTGTCATTATTGTAGAAAAATGTTTTAATTTCTTTTTAAATTTCGAATCTAGTGTTAATGAATATCGTTTGTCAGTGTAACAGATTGAGGATATAGCTTCGTTTTTTTTTTTTTTTGCATCACTGAAATATAATCAATAAATTTGCGTTTTTAAAAACTAAATTGTTCTCTTCTTATAGCATAAAATCATACATAAAGTTACCAGCATATTTTTTTCACACTTAAGCAAACCAGCTCGAAATAGAACACAAAATGACAATGGAAAATGCCGCAGGTACCACGAACGAAAAGAGAAGTAATATTTTAAAAATTAAAATATTGTTTTCTTTATTCATAGAAAAAGCGTATCTTTTCCCTACTTCTTCCACAATAACTTTATGATCCCACTTTCCACGTACTAGCCTACTCATATACTGCACATGTAAGCACGTCAGGAAATCGTATACTATTGAATGTTGCCCAATGTTGCCCAATAAGGAGGAATGGACGTAATAAAATTCCAGACACATGTACCATCATAGATACAAGCGAAAGAGTGTTATTGTATTTTCTAACTAAAAATGCAAATTTACCTATGTCACACTCCCATTAGGCAAAAGAAATTCCGAGTCCACGCCCCTAAAAGAAATCCATATATGAGTATTATCTTATTTTCAAAAACATTTATTTTCTAAAAAATAATGACAAATTTCACATTACAAAAAAAAATGCTTCTGCCAGTAAGTCTTTGCGTAAGAATAATCATATTGAATTTATGATGCTTTTCAAAGATAGCTGTAGTAACATATTAGTCACTGGCACATAAAAGCACTACGGAGTATTAATTCTGCGCATCTTGCAACTAATTTGACACTCATGAGCACTCCCAAAATAAAATTTGGAATTTCTATCAGCCCCCTCCCTATGATCCCCAAAAGTACCAAATTACCCACCGTGCCCTGTGCCTCCTATTCCCAAAATAATATCCCAGATTTTTACTAGCACAACGCCTAATTTCACATTAATTGACAAAATATAGCTTCTTCCGTATGTTCCTGCTAAGGATATTTATTATAAATTTTTAATGTAACTGTTGAAACGGAGGCTGTAGCTCAATATCAGTCACTGGCACATCGGAATATTAATTTGGCATTATTTACGATCAATCTGACACACGCTGGATTTTCCAAAATAAAATTTGAAACTTTAAAAAGATCCAATAGCTTATGCTTTACCCCTCTGCCCCCTAAGCCGGTACATTACCAAAATAATATTCCAGATTTGGTAAACGCATAACTTTTTGCTAATTCGACGCCGAGTTGCACATTAATTGAGAAAAAAACAATCTTCCCGTATGTCAATACTAAGGATATTTATGATTATTTTTTTTTTATTTTTGAAAGGGGCTATAGCCCCATATAAGTCACTGACACATGCAAGGAGCATTAGAATATTAATTCTGTGACATTTGTGAATAATCTGACGCTCACTGACATTTCCGGAACAAAATTTTGAATTTTTATAAAGATCAATCATCAGAAGCTTCGCCCCCTGTGCCCAATAAGGTGGTGGTTACCAAAATAACATTCCAGATATGAAAAATGCACACTTTTTTTGCTACAACGACGCCAAATTTCACATTAATTGACTAAAAATACCTTCTTCTCGTATCTCTACTAGGGATATAAATGGTGATATTTTTATTTTTGAAAGGGGGCTATAGCCCCACATAAGTTACTGGCACATGCAAGGAACATTAGAATATTAATTCTGTGACATTTGTGAAAATCTGACGCTCACTGGCATTTCCGGAACAAAATTTTGAATTTTTATAAAGATACATCATCTAATGCTTCGTCCCCTGTGCCCCCTAAGGCGGTGTGTTACCAAAATAGCATTCCAGATTTCAAAAATGCATACCCTTTTGCTACAATAACGCCAAATTTCACATTAATTAACAAAAAATAACTTCTTCTCGTATGTCCCTATTAAGGATATTTATGGTGATTTTCTTACTTTTGAAAGGGGGCTGTAGCCCCATTATCAGTCATTCTTACATGTAAGGAGCATTGATTCTGTAACATTCGTGATTAATCTGACGTTTACTGGCACTCCGAAAATAAATTTTGGGATTTTGATAACACATCACCACCATCTTTTTACGTCCCTTGCCCCCCGAAAGGGGGGCTTCCCAAAATAATGTTTGAGACGGCTTTACTAGCTTTGTGAATGAGTGTTTTTGCATTTCGTAACAAATACAACTCATTTGCCCTAAGATCTTTACGAAAAAAACTGCTTCCAAAATTTAACATTGAATCTCCCATAAGGAAAATGAACTTCTGTGTTTACACTCCCAAAAGGGGGCTAAACAGCAATTTTCTCCTATTTCCCCTAAAAATTCGAAAAACTCAGATATTTCTCAATAAGAGTGCCACATTTTATATTAATGGTGTGAAAACTTCATCTTCTCCCAGTGCTGTAGAAAATTACACGAATTATGGAACAGTCTATATATATATATATATATATATATATATATATATATATATATATATATATATATATATATATATATAATTCAAAATCACGTTTTCAGTCAAAAGTAAAAAAACATTTCATTTGTTTACCTTTGGAATACCGATATATAATCTAAATGATCTAGACCCTCAAAAGTATTGTAATATTTATTTATTTATTTTGTATATTACTGTTAAGCACACGCCTAAAATGCCATGATTTGTTCTTTCTTTTTAGAAGATATTTCTTTTAAAGTTATGTCTTTTTAAGAAACATTTCGTATTTTGGAATGCAAAATATTGATGATAATGCTTTTACAATAATTTTGTTTTCCTTCTGTCGTATCTTCCTTTTTCACCTCGCAAAAGTCGATGTATGTTCAAAAATGGGTGGAAAATGAAAATAGGAATATTTTACCCTGTTTAAAACGTCTTGTTATAAAATACTGAACTTAGAAGGTAAATTCTGTACCACCAGACATGTCAACTCTGACGCGAAATCGTAGCAGTTATAGTAGTATTAACTGTGGTCGTAGTAGTAATAATAGAAGTAGTAGTAATAGAAGTAGTAATATTAGTAGTATTAAAGTACTTTGCAGTCTTGAATAAAGAATCAGTTTCCCAAACACACTACGATTAACATAGACTGACAGTAAGACCGTACGAACACGGCAAAGGCAGGGGTAGTGGAGGACATTTAAGGGAAAAAATGACATTAGTTTCCAACCCGTCTTTGTATGTTCGGGCCGAGCCGGGCCGGCGTGGCTCGGCCCGGAAATACATGCACCCGGTTCGGCCCTATAGAACTTGTGTCCGGGCCGAACAGGACACGCCCAGCCCCTGCAGGGCTCTGATTCATATCAACTGCAAACGCTGTTTTTGTTCTATTTTGACTTTTATTTTAGTACTCAGGCGAGAATTGTGTTCTATGTCTTAATTTTCTGCATTCTTTTACATATGGAAAGATATGTTTACGTATCTAAATGTTTCATTACGTATGGAGAGCTAAATGACAAACAAGCATGTGCTGATATTAATACAAAGTTTCGAAATATTGTATTATTAAGTATTTCAATCAATGTTGCTTTTTTATACAATTAATAATAAGTTTTATTATATTTAAAAGAAGAAAAGCACATCTGCAAAATTTCTCCCGATTGCAAAGATTGGCCCCGAATTTCGAACCTGGTTTACTTTTCCCCGAATATACCCGAAGCTGGACTTAGAAAATTTTTGCCTCAAAATAGCAATAAAGAATGCCTTCGACCTTTGAGACAACATGGACCTTTCGGGAATCAACTTTCAAAAGTTTGGGGTGGGTTCTTTTGCCCCATAAATCCGTCTTTCCGCAGAAAAGAAAAAAAAAGTATTCCTTTATTGTTTGTGTATTTGTCCATACAAGAAGTTTCGTTGGAATTCGTCGTGGCCTTTACACACATATGACATACTGTTACCAGCATTTTTTATATTTCGTGATCAAAGGTTTGGAGGAGTCTCTGCCCCCTAACCGTTTTTCTCAGGAAAATACGAAACCCGTATGCCCTCAATTTAAACCTACAATATCTGTGCAATATTTGATTCAATTTGGTCCACTTCTTGCCGTCTTTCGGGCGTCAACTGTTAAAATTTTGGGCGGGTCTCTTGCCGCCTAAAACCGTTTTCCCGCAGACCATAACAAAACCCGTATTCCTTTATTTTTTGCGTATTGTCCATACAAAAAGTTGTGTTGCAATTCTTCATGTCCTTTACACACATCTGACATACTAGCACTTTTCATACTTCGTGCTCAAAGGTTTGGAGGGGTCGGAGCCCCACGCTTCCGTTATCCCCAGGAAAATACGAAACTCGTATTCCCTCATTTTATGTCTACAATATCTGTGCACAAATTAACTCACTTCGGCTCATTTCTTCTTGCCTTTCGGGCATCAACTTTCAAAACTTTGGGTGGGCTCTTTTGCCCTCTACAACTGTTTCTCCGCAGAAAATAAAAAAAACGTATTCCTTTATTTTTTGCGTATTGTCCATACAGAAAGTTTCTTTGGAATTCCTGGTGGGCTTCACACACACCTGACAATCTGTTAATAGCACTCTTGATATTTCGTGATCAAAGGTTCAGAAGAGTCCGGGCCCCAACTAACCGCTTTTTTTTTTAGGTAAATACGAAACTCGTATTCCCTCGTTTTATGTCTACAATATTTGTGCAAAGTTTCATTCACTTCCATTTACTTTTTCTTACCTTTTGGTGTCAAATTTCAAAACTTTGGGATGGGTTCTTTTGCCCCATAAAACCGTTTTTCCGCAAAAATTAAAAACACGTATTCCTTTGTTTTCAGCGCATTATTCATACAAAAGTTTCGGCGCAGTTCTTCATGTCCTATACACACATCTGACATACTGTTAGTAGCACTTTTGATTTTTCGTTATCAAACGTTTGGAGGGGTAGGCGCCCCACCCGACTGTTTTCCCTAGGAAAATACGAAACCCGTATCCTCATTTTACGTCTGCAATATCTGTGCAAATTTCATTCAATTCGGCCGATTTCTTCTTTTCTTTCGGCTGTCAACTTCAAAATTTTGGGTGGGAGATTTTGACCCCTAAAACAGTTTTCTGCTGAAAATAAGAAACCAGTATTCATTTATTTTTTGGTTATTTTCCATACACAATGTTGCGTTGCAATTCTTCATGTTCTTTACACACATCTGACATACTAGCGCATTTGATATTCCGTGATCGAAGGTTTGGAGGGGTCGGCGCCTCACCCAACATTTTTCTTCAGGAAAATACGAAACTTATATCCTCATTTTACGTCTGTAATATCTGTGCAGAATTTCGTTCTCTTCGGCTAATGTCTTTTTACCTTTCGGGCGTCAACTTTCAAAATTTTGGATAGGGTATTTTGTCCCCTAAAACCGTTTTTTCGCAGAACATTAGAAACTCATATTCCTTTATTTTTTGTGTATTGTCCATACAAAAAGTTATGTTGCAATTCTTCGTGTCCTTTACATACATCTCAAATACTGTTACTAGTACTTTTGATATTTCGTGATCAAAATGTTTGAAGGAGTCCGTGCCTCACCCAAGCCATTTTTCCAGGAAAATACGAAACCCGTATTCCCTCGTTTTAAGCCTTCAATATCTGTGCAATATTTCACTCACTTCGGTTCACTTGTTCTGACCTTTCCAGCTTCAAATTTAAAATTTTGGGGTGGGTTCTTTTGCCCCATAAAACAGTCTTTCCGCAGAAAATAAAAATCCCTTATTCCTTTATTTTTTGCGTATTGTCCATACAAAAAGATATGTTGCAATTCTTCATGTCCTTTACACATATCTCAGATACTGTTACTTGCACTTTTGATATTTGGTGATCAAAGGTTTGGAGGGGTCGGCACTCCACGCTTCCGTTTTCTCAAGGAAAATACGAAACCCGTACTCCCTCATACAATATATGTGCACAATTTCGTTCACTTCGGCTCAATTCTTCTTACCTTTCGGGCGTCAACTTTCAAAATTTTGGGGTAGGTTCTTTTGCCCGCAAAATAATTTTTCCGCATAAAGTGAGAAACAAGTATTCATTTTCTTTTTGCGTATTCTCCATACACAATGTTTCGTTGCAATTCTTCATGTCCTTTACAGACATCTGACATACTGTTACTAGCGCTTATGAAATTTCGTGATCAAAGATTCGGAGGAGTCCGTGCCACACTTAACCGTTTTTTTAGGTAAATGCGAAATCCGTATACGCTCATTTTATGTCTACAATATTTGCGCAAAACTTTATTCACTTCGGTTCACTTTTACTTCCCTTTTGGCGCCAAATTTCAAAATTTTGGGATGGGGTCTTTTGCCCCATAAAACCGTTTTTCCGTAAAAATGAAAAACCCGTATTTACAAAAAATTTCGTTGAAAGTCTTCATTTCCTTTCACACATCTCACATACTATTAATAGTATTTTTGATTTTTCGTTATCAAAGGTTTGCAGGGGTCGGCGCCCCACCTAACTGTTTTCTCTAGGAAAATACGAAACCCTTATCCTCATTTTACGTCTGCAGTACTTAAGCAAATTTCATTCACTTCGGCTCATTTCTTCTTGTCTTTCGGGTGTCAACTTTCAAAATTTTGGGTGGGAGCTTTTGACCCCTAAAACAGTTTTCCGCAGGAAAGAAGAATCTCGTATTGATTTATTTTATGGTTATTTTCCATACAAAATGTTTCGTTGCAATTCTTCATTTCCTTTACAGACACCTCACATACTGTTACTAGTACTTTTTGATATTTCGTGATCAAAAGTTTGGAGGGGTCCGTGCCCTTTCCAACAGTTTTTTTCAGGAAAATACGAAATCCGTATTCACTCATTTTACGCCTACAATATGTGTGCACAAGTACATTCATTTCGATTCACTTGACTTTACTTTTCGTTCGTCAACTTTCAAAATTTTGGGTGGGTGCTTTTCCCCGTAAAACCATTTTTACGCAGAAAATAAAAAAAAACAGTATCCGTATGTTTTTTGTATATTATCCATACACTAAGTTTCGTTGCAATTTTTCATGTTCTTTACACACATCTCACATATTGTTACTAGCACTTTTGGTATTTCGTGATCAAATGTTTGGAGAGGTCCGTGCCCTACCCCGCCGTTTTTTAAAGGAAAATAAGAAACCCGTATTCCCTCATTTTTTGTTTATAATATCTGTGCAGAATTTCATTCAGTTCGGTTCACTTCTTCTTACCTTTCGGCGTCAAATTTCAAAATTTTTCGTGGGGGCTTTTGCCCCCTAAAACTGTTTTCCGCAGAACAGTAAAAACTCGTATTCCTTTATTTTTTGCGAGTTGTCCATAGAAAAAGTTTCGTTACAATTCTTCATGTCCTTTATACACATCTGACATACTGTTACTAGCATTTTTTATATCTCGTGATCAAGGGTTTGGAGGGGGTGCGTGCCCCACCCTACCGTTTTTTTTTCAGGAAAATATGAAGCCATTTTACGTCTGCTATATCTGTGCACAATTTTATTCACTTCGGTTCAGTTATTCTTGCCTTTCGCGTGTCAGTTTTCAAAATTTTGGGTGAGGCTTTTATATTAAAGCTTTCATTAATGTAACTTTTTCTTTTTTAAAATTCTTTTTTTGGGGGGGGGGAGAAGGAGAGAAATGTTTTTTTCTGATATGCGTCTTTTGCCATTCATCTTTTCTGAGGTGCTTAAGTAAGATCATTTTGTAACTTTTGATGTCATCCAACTCCGTTACGATAATAAAATTGTCATTCTTAACAATTTGTTTTATTTCCTTATTTTTCAGTTTGCCACACTGATATATTTTTAAGAGAATTGAGGTTTGGTCCAACGCCTTTCGAATTCGGAACCAACCCAACCGCCGAGCTTTTTGGGCTGCCTGCTATTGCAGGAAAACGAGAATTGCAGGTGGTAATGCACTTTTGGAGTTGTGTATACAAACTTCTCTACGAAATGACTTATAAGTGAAAAACTGAGTCAAATGTTAATACAATAAGGAGAAGACTTTTGTCGGGCCTGGAAGGCAGATTGCTAATGAGAGTACACAACAATTACTGTGCTGGAATGTTGTGTGGACACTCAACATGTAATAATGTTTCCATGAAAGACTGAAATTATTCAACGAACTTCTCTCCAGGTTCAATATTATAGAACAGCTGTAAATTAATGAGTGATAGTAAGTATGGTAAGACTCCTTTTATAACGTTCAGGTACTTGGAATAAGAACTTGAAATTTCGTATGCTTATATGTTTTCGTAAGCGTTATCTAACCGTAAGTAAATCACACATACACACACACACTCACGCACAAAAATCCAACCTTAGAGTGGTTTTATGGACAATTGAAAAACATTTCCCATATTATTTATATGTGACATCTTCTACGCCCCAAAATTATTGGGCACTTCCTGTAGGGCTACACTGATTAGATTGGCTGATTATAATTTTTCTGGACTAATCCATAGAAAAATTTCCAAAAGTGAATATTTTTAAGTTTTAGGGGTTCTAAAGGAGGGATAAAGAAATTCTCCATGTTATTTAAATGGATTTTTTTTTGTTACCTATAATTTCTAATTTTAGGTACTTGGCATTGGAATAACAATAAATTTGAAGTTCGGTGTGCTTGTACGTTTTCGTTATCGTTGTCGAAGTAAATCACCGATAGTAAAAATTTCCAACTTTAGAGTGGTTTACTGGAAACTGAATAATCTTTCTCATGTTTTTTTAGGCTATATGAAACCTTTTCTACACTCCAAAATTTTTAGGTACTTTCGACAGGGTTAGAATGATGACATTTGACATGATTGTAGCATTCCTTGACTAACTCACACGAAAAATTGCCAAAAGTGATATTTTTAGTTTTTAAGGGGTCTAAAGGGAGGATGAAGAAATTCCCATGTCATTTAAAAGGCGTTTTCTTGGGATACAAAATCTGGGATCTTTAGATAGTTGAAATACAAAAGCAAACTTCCAATTCGGTAAAATCCTGGGTTTAAGAGGTGCAATGGTCTGAGGGCCAGGATAGGTGTTGATTGACACGGGTGCTGACTGCCACAGCCAATTATTGGTGCTGATTGTCACGACTGGCGCTGATTGCAATTATAAAGGTGCTGACTGCCACGATGGCGTGCTGACTGCCACGACCCTGGGAGAAACTGTATCTGGAAAGAGAGGAATTAATCCCTCATACTAAATTTATGATTATTAATAAATTTAGTAGGGATTAATTAGGGATTAATTTAGTAATCATCACAGCAAATCTATTTAGCATCCTATAAGTTACAAAGTTGCTCACTAAGTGGAACGACGTACACTTGGATGTTTATATAGGGATTGACTTTTCTGTTATATGTACAATTTGCACATTTCATTGTTTATATTAATTGTTTTATTGTATTATTTAATGAATTTGATGGTCTGAAGCCAGCTGACAAGGGACGTTCGGGAGAAAGCACTCACCTGCAGAGAAATAAGCATGTCATTTCAAGGACCAATTCATGCTGATTACAACAGGTAATAAAACTCCTGTACATGGAGAACTGTTCGAGATATTCAGCTTGGAAGTTTATATAAGAAAATGAGTGGATACACGTTTCAACGCGTTAAGTATTCTCTCCCATGGCGAAGCCTGACGGTTTGAACTTGCTATTGCTTGATCACTGGGGTACATTAACAGACAAATTGTCCATTACAAGTTGCATGACGGATGGCAAACACGTAATGGTTGAGAAGATACCAAAGAATTGCACACGATTTGTGTAACCATTTGATGTGTTCTGATTCCGATCAATCGAAGACTATGACAGGAGATTTGTACATAGTATGAAACTTCTTCACCCGGACGTTATAATGTACCAACGAAACAATCAAATAAAGTGTGTCCATGCGAATCACTGCCGATCACCGCGATACATTGCATTGTTTCAGTTTGCGTTCTACAAGGCAGGTTACGAACAAATTGTAGGCCTATAACTTTTGAATCACTTGTCGAATATGCTTTTTGCTTTGGTTCTGCGAACTGTTCCCTTGATGGATGCAACACAATAGCACATATAAAATGTTCATAGTGCAAGGGAGCCTTTTGCCTGCGTCATTTCTTCATAAAACAGAATAACAACAGTGATCAATTTTCATCTCTAACCTATGATTATTGTGAACAATATAATGACTAATTGTATCCACAAACCCGTTAGTTATTCCAAAACACTTTTTTTCTCTGTTATTCCGATAGTTTTCAATTCGTATGTCAATATGCGTTACTAATTATGTTGTACTTAACACGTATATATGCGCATATCCTCATTTTCTCATATAAACTTCCAAGTTGAACATCTCAAACCGTTCTCAACCGTACAGGAATTTTATTAGTTTGTTGTAATCAGCATGAATTAGGGCTTCAAATGACATGCTTAGTTTTTCTGCAGGCGACTGCTTTCTCCCGAACTTCTTTTGTGAGGGACAGCCAGCAGTGCTTTTTTGATGGAACTTTCAAGAGCTGCTCGAAACAATTTGCAAAGCTGTACACAGTGCATGCTGACATAGGGAGTACAAGTGAGAACACATAAATCGTACCAGTTTTGTACGCACCGCTCTCCGACAAAACTGAAAGTACACTCATGTCCAAAATTATTGTTGCATATCTATAACTGTCTTCTTGTAAGAATATAATTCGATAATGATTTTGCAGAGTACTTTTAATATTGATACTATGCGTATAATCAGGAAATGTATATTTGTGGTAAATTTCAAAGGAAAATAATTATAAATACGAAAATCATAATGAGTAAAATAAAATGTAACTAAATGGACAAGATTTTTTTTTTCCTTTCATTGTTCTTGTTTACTGCTCTTTTGACATGAAATTTACCACATACTTGTCTTTGCCGATTATACACATACTAACATTATAAGAAATACCGGGCGAATTCGTTAGCAAATTATATTACTAGAACAACATATTTATAGTCATGCGACAATAATTTTAGACATGAGTGTACATACAGAGACCTGTTTACGTTTGTTAGGAGTTGGTCCGAACAACACGATCCTAAGGTTCATCACGTTTCTTTCATGCTACTTGGCGTCCGGTAATGTTACGTCTAGCAATTTTCTCTTAGGGATGCGCACGAGACGAGTCGAGACAGAATTTTCCTGACAAATTTCGAGTCGAAACACAGCTCTTCCAATAGAAAATAATACAATTTTCGAGTCGAGACATCACTTTTACAGCACATTTTCGAGACGAGACAGCCTCAAATCTTGTCTCGTGCGCATCCCTACTTTCTCTCAGACTCGTGGCAGTCAGCACGCCATCGTGGCAATCAGCAACTTGATATTAGCAATCAGCGCCAGTAGTGGCAATCAGCACCAATAATTGGCTGTGGCAGTCAGCACCCGTGGCAATCAACACCCCACCGAGGTCGGAGCCTTCAGCTGGGGAAATTCAGGAAATATTAAAAGAAAATGCACAAAATTCACTGTTGATGCAAATACTGATGCATAAGAGATATAAGGCCGTAGACCGAGCAAATGCAGGGTTCTGGGGCCAGAGTCCGCAGCTATCTAACACTTGCCTCTTATATAAAACTGAAAGTGACTATGTTTGCTACTCTTACTCCCTTGAAGCACCCAACCGATCTCGATCAATTTTCTGATAGGCCTACAAATGGCTTCGGGCCTGGGATGGCTTTTATCATTTCATTTCGACGCTGCAACTTATGAGAGGGGGAAAGGAGAGAAGATATTGAAAAATAATAGAAAAAGACCGATATTAATGTCGAATCCATAGTTTTCGAGATCGTTAATATGAACAGTGACACTTCCGACGCCGTTTAAATCCAAATTCAGCCCTTTATATCCAAAATGAAACTATTCTCCCCGTGCGAAGAACAGACAATCTACTAGTAGATTCATAAGATGACATGGTGATGATATTATGCTCCCACTTTACTGTATCAATATTCAAAAACAATGAAAGTCAACGTTAGCGCCTCTTTGTTGTTAAAAAGAACAACTTATACAATTGCTTATTTTTATAAGCATACTTTGTTTTAAACAGTATTCAATGCCTCCAACCACATACAATAATAAATTTTAAATGATTGCAAAGTATACTAAACTTTACATATTCTTTTCATATAAATCAAGGCTAAAGAATATCCTAAATCCTTGTATAAAGTGTTGAGTTCATAATGCATGACATTTTTTTTCTCTCATAAAACACAAAAGCTCATTTAGCTTTGGATTATCATCACTTTCTTATTTTTCATTTATTTTCGTTACACTTCGTAAACGTTACACTTCTCAAAAGACAAGGAACACTTATAACGTTTGTTTTGAGTCGTTCCTTGAACCACGTAATTAAATTTAAAATTTAAATAGAAAAGAGAGTCATGATGATAAAAGACCAAAACCATTGAAAATTGACAAAAGTCTGTAGTAAAGGTGATAAGATAATATTTATAATTATAATACCGTGCATTGCATTCAATTTGAATTTAGCATCGTAATGGAAAATGAACGTAAAATACAATATGTATTAACTGGGATAAGAATTATTAATCTTTATCGTATCTAAGATTAATTACTATTCTGATCACTTATTGTTTTAATTTATTTCTTCTTGTTATTAGTAGCCAGTAAAAGTAACATTCCAAATATTATCTACATCTTATGTAACTAGTTTCTGACACAAATAGTGAATCAACTGAAAATTGAATGTAAAATTGGATAGCTTCTTAGTTGTTTATTTTATTTATTTATTTATTTATTTTCTTTACGAGTAGACACACTCTATTTTCACGAAGTTTCTTAATGTTACATTATCAACGAACTTAAAAAGTTCGTTACTAAATCATCTATGTCTGTCTGTCTGTCTGTTGGTTGATTTTTTTCTTTTTTTTTTCAATTTTGAGCCCTCCATTCGATAGAGCATGAACAACTGTCTCAGAAAGTGATGGCATTTTTTTCGTCACTCTTACCATTCCCGAGAAATTGGCCAAAACTGGCCGATTTCCAGAAATTTAAGCAACCATATCTCGGGAACCGTAAGTTATACTGAGACGACTAGCCTTTGGCTAGCTGGTGATTTCGCCCTCAAACCCCGGCATCTGCTCGGCCTACAGTCTCGCATCTCTTATGCATCAGCCTTTACATCAACAGTGAATTTCGTGCATTTGCTCTTCATATTTCCTAAATTTGCTCAGCCCCCAAACCCCTGCCTTTGCTCAGCCTTCGGCCTCACGGTTTGGGTACAAAACCGTGCGGCCAGAACCTCGCGGACCAAAACCTCGCCTGGCCAAAACCTCGCCTCCCAAAACCTCGCGGCCCAAAATCTCGCCAGGCCGAAACCTCGCCTGGCCAAAACCTCGCCGCCCAAAACCTCGCGGGACAAAATCTCGCCGGGCCAAAACCCCTCCTGGCCAAAACCTCGCCGCCCAAAACGTCGCGGGCCAAAACCTCGCCTGGCCAAATCCTCGCCACCCAAAACCTCGCGGGCCAGAATCTCGCCGGGCCAAAACCTCGCGCCCCAAAATATCGCCATACCCAAAATCTCGCCTGACCAAAATGTAAATGTTCCAACAGATGATAAGGATGACGGTATAAAAGACGCTGTTTCAGAAGAAGTATCACGGGTATTTGTCCAAGTCCCGCGATACCATATGAAAATTCTATTTCTGTATTAGAGGATTTCAATGTGAAGGTAGGGCGACAGGATGTTTTTAAACTGGTTATAGGGAAAGAAAGTCTGCATAAGGAACGTAAAGACATCTAACGAGGTTAGTTTCGTGAACTTTGGAACATCCAAAAACTTAAAATTTTAACAAAAATCTAATAATATTTATGAAAATGTGAAACAATATATGAGTTTTTATGACGTCCCTTGATTATGTCCTATAGGTTAAAGGAGACGTAGATGAGCAGGATGAAGAAAATGATCGAATAAAAAAAGTGGGAGGAAACGGGAATAACCCGAGAAAGCCCACGCACACGATATTTTGTATATTATTATTATTATTATTATTATTATTATTATTATTATTATTATTATTATTATTATTATTATTATTTGTAATGTGGAATTGCATATTAGGAAACACATTGGGTAAATTTTAAAGAAAAGTTTCATTCGCGGCGAGGTTTTGGGCGGCGAGGTTTTGGCCCGGCGAGATTTTGTCCCGCGAGGTTTTGGGCGGCGAGGTTTTGGCCACGCGAGGTTTTGGTCCGGTGAGATTTTGGCCCGCGAGGTTTTGGCCCGGCGAGATTTTGTCCCGCGAGGTTTTGGCCTGCGAGATTTTGGGCGGCGATGTTTCGGCCGCGAGATTTTGTCCGTATACCCGGCCTCACACCTCTTAACTCCACAATTCTACAGAATTTCAACTTTCTTTTCCCATTTCAACTATCTAAAGGATAAGATTTTGTACCCAAGGAAAGCGCCCATTTAAATAACATGGTAATATATTCATCCCCCTTCAGACCCCCTAAAAATTAAAAATATTTACTTTTGGCAGTTTTCCTGCCGGTTAGTCTCGGAAAGCTACAATTATGCCAAATTTAATCATTCTAATCTTGCTGGAAGTGCCTAAACATTTTGGGGTGTAGAAGACGTCCCATATAAATAGCATGGGAAAGATTTTTCAGATCCCCGTAATACCACTCTAAAGTTTACGTGTGATCCACGTAGGCAACGCTAACGAGAGTGTACAAGCATACTGAATTTCAAGTTCGCATTCTAAGTACCTAAAACATGCGATTATAGGTACCAAAAAAAAAAAAAAAAAAAAATGTAACATGGAAAAATTCTTTATCCCCGCTCTAGACCAGTTAAAAATTAAATAATAATAATAATAATAATAATAATAATAATAATAATAATAATAATAATAATAATAATAATAATAATAATAATAATAATAATAACAACTTTTTGCAATTTTCCTGTCAATTAGTCCCGGAAAACTACAATCATGCCAATTTCATCTTTCCACGTCAACCGAAAATATTCCCTTTAATTTATATCAGTTCATGTAGTTTTATATACTGTACAGTGTGTTTGAAAAAGAACTCCCTAGTTTTAATGTGTCCTAGAATCTGTACAAAGTGACATACACTATTCTAGTTTGTGGTATTTGATTCATCAACTTTCCAAGTTTAGCTCCCCTGCAGTTGGCAGGTCTGTTTGACCTTGAGACGGCACCAGTGCTGTTTTTTTCCTCTGTTTCCTCCGTTCAGTCCAGGCAGGCGTGCAGTGCAGAGCAACTCAGCAACAATGTATAGTCCGCAAAAGAAAGCGCAGTGTGTTATTTGGTTTGTGAAAACTGAGTCAATTATAACAGTGGAACGTAATTTTACGCGTCAGTATGGTGGTGAACCACTTACAGCAAAAACTATCCGTCATTGGCTAAAGTCTTTCAAGAAAACCAGTAGCGTTTTAAAAGCCAAATCACCAGGTAGACCGAGAATTTCTGAAGATGTTGTTGAACAAATCCCTGTTTCTTGTGTTCGGAGCCCGAAGATGTCATTGCCCAGACGTAGTCTACAATTAGGAGTGCCTAAAGGTATTGTGTATGATGTGCGTAAAAGACTTAAGTTGCGTGCCTTCAAGTTGCAACTGTTACATGAAATTAAACATACTGTTAAAATCAAAAGGTATGAGTTTCCTGCTGACTTTCTATACAGAATTGATAATGATGTCATTTTTTTTAAAAATTATCTTTTCTGATGAGGCTACATTTCATGTCAGTTCCACAGTCAATCTTAATAACTGCAGAATTCGGGGGGGGGGGGGTGCAGAGCATCCATATGAAGTTATTCAGCATCAACGTGACTCTCTCAAACTTAATGTCTGGTGCGGTTTGATGGAAGATCGTGTGATTGGTCCTTTCACTTTTGTAGAAAAAACAATAAACGGGGACGTTTACTATGACATACTGACAGAGTACGTCTTTCCCCAAATTGACGATATTGAGGGGCTTGTGGTTTTCCAACAAGATGGTGCCCAACCTCATTACAGTACCCATGTGTGTGCGGCTCTTGACACTCGCTTTCCCAGGAAGATGGATAGGCAGGGCTGGCCCAATACCTTAGCCACCATAAAGCCCAGACTTAACCCCACTGGATTTTTTCTTTTGGGGCCACATGAAAAAAATGTTGTGTACAGTGAAAAGTTCAGAGACATCAATCATTTACGGGAAAAAATCGTCGTGGTGGTTGGGACAATTACACCTGAAATGTTGGTGAATATGTGACGAGAAGTGGAATATCGTCTCGACGTGTGCAGGGCCACAAATGGATCCCACGTTGAAGTCTACCAACATTAAACAAAACTTGAAGGAATTCTCTTTCATGATATGTACTCATCGATGTAAGTTTTCATTCATTTCCCAATTAAATTTATACTTAAAAGTAGGGAGTTCTTTTTAAACACCCTGTACAGTATAGTAATATTGGTGAATATTGGTGTTGATCAGTACCTTAAAGGGTGGTAAGTATTTTGGTACTAATTTTAACTGGTGGCCACTGACCAAAACAGTGGCCAGTTGGACAGTGTCCACTGGTTATTATTTAGTACCAATATATTTACCATTTTTTTAAGTATTGATCAACGCCAATATCATCTCTCTATAGCTTACCATTCCCGAGATATTGGCCAAAAACTAGTTCCGATTTCGAGAGATTTAAGTAGCCATATCTCGGGCACCGTAAGTCATAGAGAGATGATATTTGGCGATTTTTTTGCGAGGAACAGAAGGTGCAGATAGAAAAAAAAACATTTATTTTTAGATGTAGGAACAATAACAGTTATTCTTTCCGCTCCATTCTTTTTAAGTTCATTCTGTCAATACTCTTGGAGCATTCTCAACTGGTTTTTATTTTGAACAAAGGTAGAGAAAAAAATAATATAGTGACCTTGAAAATCGAATTCACGATTTCCAGAGGACTTACACGTTCCATGGTTTATTTACGTCTAAAAGTGATGTGTGTCCTTCTGTTCGTAAGCTCATCTCCACGATATACACACATAAACATGCCATACCTTTCAAAGAATTTGGAATAAATTTTACATATGATTTTTTCCTCTCTCTTTCTTTCTTTAGTTACGCATATATCATTTTATTGCAAAGTGTACAGTCAGCGACTTTAGAAAATGGAGGTTGGATACATAAGAAATGATAGCTTTTTCCAGTAGCAGAATAGTTTCACTCGATGTCTGATAGTTGGACAACCAAAATGACAGCAAACACGTGCCCGAAAACATAACATGCCAGGATATTCCTCCATTTGGAGGAAAAAGTATTACTATCTGAGAGCATCACTTAGAGAAACAACCACGAGATAAATCTGCAGAAAATCCATTCACTTTAAGATCAAAGAGATAGGAATTAATGCAAAGGAAACGAAAAGAACAATACGCATCATGCAGAGACCGAAAAAGTATGGAAAGCTAAACAAAATGAGAAAAGAAGGAAAGAGGGAAAGGAAAGAGCAAAAGACATGGGAATAAATTAAATTTTAACACTTAAGGATAAACAGTGTCCGTCTTTCCCCCTGACCCCATCGTGGGTTTTCTCCCCTCATAGGATAAATCTCTTTCAGTATCAAACACGAACATCATTTATAGCGTTGAAAAAATTTAACTCAGTCTAGACCGAGACTCGAACCCCACACCCTTAGAATGACAGTCTCACGCGGTATCCACTTACCTACACAGGCTCTATCTATAAACCACCTATTACCCGCGCTGTTATCAAACGTGTTAAATCAGCCATTGTCGGTGAATCACCCCAGTTCCATTTGAAGTTTAAATTTTATTTACCTCACTTAGCCATCTATGGGTAGCAGTCCCCTTGCTTTCATAAAAAACATTTGTTCTGTAGATTAAAATCAAGAATGAATTAATCTGTACTCTTGGGTGCTCACTGGTGCACCAACATATCTATCTATCTATCTATCTATATCTATATGTCTATCTATCTATCTATCTATCTATCTATCTATCTATCTATATATATATATATATATATATATATATATATGTGTGTGTGTGTGTGTGTGTGTGTGTGTGTGTGTGTATGTGTGTGTGTGTCGAATTGATTTTGGATTAAAAGAGCGACTTCGTAAATTTACGGAACGCGTGTTAAGACGACAGTAAGGACATCTCGTAACGTTGTTAGGTAACACACGCAGTGTAAATAAAGTTTCAAAACCAGAAATTGGAAGATATGCCGTGGGTAAGTCGGTAAGACGTCTGCTTGCTGAGTGCAGAAATTCGGGTTCAACTCTTGGCTGTTACGTTTTTTTTTTTGTTTTTTTTTTGTTCCGTTGAAAATACATTTCTATATTTTTGCGTTTGAAATTGCTTTCTTTCATTTTTTGTAGATTATCTTAAATTAGTGAAGGCCAAGTAAGGTCAGGTTACATATATGTCTGCTTTATCTGTGTGTACAGTCCAGAGATGGAGTGAGTCAATTGGGTCAAGATTTGTGAGTAGGTCAGTGGATCGTGGGTCAACAGGACGTGACTAACTGTGACACACCACCCCCCGTGACCTCTCTGACTCACACTGACCCTACGTTTTAAATTTTAAGGTCTCCCTCTTTATTCGGCCTCCCTCCTTATTATTAAATTCAATGTATAGATAATTATTGAGTTGAGTTGATTTTGAGTTTAGCGCCCTTTTCAGCAGCGAGGCTATATGAGACGGGACCTACTGATTAACATGTAATCCGAAACACATGAGCTCCCGTTGGAATCAAAACCAGGGTCTCCCACGCCACAGTATATAATTGTGTTTTATATAGCAGTTAATATTCTTGCTACAAAGTATAAAGTTAAAGAAAACTTGTAGCTTCACGAAAGGCATTTGTTGGTCCTTCAAGGTCAACACAAGAACAAAAATGAAAAACTAATACTTGGTGTGCCTTTACAAGTGACTACTATGATAACAACAGAATGCTGCCTACGTTTAACATATTATGCCTCCGGGGGTTAGTAAAACGCTTAACTGTGTGAAAATCGCTGCACACAACAGGTCTTAGGAACACTCGCAAATACGTAAAATTGAAAGAACAGAAAATAGTGCATTTTTGAAATGAGCATACTATTCACACTTCACGCAAAGTTCCAATATGGGAAATCAGTCAATATCTTCAGTTGGAATTACTGAAAAAGACAGAAACTGGCTATTTAAAATTCCAAGTGTAAACCTGCGCTTGGAGCGATTCTATTAGCTATATCACAACGCATTTTCGTGAGTTGCCTCTGTGGTCAAGCGTGCTTAATAGCGTTGTTAAAGTTCTAGAACCGGAGGGCGGCGGTTCGAGCCTAAGTACAGTAATTTTTTTTTTCAAAATAGGGATGGCTTTTTAAAAGTATATATAAAGTTGTATTTTGAAGTGATTGTAAAACAAATTCAGATGAACTTTCATATTTCCAAGCTCACTCGTATTTATTCGCCATGTCCCAAAATTCACAGAAATAAATCCCTACGTTAAGCGGGTTTACATATCCAGACTCCTAACAAGGAAGGGTCACGCAGTGGCTCCGCTGAGATCCGAACGAGACAAATGTGTTTTCATTTGATATATTAGAACTAGATAGATCCCAAAGTTATACGTGCCACCGAGCGGAATATCGTGAGTTACAATATATTTTGTAATGTAAGAACTACAAAGCTGGCAGAATATTTTGACCGAATCATTTGTTCGGAAACGGTTGGGTAAATGGAAAACTCGGATAATATGTATCCCGTCATTTTCAAGAACACACTTTTTCGGATAAAAAAGTTTGCCCAGGATCCTCGCAGGGTCCCACATGGGGTCCAACTCAAAATTTTCAAATGACAAGAGGGATTAAGTAGCACATCGTTTGAAAGCTGTTGCAAAATGAAAGAAGATGCAGCAAGTCTCGACTCTCTACGACAACCCTGTGCAAAATGGCGGAGGGTCAAAATGTAAACAGAAACTTAATTGAAAAGTCAATGGTCACCCCTATAAATCGGAAACGGTGAAAAATGTGAAAATAGGAAAGGAAGTGTGGCATTATTTTCAAAGTACAACAATTTAAGGTAAAACGTCTTGTCCCAGGGTCCCACATGGTCCCAGGTGGGGTCCAACTAAAAAGTTTCAAATGGCAAGAGGGGTTAAGTAGCTCATCGTTTGCAAGATCTTCTTAAATGAAAGTAGATGGAGCAAGTCTCTACTCTCTACGACAACTCTGTCCAAAATTGCGGCGGGTCAAAAAGTAATCAAAAGCTTATTTGATAAACTATGGCCACCTCGAATCCAAGATGGCCGGTTAAAACTTATGTCGTTCATAACAGTACAAATTTAAATCTCTATTTTTCTCTATTATATATTTAGAAACAATAGGAAGATTAAAGAACAATTGAATTTCGATTCACCTCAACTATAATTCCATTCGGTAACAACACATATATGTTTTGTTTGGTTCCCTCGCCATCATTTACTTTAATATAACGAATATGCGATGAACACACAACTCTGACTTCCTCTAATTTTGTCATACGTAGTTCATGCATAAAGGACTTGCTGCACCAGTAGGTGGGTGGCTCTATTGTAATTCGTAACTGCGCATTCGTGGCGGTTACATTTGTATGTCATTCGTTGGTTTGATCACAATACTCCAAGCAATACCAAATATACAAAAAAAAAAAAAAAAAAAAAAAATCATTTGCAAGATTGGCGAGTAGTACCAAACCATGTGTAAGTCATTTCAGTATTTCGAGTTGCGCCAAACTTTGTTGGTTTAATTACGGTATTCCAAGAAATAACATATTTATATACAAACTCATTTTTCACGCTGGCAGCCATATTGGATTACCTCCAACACCAGTGGTTTGAGCTGGACATGCGTTCGATACATACTATGGCATTGTGAACTCAAGACGTTTCGTTTTTTGAACATTTCGCATCTTTTCGTCATCCACTGATCAACATTCATGCCAAATTTGGTTTTCCTAGCTTCAGCAGTTTGGTATGCCTATCCTTTCGATATAGGTTTTAAGCTGTCTCTTGGATTCAAGGTGGCCATAGATTTTCAATTAAGCTTTTGCTTATATTTTTACCCGCCGCAATTTTGGACAGGATTGTCGGAGAATGTCGAGACGTGCTCCATCTTCTTTCACTTAACAAGAGCTTTCAAACGATGTTCTACCTCTCTTGCCATTTGAAACTTTTTAGTTGGACTCCACCTGGGACCATGTGGGAACCCTGGAACAAGACATTTTCACGTTGTGCTTTGAAAATAATGCCACGCTTTCTTTCCTGTTTCCACATTTGTTTTACCGTTTCCGATTTATGGGGGTAGTCATGGACTTTCCAATTAAGATTTTGTTTACACTTTGACCCGTCGCCCTTTTGCACACGGTTGTTGTAGAGAGTCGAGACTTGCTGCATTTTCTTTCATTTTACAACAGATTTCAAATGATATGCCACTTAACCCCCCTTGCCATTTGAAAATTTTGAGTTGGACCCCATCTGGGACCCCGCGGGGGACCTTGGGGCATTTTTTTCTTACCACAAAAAGTTTCTCGTTGAAAATGGTGGGATAAGTGTTGGCAGAGTTTTTCACTTACTCAACCATTTCCGAACAAATGACGGTTCAAACTATTCTGCATGGTAATTTTTTGTAGTTCTTACATTACAAAATATGTTGTAACTCACGATATTCCGCCCGGTGGCACGTATAACTTTGGGATCCATCTAGTTATAACATATAAAATGCAAACACAATGGTCTCATTCCGATCTCAGCGGAGCCACTGCGTGACCCTTCCTTGTAAGTGTGAAAACATTTACGTTCACTCCAACCTCAATCATTTCATGAATTCAACCTGATTTACATATGTTATTAGGACGTAAAATTGAATGTGATTTATTCTACAAACACTTTTATACATTGCAAGAGCTGTGACGTCTAAATATTCACTGAGAACTCATAGTCGTATCGCAATAAACAAAAGCGAGTATGGAACAGTAAACTGCTTTCACAAAGGTTAAAAGAAAGCCTGCAAAAGCATGCAAAATGGTCGAGTGGTTTAGGTCGATACTCTATCAATCATATGTTTGTGTTTTAAAACCCGATAATAAGTTTCTCTAAGTGTCTTCCTATTTTCATTTGGAGGCGGAAAACATTTCTTTGAATAACTCATTGGAAACTTCTTTTGTTTCAAATTCGGCTAAGACGGAACAATATATCAATTGCAAATCTAAAATCCATAGCTGAAAACAAAATATAAAGTATGTTTTCCCATTATTATCCTCCGATTTGTAACGAGACCCGGGTTCGATTCCCGGAGGGAGTTCATGTGGTTCGGATTCCACCTTAATCAGTAGGTCCACGTCTCATATAGCCTCGCTGCTGAACGGGACGTAAAACTCAAAATCAATCAATCAATCTCCAAGAGAGACAAATAAAAAAAGTTTTTTTTGGTAAATTCTAGTTCAAAGTTCGAAGCACTTGCTTTTGCACGTGATTTTTTGTTTCTTTTTCAGGGAACAGAAAAGTTCTGGCGCCTAAGAAATTATACCATATAATATTGCAAATTTGCAAGTGGATGTATTTACATTGCAATTTGTGGTAATAAAGATATTATGATTAGAAAACAATATTGTAATAAGTAAGTTTAATTTCTTCATCCATCGCCAGTCTTAGGGGCCCCTTATACCTCGCCGCCCCCCGAATATCGATATCGAAAATTTCAAATGATATATTCATGTCCATATATTCGCGATATCGAATGTTGATATATGATAATATATATATATATCGACGATAGCGATTTATCGACATATCACAGGCCCAGGTCCGAGAAGTGATGCTTGAAATATACTGGAATCAACAATCAAATTCTAAATAAGTTCTCCATTTCCCTATTCAATGTTGAGGGGGAAGAGTGTGAAACCGAATAGAAATTTTAAGAAAAACAAATGTTAAGATAAAAGTAGGTTTTCCGTCTCCCCTTGAATAAAAAAATTAACAGAAAACTATTACTGCAATTTACCTTTTACTTCTGTTTCTGATTGTTATCACAAATCAGCGACAGTACACATACTTTACATAGTATACCAATACCAATACACTCTATAACTTTTCACAACCAAGCAAGCCGGAAGATGAATTTCCTGTAATATTAAAGTGGAATATTCTACAAAATAGTCATAATTCATTGGCCATATTTCTATCAGTACTTTGGTACGGACTAAGAGCTACGAGACTAACAGAACTAGAAATCAGAGATTTCATTTTTTTCTCTCAGACTAAAAGACTTCTGCATTTTCCTAAGATTTTCATTTTCTTAATATAAGTCCCCTATCCTGGGCTAATTCTGGCTACCGCGGTTTCGAGGTAATCGGTAAACGAAAGAGCAAAGTTTGTCGACTCTCAACTCTCGACAGTTTGTAAGAAGATATTTCACAGTTCATGTTGTTATTTCTTCGTTACAAAAACACTTCTAGTTGACTCTATTCATGGTGAATTACTGAACTTATAAACATTGACAATTATTGAAAAATGAATAATTATTTTTAAACATAAAAGGCATTACAGTTCACTAGAATGCAGTAGTAGAATGCAGAAGTGAAAGAAAATATTGTTTATTTGTTGAGATGCGCAAACTGAATGTGAATAATAAGTGTTTCCCATTCTCTTGTCCAGAGGTGGATCTACGATGGACTTCTGGGGGCTCGGTGGTTGGTAATACTCCTATTTAGAGCTACTTTTAAGAGCTCCAAACTCTGGAATGGGTTTTATTTCTATATAAAAACACAAATATTCCCTTTCTGGGAGGCTATCGCCATGATCGCCCACTGGATCCGCCCCCGCTCTTGTGTAGCAGACTTTGAAGATATTTAGCTCCTGCGATGGTGATTAAGGATTGTAACATCTGGATAATTTTTATACTGATATCGGATAGAAACTTATCCGGATTTGCAATATCCGGTTGACGGACAACAAAACGGATGACGGATAACGGATAATATCAGGATAATGGATGACTGATAATATCCGGATAGCGAATGACGGATAATATAGAGTTAACGGATACTATCCGGATGGATAACGGATGACGGATAAGATCCGGATAACGGATGTTATCCGGATGTCGGATAATATCCGGATAATGGATTTATCCGGATAATTTATAAAATTAAGATAACGGATAATATCTGGATAATAGAACATTCGGATAACTGATTACATCCGGATGACGAATAAAGGATAGTATCCGGATAAAGTATGTGGTTTGAAAAAGACAATATAGGAGAGAGACTTATCAATGCTTTCTCCTCATGGAGTTATTAAAAGACGATCATCGGGCAGTGGTCTTTACCATTGAAAGATATTGCTTCTTAAAATGTTTCCTAGTAACTTCCAATTTTCTTGTTCTTGTTGAGCGCGGTGGCTAATGGTAGACCGCTTACTTTGGCGCGTGGGGTCCTTATTGTTTCGATCCCCGGCCAAATAAGTTTGCGGTGGACAAGATCGTATCCGTAGCTTCTTTCAGGGTACTCCCGCTTCTTGCCACTTTTCACTCCATCAATTCTTCTATTATCATTAACTTGTTTTAATCATTGGGAGCGGTGGCTCAGTGGTAGAGCGCTTCCTCTTTTGCGTGGGGTCCTTATTGTTTCGATCACCACCCAAGGAAATTTGTAGTGGACAATATCATATCCGTGGTTTTTCTCAGGGTACTCCGACTTCTTCCCACTTTTCATTCCACAAATTCCTATGTTATTATTGACTGGCTTTAATCATTGGGCACGGTGGCTCAGTGGTATAGCGCTTCCTCTGGTGGACCAATTAACATTGAGGTGGATGAGATCGTATCCGTGGGTTTTCTCAGGGTACTCCCGATTCTTCCTACTCTTCATTCCACCAATTCCTGTATTATCATTAACTTGTTTTAATCATTGGGAGCGGTGGCTCAGTGGTAGAGCGCTTCCTCTGGTGCGTGGGGTCCTTATTGTTTCGATCACCACCCAAGGAAATTTGTAGTGCACAATATCATATCCGTGGTTTTTCTCAGGGTACTCCGACTTCTTCCCACTTTTCATTCCACAAATTCCTATGTTATTATTGACTGGCTTTAATCATTGGGCACGGTGGCTCAGTGGTATAGCGCTTCCTCTGGTGGACCAATTAACATTGAGGTGGATGAGATCGTATCCGTGGGTTTTCTCAGGGTACTCCCGATTCTTCCTACTCTTCATTCCACCAATTCCTGTATTATCATTAACTTGTTTTAATCATTGGGAGCGGTGGCTCAGTGGTAGAGCGCTTCCTCTGGTGCGTGGGGTCCTTATTGTTTCGATCTCCAGTCAAGTAAGTTTGTTGTTGACAAGATCGTCTTCGTGGTTTTTCTCAGGGTACTCCCGCTTCTTCACACTTTCCATTCCACCAACTTCTCTATTAGCATTGACGCTTTAATCGTTGGGCGCGATAGCGCAGTGGTAGAGCTCTATCTCTGGTGCATGGGGTCCTTATTGTTTCGATTCCCGGCCTAGTAAGTTTGTGGTGGACAAGGTCGTATTCGTGGGTCTTCCCAGGTACTCTCGCTTCCTCCCACATTTCATTCAACCAATTCTTCTATCATCATTGACTTGCTTTAATCATTGGAGATGCCTTGGTCCCTTGAGGATTGCGGTGATGTAAGAAATCAGATTCGATCCCAAGCATTTGGGTTGTGATGTAAACCTTTGCTGTGGTTCAGTCTCAGTATTTTATTACGCGAGATAAAGCCATCCATACAGCTATAAATGTTGTTCTATCTTGTGCAAGCAGGTATTGATTTTGAGCCAATTCGGAACCACATTTTTGGCGCTTTGAGGCCAGAAACCGATTTCGGACATTACGCTGTCCTCAAACTACTAGGATCTTTTCAATGTTACCATCCGCGTCCAACAACTTCATGTTTAAAAGGGAAATAGAAAGGACTCGTGTATAAAACTTCCGGACCCAGTTTCTTGACGTTCAAGAGTAGGGATCGATTTCTGATATCACGATTGTGCTCAACGGATCAAAACCTTTGAAATGTCGCCAACGCCGTCCAATAACTTCATCTTTAACAGGTGAATAGAAGAGACCTGAGCCCATAACGTCAGGACCCCATTCCTTGAGCTTCGTGGTCTGAGCCTGATTTCTGACATTACTACTGCACTCAGGGGCAGTGGTTAGGGATGGGCACGAGCGAGTTCGAGTGTTTTTTTTTTTTTAACTTGATTCGACTCGAAACAGACATCTTTTAGCTCGACTCGGGAACTCGACTCGAAAAATTTCTTCTGACTCCACTCGAAACTGGACTCGAATTTGGATCGAGTTTCGAGTCGAGTCGAGCCAAATCGAGCCAAATCTTGTGTGTAGTTTCAAGTTCCTTTTTCACTTATTCTGCATAAACAATATAATTATTATCAATGTTGCTACTTCCACTACAGCTTATTATTATTATTATTATTATTATTATTATTATTATTATTATTATTATTATTATTATTATTATTAAATTCTGTAATTAAGCTTGAAAGATAGGCGGTTTCCATCTGAATACTAAAAACTAGTTAACTGCCGATTTCGGTAGTCGTGAAATCTAGGACACAAGGACATCGTTCACGAGGTTCTGGGTTTGAGTTCCGGAGGATCAAGTATTCGTGCTTGGGCCAAAATTTGTTAAAAGTTATAGCGTGCCAGGAAAACATGTTTAAAACTGTTCTGCCTGGGTCTACGGTTGTCAACGACTTGTGCGGCTTGGCTCACAGCTTATTCAATATCGAACCGAACCGAGAACCGAACCGGATGTGCACGAGTCGAGACACAATTTGTAAAATTCGAGTCGAATCGAGACTGCTCGTAAAAATCTTGATTCGACTCAAATGTCTCAAAAGTCTTCACATATTTTTAACAATAGTTTTGAAGAAACTAATCACTCAGAAACAGTTATATATATATATATATATTATACAGGTGCGGATCCAAGGGGAGCTACAGCCCTCTTGACACTCAGGTATACACTGGATAAAATAGGCTTCAATCCTGCTTTACACTGGATAAAGCGGCAAACAGTGATTTAGTCGCTCCCTTGATCATATCCTGGATCCGGGGCTTTAAGGGTTCATAGCTGTAAAACTATGGGACCTATCGTTAGGGATGCGCACGAGACGAGTCGAGACAGAATTTTCCTGACAAATTTCGAGTCGAGACACAGCTCTTGCAATAAAAAAAGAATACATTTTTCGAGTCGAGACATCACTTTTACAGCACATTTTCGAGACGAGAAAGCCTCAAATCTTGTCTCGTGCGCATCCCTACCTATCGTAGTCGGGTTAATACTTCACTTAGAAACTAATATGTGCGCTATCCAAAAATACAATGTTTCAGAATCTAGAGTACACATGCGACAATTTTTAGAGAGGAACTTTGGCTATGTGCATATAATTTGAAGTACTCACCAAATACCTGTATAAAAATTGTTGCAGAAGTATGTTAGAATTCTAAAATATGGATATTTGGACAGCGCACGTACTATCTAGTTCCTAAATAAGGTCTTGCCCGTACTACGGTAGGTCGCCTAGTTTTGGAGCTATGGACCTTTAAAGTTCATTTCTTCATGTTTTTGGCAGCCTATAACTCCGAAATTAAGCATTTGTGCGCCCAGGTTTGTTATTACCTTTTGTCTTATCTTGGTGTCAGGAACAGTATTTCTTCCAGATATGTTTTTGGGGCACTGTCCCCCTCCCGGAGCTCTGAGAGTGCCCCCCGGAGGAGACCAAAATATTACGTCTATAATACAATAATAAATAGAATAGTACCAGCAGTGCTCCCCTCACCCTGAACATTTTTTCTGAAAGAACAACTGGTCAGGAATCTCCTTGCATTTTTTAAATGGAGTATCGCATCGCAGTTTGCAGTGCAAATGGGAATGCAATGCAGCGCAAACATGGAAATGCAACATTGCATTTACATGTTTGCACTGCAAATTGAAAAATGTATTGCAAATTGCGATACATCTTTGTGTCTTAAATTACTACATAAGCTAAAATAAGGAGCAAGTTAAAAATATATTACTATTATTTCAAGAAACTTCCCCCGATTTGAAGGGTCGGTTATTGCAAGAAAAAATGCCTCGACTTTGAATTACAATAGTTTTCCACTTTTGTATTTCCTTCCCTTTGTCAGTTTATTGTTACTGGGTCATTCTCCAGATCTTCTCAGGTTTCGGGTGATTATCCTTGTTTCTGGGCGTGTAATAATAAAAAAAATGTTCCTTGAAGAAAAGGCGCATTGGCAGCAGATTGGACCTAGCCGATATATGGTATATATAGCATGATTGTGGGTTGGTTAGTAAAACGCAGAAGTGCGTACAGTAGATCAATAAAACAGTAACGGTATTCTTCAATGCCAAAAATACAGTATAGGAAATTACTCATCTTTATCTCTCTTTTCTTTTTGCTTTCCATTTGAAGTACTGATATACCTGATACCCATTTACGTTCCTTGTTAAAAACAACATATGTTTTAGCAAGATTTCTTCTTGGGAGACGCCGCGAACCTCAAAAAACATCCCAAACAAATGGACTCTCTCTTTCTGTGTGTGTTTGAACCAATGAGTTGTTTTTCCTAAACCTAATTGTTGAATTTGCCGCTGTGGTAAAACTATTTCGCTCAATTTGACAAATAATATAATAAAATATAATACTTATCCAGCAATGAGCGTGGATTGCAAGGAAAAGCAGTGAACTCTAAAGTACCCCTGTAGCAGGGGCGGATCCAGAACGGACTTCTGGGGGGGGGCGTGGATTGTAATACTGCTACTTAGCTAGTTTTAAGAGCTCCAAATTTTGGGATGGGTTTTATTTATATATAAAATAAGAAAGCTTCCTCTTCCGTGGGAGGGGGCGATTGCCCCGATCGCTCCCTGGATCCGTGTCTGCCCTATAGCCTCTCCTCGAAATTAAATGCATTGATCTATTATTTCCAATTCGAAGCCATTTTCGCTTCCATGTTAATGGTGACGGAGTTCTTGTTCTTTGTATCTCTGTACTCAAGAAAATAATAATAATAATAATAATAATAATAATAATAATAATAATAATAATAATAATAATAATAATAAAGCATCTGAATAATAACGATATTTTTAACCCCCCTTCTTTAAACTTTCTGTGTATTTCTCTGAATCTGGGTATGTTGTTTTATAGTGTATAATACAAAAAGGCTTCAAACAGCAATCAGGCAAAAATTATTTGTGTAAAAGACACAAACGCCTTATCAGTGGCTCTGCAAAGAAGTACTAAACAACTGACGTTGTTTCTGCTTGCCTTTAAACATAATGTTACGGTTTACAAGGCACAGACAAAAGTAGAGAGCAACGTGAAATTTCGCCTAAGGGCACCTTCGTTGCTAAACTGAAGACTAGCACTCTGTCAACATATTGCATAGCTATCAATAAGTCACACTCAAAGGTTCTTTCCAAACGTTTTGGTATAACAGGTTAATCAAACTACGCTGTTGTAGGTAAGGGATGAGACTCTGAATGACCGATAAGTGTTGGAGTTCAGAGCCGTAGCTAGAAATTTCGTTGCCCGGGGCGAAGTAGAATTCGGCGTCCCCCGACACTCACCTTACCAAACTTTGACTTTTTCTTTCTGTGCTTTTATTTTTAACATATAAGAGAAACACCTTTTTGTTGTTATGCTACGCTGTTTTTTTCTTTTTTATCAAGCCGCTTAGACAGACCATTGCAACAGCCAAAAGCGATCGTTATGTATTATTTAACAAATAAGAGCCACTCTCAAGAGGCTTATTTTAGACCTGCTGCTAAACTTGCCAAACTACCTTGTATACAAATCCATTTGGAGAATAATTATGAAAAAAGCATGGAGTCGATTTTCCTACGTCAGGACGACCATGTTAGACCTGGAGTTGCTGGACGCGAGTGGTAGCGTTGGAAAGGCCCGGGTCCCCTGAGTGCAGTAGTAATGTCAGAAGTCTGGCCCAGGCCACGCAACTCAAAGAATGAGGTCCTGACGTTATGGATTCGGGTCCCTTCTATTCACCTATTAAAGATGAAGTTGTTGGACGGCGTTGGCGGCATTTAAAAGGTTTTGATCCGTTGAGCACAATTGTGATGTCAGAAGTCGATCCCTAAACTTGAACGTCAAGAAACTGGGTCCGGAAGTTTTAGACACGGGCTCTTTCTATTCCCCTTTTAAACATGGGGTTGTTGGACGCGGATGGTAACATTGGAAAGATCCTAGTCGTTTGAAAACAGCGTAATAATCCGAAGTCAGTTCCTGGCCTCAAAGCGCCAAAAATGAGGTTCCGCATTGGCTCAATATCAATACCTGGTTGCGTAAGATAAAACAACATTTATAGCTGTATGGATGGTTTTACCTCGCGTAATAAAATACTGAGACTGAACCACAGCAAAGGTTTACATCACAACCCAAATGCTTGGGACCGAATCTGCTTTCTTACATCACCGCAATGCTCAAGGGACCAAGACCTCTCCAATGTTTAAAGCAAGTCAATGATGATAGAAGAATTGGTTGAATGAAAAGTGGCAAAAAGCGGGAGAACCCTGAGAAAACCTACGGATACGATCTTGTCCAACGCAAACTTACTTGCCCGGGGATCGAAACAATAAAGACCACACGCCCCAGCGTAAGCGGTTTACCATTGAGCCCCACAACAAGAACAAGAAAATTGGAAGTTACTTGGAAATATTTTAGAAGCAATATCTTTCAATGGTAAAGACCACTGCCCGATGATCCTGTTTTAATAACTCCATGAGCAGAAAGGACTGATATGTCCCTCTCCTATATGGTATTTTTCAAACCATATACTTTATCTGGAATATTATCCTTTATTCTTCAATTCATGAATTGTTTGATGTTGAAGTGAGCGTAAATGTTTTCATACTTAGGAGTCTGGATATGCAAACCTGCTTACCGTGGGGATTTACTTCTGTGAAATTTGGTCCATGAAGTTATACAAAAACCGGTAAAATAAGGAACGTTAACATTCTTACAATGAGAACAGATTTCAATTCCCGGTGGGAGTTAGCGTACACACGACTTTATCCTGGGAGACCCGGGTTCGATTCCCGGTGGGAGCTCATGTGTTTCGTATTCCATGTTAATCAGTAGGTCCACGTCTCCTATAGCCACGCTGCTGACCGGGCAGTTAAACTCAAAATCACAATCACCACCACACGGCGGGAGTTTACATGGTTCGGGTTTTACGTTAATCAATATGTCCACGTCATATATGGTCTTGCTGTTGAAAGAGACGTTAAACTCCAAATCAACTCAACTCATTAAGATAAGAGTTCTGAGTTTAATACCAACTTGAAACCATACGTACAAAACAAAAATTGAAATAAAATGAAATCTTTATGTTTAACGTCCCATGGTTATGCCGGTTAGGCTAAAGGAGACGGTGATAATGAGAAAGGAGTGAAATGGTGGAATGAAGAAAGTAGGAGGAAACGGGAGAACCCCGAGAAAACCCACCAGCACGGCGTTTGTCCACCACAAAGTCCAAACGGCGCGAGCTGGAATCGAATTAGGGACCCGAAGCACCGGAGGTGAACGCTCTACCACTAAGCCACCGCACCCCCCAAAATGAAAATTATTCATGCTTCTGATAACTATATAAAAATGGAGAGGGAGAGAGAGAGAATAAATATGGTTGTATTTTTCATAGGGCCAAAGTGACTTAGAGGTAGAACGTTCACCTCTGGTGCATGGGGTCCTTGGTTCGATCCCAGCTTGCACAAAGTCAGATTTGTGGTGAAGAAACACCGTGTGCGTTCGTTTCTTCAGGATTCTCCTGTTTCCTCCTACCTACATCGTTGCACAATTTTCGTTCACTTCTCATCATCACCGTCTCCTTTACCTAGCCGACATAAGCATGGGACGTCAAACTTAATTTAATTTCATTTCATTGAAAAAATTACTATAATTCATAATCTGCATCTTTATAAAGCAACTTTAACAATCATATGGATGTATAATGCTTAAATTGAATTAAATCGCAATTGCAGTAATCTGCAATATTTTAGGTTTCTCATTTATTTACATCAAATGTTTAGTTATTTGATACTTTATAGCAAGAATATTAACTGCTATATAAGACACTATTATATACCTGTGGCGTGGAAGACCCTAGTTTGATTCCCAACGGGAGCTCACGTTTTTCGGTTTCTATGTTAATCAGTAGGTCCCGTCTCATATAGCCTCGCTGCTGAAAAGGGCGCTAAACTCAAAATCAACTCAACTCAATAATTATCTATACATTGAATTTAATAATAAGGAGGGAGGCCGAATAAAGAGGGAGACCTTAAAATTTAAAACGTAGGGTCAGTGTGAGTCAGAGAGGTCACGGGGGGTGGTGTGTCACAGTTAGTCACGTCCTGTTGACCCACGATCCACTGACCTACTCACAAATCTTGACCCAATTGACTCACTCCATCTCTGGACTGTACACACAGATAAAGCAGACATATATGTAATCTGACCTTACTTGGCCTTCACTAATTTAAGATAATCTACAAAAAATGAAAGAAAGCAATTTCAAACGCAAAAATATAGAAATGTATTTTCAACGGAACAAAAAAAAAAAAAAAAAAACCGTAACAGCCAAGAGTTGAACCCGAATTTCTGCACTCAGCAAGCAGACGTCTTACCGACTTACCCACGGCATATCTTCCAATTTCTGGTTTTGAAACTTTATTTACACTGCGTGTGTTACCTAACAACGTTACGAGATGTCCTTACTGTCGTGTTAACACGCGTTCCGTAAATTTACGAAGTCGCTCTTTTAATCCAAAATCAATTCGACACACACACACATACACACACACACACACACACACATATATATATATATATATATATATATATATATATATATATATATATATATATATATATATATATATATATATATATATATATATATATATAGATAGATAGATAGATAGATAGATAGATAGATAGATAGATAGATAGATATGTTGGTGCACCAGTAAGCTCCCAAGAGTACAGATTAATTCATTCTTGATTTTAATCTACAGAACAAATGTTTTTTATGAAAGCAAGGGGACTGCTACCCATAGATAGCTAAGTGAGGTAAATAAAATTTAAACTTCAAATGGAACTGGGGTGATTCACCGAGAATGGCTGATTTAACACGTTTGATAACAGTGCGGGTAATAGGTGGTTTATAGATAGAGCCTGTGTAGGTAAGTGGATACCGCGTAAGACTGTCATTCTAAGGGTGTGGGGTTCGAGTCTCGGCCTAGACTGAGTTAATTTTTTTCAACACTATAAATGATGTTCGCGTTTGATACTGAAAGAGGTTTATCCTATGAAGGGAGAAAACCCACGATGGGGTCAGGGGGAAAGACGGACACTGTTTATCCTTAAGTGTTAAAATTTAATTTATTCCCATGTCTTTTGCTCTTTCCTTTCCCTCTTTCCTTCTTTTCTCATTTTGTTTAGCTTTCCATACTTTTTCGGTCTCTGCATGATGCGTATTATTGTTTTCGTTTCCTTTGCATTAATTCCTATCTCTTTGATCTTAAAGTAAATGGAATTTCTGTAGATTTATCTCGTGGTTGTTTCTCTAAGTGATGCTCTCAGATAGTAATACTTTTTCCTCCAAATGGAGGAATATCCTGGCATGTTATGTTTTCGGGCACGTGTTTGCTGTCATTTTGGTTGTCCAACTATCAGACATCGAGTGAAACTATTCTGCTACTGGAAAAAGCTATCATTTCTTATGTATCCAACCTCCATTTTCTAAAGTCGCTGACTGTACAAATATATGTTGAGTTAGCACATTTTTTTGAGGGAGGATCCGGAACCAGCAGACCCCACTCATGGATGCGCCCCTGAGATCAATGTAACTCTCGATTGATGAAACTAACTTTTGATTATTAACGTGGAGGTTATGTTTGAAGAGCATAAAATATAATTAGTAATTATTTTCATTTGTCACTCCATTCTTTCAGTTTAAGACATATTTACCTTTTGCGTGATCTCCTTATGCATTTAGAAGGAAAGACCTGGTTGGAAGTTCAGGGAAAGAAATAAGAAACTTTCTCTTTTGTTTCCTTGGTGTGTGAACCATTACAATAACTTTATATAAAAATACATCTTCTCATTCTTTAGCGTTGTTTCGTGATGATAATTGTTGAGTTGATTTCATTGTAAAACCATTTGTAGGTTTGATGTATTTATGACCTTTCCAGGAAACATGACTTGTCTTGCTCTGATTTCCTGTACGGTGTTTAAGTCAATCAAGTAGTAATTGATAGCGTTGTTCAGACTGCTACATGTACTGTACGTTGTTCGTAGTGCTAAATTCAAGGAGAGTTGGAATTAAAAGTGCCCAATCTGCAATTGGAGTTGAGCTCTCTCGTACTTAAGCGGTTAACGTACGTCTTGATGTGGAAGACCTGGGTTCGATTCCCGGCGGAACAATGTGACCAGAACTTTAACTTTCAAAAACTGGACGCATACGAATCGGCGACGGGGGGGGGGGGGTGACTTCCACATTGCATTTTGGGACTCAGCAGTGTTTTCAATTTACAAAATGCACAAGTAAGAATGATAACACAGCGTTTCTAACTTAAGTACTACTCAAAAATACTTTTAACTACTTCAACACTCAGAATTCCCACTCAATTTCCACTTCAACCGCAGAACACTCAATTCTCATTTGTATATTCAGAAGTTCTAGGCACGGCTGAACCTTTCCAATGAGTGTTGGTACGGAAGAGTGTAGAATTAGCATTGGCCATTTATATTTTGAATAATAATTTGTAAGGTGTCTCCTGGTTCGTTTTTAGCAATCTTCGAAATAATTCAAACGTTTTAACGCCTTCTTAGCTAATTTTTAATACTCAACCATGATAAACGTACATAATTAACTTTCTGCATATTCAACAAGGTGTCTACATATACACTTATTTACTCAACAAGATGTCTACATACATGCACACTTATTTACTACGTTGCTATAGCAACCAACAACTCTCTCTTTTGTTAACGATTACAAAATAATCTCTCGAAATCTCTATGTGTCTTTCTTTTCTTTATACATAATACTGCTCAAATAATTCGCCTCTGATCCCTTTTTATAAGCTGGCACAGATTGCTAATAATATATATAACGTTATCGTTGTAGATGTCGTCCGGACGGGACTTCCGTAATAGTTCTACTATGAAGGAAAGAACCCTGGGTTGAAGATTATAAAGCATCTACCTTTTGAATAGCCCTCGTATATTTTTAATATCACCTTTAATACAAATATTTTTACTCTTCCACTTATATATAATATATTATAACATTACACATTTTTATATTTATCAATATATCTCGATACTAAGAACGACGAATTACAATTATCATGGATGAGGCTATTCAAAAAATTAAACCTAATTGATAGTTTCCTTCATGTTCAAATTACAAACGAAGATCTCTATAATATTAAATATTAATAGGGTCAGAAGGCTTAATAGGGTCAGAAGGCTTAATAGGGTCAGAAGGCAACAAAATTAGAACATATAAATACATTGAGGAATATCATTTAATACATTAATAAACTTTGAAAAATTAAGAGATTCGATATTCATTATTCATATTCTTTCCATATAATAAATTGCATCTATTTTATATAAGTCTGTCATTACCTTCATACGTTTACATTAAAATTATGATCTTTTATCGTGAAATATTCATAATATTCATATAAGTAATTATGAGAGAACTTTGCAAAAGACATGAAACACAAACATCAAACATCAGATAAAATATACAACATCAGATAAAATAACAAAGTTTAATATAATTTAGAAGGTGGTTCGTAATATCTCATAATTGCATGCGTTTTTAACGTACTTTTTAATAATAAATTGAACAAAGAACACATTAACCATAGACGTAAGCAAAGGTCAATTTAATACGAATCTGTCGGAGGCCTTTTTAACAGTTCAAGTTATACGTTCGAAGGGCTCATTTAAGCAACATTGTATAGCACAATCTTGTGTACGTTCTTGTCTTTCATAGGATGATACCATATTTTGATTCCTATTTACAAAATTCCTGCCATCTGCAAATTGATTTTGTGAGAATCGGCGATAATTATTACTTCTACTGAAACTCCTGTTGCTATTTCTAAAATACCTAGCTCCATTTCTATGATTAGGTTGCGTTTGATTTCCGGTACCATTATAACTACTCATTCTATTATTAAAACTACGGACATTAGAATCATTTTCATGTTGTATATTTGCATTACGAACAGAAGCATATTGTGTCTGATTACGTGCATAATTACCCTAACCTCTATCCTGCATTTTGTTGTTATTCTTTATTGCCGACTGACTCTCATAACTCTGTATAAGCATAATTAAATGGTTGAAGTTAATGCAGTGTGCCGACATTAACAACTGTTGTAGTCGAAATGGCAATAAAATCCTAATGGAAGCTATAATTCGGTATTCCGGATGATTTGGATTTAGTGATCTTATCTCCCGGTGTAATTTTGGATTGAAATGTTTCGTTTGCAAGACGGCATCTCTATTCGCTATCATAAAATCGTTTTCATAATTAGATAGGAGAGCATTCTTAAAATCTGAATATGTACGAAGACTACCTCTAATAGCTTTAACACTTTCAGCCCCATGTGTATCTTTTTGATACACATTGAGGGTTTACTGATGGACCACGTGTATCAAATAGATACACATTGGCTGACAGCGTTCATAGCAAACTGTAGTCTGGTCCCGGGGTGAAATTTACTCAAACAGGGTTGGGGCTGAACCATGTTACGCAGGGTGGTAATAAGATATGCGGCAATAATTTTAAAAACTGAGACTCATCTACACCCATGAGCTCACATTCATCCTGAAATTTTTCGAGAAATGCCCTAGCGGGGATATCTTCTGGGACACCGCTAAATTTAGTAAGCGACTTAACTTCGCTGAATCGCAACTGTTTACCTGTATTCGTCTTCATACCTCGATTGGAGATGTGTTTACGCCTGAATGTTTGCCTCACTCTTCCTTCTCTTTCAGTACTCTCTGCACAACTCGAAGATCCGTCAAGTTCCAACGTTGGTCTGGGAGGATTAGGTACCCAACCTGTAGATGTAGGGTGATGCATGCACCCATTATCCTGAAATGGAGTTTCGGGAATACATCTTTCCTTGATAAAATTTATTTCGTCTTGCAGTAATTTGATGTGATTTTCATGAGCATTAATTGTTGACTCTAAAACATCCATTGACTCTTGAATTTCCGTGCTCCTTTGTGCTACCTTTTCCATTTTCTCATCGTACTGCTCAAATTTTTCTACTACATGTTGGTTCATCTGACTTAATTGACGCTGAACAAGATCCCATCTGTTTTCATTGCATTGTTCCAACTTCGCTATTTTTTCATCAAAATCATTAGCTAGCTGTGTTATCTTCTGGTCCAATTTTTCATCAAAGTGTTGAATTTGCTCTGACTGGTTCCTAATTTGCTCAGACTGGTTCCTTATTTGTTCAGACTGGTTTCTTATTTGTTGGGCTAAGTCTTTTAAAATGTCAGTCAAATTTTCATTAGGATTCATTTCTGGATACACACTCAGATCACCAGTTATATTACTACTTGTTGTACTCATAGCCATATTTCGATGAATCACTTTGCCACTTCTCAATATGGTAACACTAAGGTCACGTTGAAAGTTTGCCGTTTTTACTATTCTTCAAAACGACACTTGTATAACTCCCGGTGTTGAGGCACCAATTTGTAAGGTGTCTCCTGGTTCGTTTTTAGCAATTTTTGAAATAATTCAAACGTTTTAACGCCTTCTTAGCTAATTTTTAATACTCAACCATGATAAACGTACATAATTAACTTTCTGCATATTCAACAAGATGTCTACATATACACTTATTTACTCAACAAGATGTCTACATACATGCACACTTATTTACTACGTTGCTATAGCAACCAACAACTCTCTCTTTTGTTAACGATTACAAAATAATCTCTCGAAATCTCCATGTGTCTTTCTTTTCTTTATACATAATACTGCTCAAATAATTCGCCTCTGATCCCTTTTTATAAGCTGGCACAGATTGCTAATAATATATACAACGCTATTGTTGTAAATTACGGGACACCTGGGTCATGTTTGTTTAAAAACGGGACATTTAGGCGTCCCGTTTGAGAATCAGAAAAAAAACAGGACAACGGTTGAAAATAAGGGACTGTCCCGGCTAAAAGGGGACGTCTGGTCACCTTGCGGCGGAAGCACAGTGGTTCGGATCCCACACTAAACTGTAGGTCCACGTCTCATATTGCTGAAAGGGACGCTAAACTCAAATCACACACAATGCAATCGGGGTTCACTCGTAATTAGACTCACTATTTTCAAAACGGGTTCACAGTATCATAAGCTCTCATTCAGTCGAGCTTAGGTTTGCTATTCTCAATTAGTCTCTTTGGGACACTGTGGTCCAGTGGTAGAGGTTGAGCACTTATTTCTGGTGCGTGGGAAAGTTGGTTCGATTCACAGCTAAGTAAATTTGTGGTGGACAACATCCTGCCTGTTGATTTTCTCGGGATACTTCCACATTCTCATTCCACCAATTCTTCCATCATCATTCACTTGTCTTAATTATCAGTCTCCGTTAGGCTAAAGGACAGATTCAACTGAAAGATTTTCTCAATCACTCTCGGGTTCCTAGATCGTACGCTGATTTACCTCATTGGAATTTTATTTTCTAACTTCTCGGGACTAGTTCACGGATACCACATAACTAATATGCCATACATCTCAGAAAGTCATAACAGTCACTAGATACATCCTCTACTGGTCGTACGCTACTTCTCAAGTCACATTTATAAAAGAAATCGGTCATTCAAGCCACATACGCGTTCGGTCATAGCGACCATGTAACAACAGTCACATCACACATAAAGTTCAAAGTGATTTATACAATCCACTGGTCAAACCACATTTACGTAGTGCCAGGCTATTTTTTCATGAATATAAAGTTAGTATCTTCTAAGTCTTATCAAACAGTGCGAAATATTATGTGATAGTTATAGTCCTGTTTATATTGCTTTCAGATTTGTGAATTTGTAAGTGAATAAGATATACCAATTGCAGCAATTAGAGAAGGATATACTCATTTTCTTAGAAGTGGAGTTATGATGATTTTGTTCATGAAGAAATTAAATGAAATTTTAAGTTTTACGTCCCACTGGCGTATGGTGGCTACGTTAAAAGAGACGGTGATAAATAACCCTCGATTACAAACCTTATTTTGTGCCTACGTGGTTACAAACCATTCGTAAATTTTAATACTCAATTTTAGTATTTTTATTATTTCTGTCTATATTATTATTTTTTAAATCTAAAAATGGGCTTGTTTATAGAATTTTATCGACAATAATATTGGATGGCTTTGGAATACTTTATTGAACAAGTACATGTAAAAAGTTACGTATATAACTTGCTAGCTGTATACTTGAATTACAAATATGACGTCATGAAGAAATAGTTACATTTATGTGGGAAAATTATTTTATAGATATTACAATAATAGATAACTAAAGTAAAAGGACCAAGGCAACTAAAAAACGTAGCACTTTGCATACAAACTTCGAAGAAAGTAATTAGGTGCAAACTTGAAAGTTTTTATTCCAAATCTTTTCATTTTTCCTCGTCACAAACCACGCAACACACAGCTCTATTTTCAGCACAAATCGCATTCCTCCACTGCTTCCCAAGTGTATTGTCATTCTCCTTTTCAATGACGGTCAGTAAAAGCAAGTTTTTTTTTTTTTTTTTTATTACTTGTGGTGGGTTTGCAATAGGGTTAGTGACGGGGATGCGCTTAATTAGCAGTATCACTAGAGTCTTCATCAGAAGATATCCAACAACCTTCTTAATTGTTTATTTTCACGTTCTTCCTCACTGTCACCCATAGTTTCTCCACCAACGAAGACAAGAGATAGTTACAATACTACGACCCAACTCATTGCACTGTTTATAGTAAAAAAAAAAAAAAAAAAAAAAAAAAAAACACTCACTTAATGTTAGAAACAAGAAAGTAGCTTTGTCAAAATTTGTTATCGTGGTTACAAACCTTTCGTAAAAAGTACGACTAGACCTTCAAAATATACATGATAAAACTGACCGACTGACCGCTGTAAAACCAAAACTAGCCTCTGCTGTAAGAGCTAGGAAGGTATTGGGGAGGAGGGCGGCCGCGCATTTGCGGTTCAGCGAATTCAACAATTTTGGACATGTTGCTTTGTAAAATTTACGAATGGGTTGTAATCCAGGGTAAAATGGTGGAATGAAGCAAGTGGGAAGAAACGGGAAAACTTTGAGAAAACCCATGCACACGATGTTTGTCCACCACAAAGTTCACTTGGTGCGAGATGGGATGGATCGAATGATCCCATGCACCATATCTGAACGCTCTAGCACTGAGCCAGCGCAACCCCATGCTTTTGTTCAGTTTCATGAATATGAAATGAAATATGAAATATTTCACTTGAACGTCCTACAAATATGATTTTTAGGCTAAAGGAGAAGACGATTAAAGCAAGTGAACAACGGAGTACCCCGAGAATGCCCACATACACCATCTTGTCAACCACAAACTTACTTGATCAGGAAACAAACCAGTAACACCACGCACCAGGGGTAGCTTGATAAATAGAAAATAGGTGTCAGTACTGCACTAAACTTTATTTTAATATACTATTGTGTATAGTTGAACAAACTGGGAGCCGAATTTTGTAAACTGAGTTAAAACTTATTATTTTATTTTTTTATGTTTATTTTTATTTATTTGTTTTGTAAAAAAAAATCCCGATGCTTTAAAAGTTCTTATTGTATTAGCGACTCCCTATGTTTAGTTTCACCATATTGAAATCAAATATATTATGTGGGTGACTACATTTAACCAGCAGTAATTGTTCTACAAAAGTTGTCTTTAAATGCTTCAGAAAATTGCTAGCGACTAACTAACTTTGGTAAATGTACTCATACGAGGGAAACTTTCTTTGTAAAGCACCGGAATATATCGGAACCAGAGCAGACAACTAGCTCAGACATATTATAACTAACATAATTGAGGAGTTTGATGCAATAAGGGCGTAAGTCTGAAGCATGTAGTTGGAGAAAAAACGATGTTGAAAATTTAAGTAGTGCTTTTTCTTACATAAAACAATGTAATATACAGCATTTTATTCCGATATTGAATGGAAATGTTACCAGGAGGCTAAACAAGCATGGCAAAAGCCACAAATGCTTTTGATGCAAAAAGGGCGTAAACTCGCTTACGTCCTTATATTACATCAAACTCAATTGTGGAATATTTTTATTCATTTGCAAGAAGAAAATTTTCGGTGAAGCTATAAAAAGAATGTGAAATAAATATGAAGTCGATTCTTAATTAGACAACAAGCTTAAGATTCATCTTGGGAAATATGTGACATTGCGAGGTTTGCTGGATAGGTATAGCGCAACAATGTGATTCTATTTTATTATGAAAATTTGAGTGTATTTTGAGATTTAAACTGAAAGTTTTCTTAAAATGATACATATCTGCTCTTAGTGTAGGCATTACAGTATTGACGGAAGAATAAAGTTTTATTTATTTATTTATTTATTAACTGAGTTAACACTTATTTAAAGAAACCGTTACAACGCTTGTGTCTATATTTTTTGGAGACATTTGTGGTTAGCTTGGAGAAGTTTGACTTTTTCTTTTGCAATTTACAGTAATGTCGATGCGGAGTACATTGGAATATTACTTACGACATGCTCTTCGTGATTTAAGAATGATCTTACGTCAGCGTTATTGACGAATAAAGGATATGATGTTTATTCCAAGAGTTTATTATTATTATTATTATTATTATTATTATTATTATTATTATTATTATTATTATTATTATTATTATTATTATTATTATTATTTAGGAGTAACGAAATTGTCCGTTATCAGATTAGCTTGGCATAATATTAAGCCTATTGGATTACTTCTCATATTGTTTCAATGAAAGGAGGAAAATAATATAAGTATCGAGTATACAATAAATAAACATATTAAAATGCCGTTTTAGCCTATTTTGTTCACGTCGATTTTAAATTAATAACATTATTACTTTTTTTTCATTTGATTCAACTTTTAGTGGTACCGTACTGTTGTTGTACTTAAGTGAATATAAAGTACTTCAAGTTGCTATAGGAATGCTTGTGAGACCAGAGGTGTAATCATTGGGGTTCCAGCGGGTCCATACCCCTCTCCAGAAAACTTCCTAACTCAACATGCATTTCTACACTTTCAGAATAAGTCTATATTTGTTTAACAGGAAAATACTTAGTGTAGCATGAAAATTTGATCTTACACTTCATCGGTACTCTTTCTCTTACAAAAAAACAATCCAGTTCCATTGTTTTGTTTCAATACGCGTGGAAGTATTTTACAATTACTTTCTAGGTGCAGAGCAACACCCGTTCAATACTACATAGACGAGGTGGATTGTAGTTGGGATCTATTGGACCCCTCCCAACAAAAATTTCTGGGTGCACTCCTGCTGTGAAGTCAGTTCGTTGTGAAAGAAGTTTTTTCTGCTATATATCACATCAAATCATGACTAAAAATTACAATGGTTTTATTTATTTATTTATTTAAATTTTGGCTCTGCTTAACATTGAAACTCACATTGTGAAGCACAACGCGCCAGCGCAACGGGTAGTTGTATTTTCTGAAAATGAAATAAATAAAGAAAAAAATGATAAGGCTAGTATATGTAGAAAATATATAATAAGGTAATTCACTGTACATATGTATCGTACACCATTCCACTAAAACACGATTGTATGTAAACATGTTGTTAACTCAAATTTTACTAATTCTATTACTCTTTGAAATCTTATGAAATGAAATTTTCCATTTTAACGTCCCACGATTATATCATTTAGGCTAAGGTAAACAGGTGATTAAGTGAATTATAATGAAAGAATTGGTTAAAAATTGGGGGGAAACTGGACTACCTTGAGAGAACCTTCGGAAACGATCTTTGAACTCGTTAAATTGCAACACGGTATTTGCGTTGCTTAGAAATTAGTTACATAATTCACTAAGGTTTATCAAGGACACAGTGTTTACACCACGATACTTAACAGTAAGACGACTGATTATGTCGCTAAGTGGTCATTTTTGATTATGTCTTACTAGTTTTAATATTCAAGATATAATTTCACTTGCATATGATTTATTTGTATACGAAGTGCATATTAATATTTCCAGGCATCGAGCGCATGTCAAAAAAAAAAAATCGATTAGCTTTTTATACATGATTCACAACACTGTTAAAGTTGAACATCCTCAGGAGTATGCTCTATTGTTGAGACAATTCAAAGATTTCAATGGAAACTATTCTATCATCCACTTTACAGCCCCGACCTTGACCCACCCAAAAATATACATTTCCTTCCGTCTGAAAAACTGAATTGTATTGACGCGTTTTAGTGACAAGAAATGAGTTATGTACTGGCTGCACTCTCAAGTCGGTCACTTCATACATAGAGAGTATATGGAAGCCTGTGTCACGCTGCCAGAAATGTCGTCCAAAATAGGCGAGATATGTACTTGTATGTGGATCACAATAAAATTATTCTCCTATAATTTTCTTTTTCTTATTTTCAGCGAACATAAAAAGTTTGTTACTGATTCTTTATGTCCGTATGTCTGTCTGTCACAGAGATATTGAAGAAAAATGGCCGATTTCCAGAGATGTAAGGAGCCATATCTCGGGAACCGTTAATCATAGAGAGATCATATTGGTATCGATCAATACCTAAGAGTATGGTGAACATTTTGGCACCAAATAGTAACCGGTGGCCACTGATCAACTCGCTACTGACCAACTGGCCACAGTTCCACAGATATTGGCCAAAAAAGTTCGAATTCCGGGAGATTTAATGAGCCATTTCTCGGGAATTGTAAGTTACAGAGAGATTATATTTTGCTAAATTTTGCCAAAAAACATAGCAGGGTGCGGATAAAACGATATACTTTACATGTAGGTAGGGGCAGCGATTAGGGAGGCAAGAGGGGGCAGTTGCCCCCCCCCCCCCCCACTTTTTGAAGTGATCCCTTAATATACCGGTATAGAGTTTCATTTAGAAATGTAAAGTTTTTGTATGTGTTACTGGCTCATACAAAAAAATGGTGTCATATTATATTTGCCGTTGCGTATGCACGTATTGGTTATTTGTCTTCTGATGGAGTTAAAAAAGCTACTGGAATTGTGTTTTAATTGCAATTGAAATGGATTAATATTTAACTACGTATTTCTTTTAAATGTCTTAGTATATGCGTGTAGTTATTACCGTCTTTCATTTTCCAAAAGTAATAACATACATTTAGTGGTATTTATGGAATTAAAAATATAAGTTGTTCATTAATCCCCAATTTCAATATAACATGTACAAAACAAACCTCATTATTCATTACTATGACCAATATTATCCTTTCTATTTATTTGTTTTGAAAATTTGTTATTCAATAATCTGCTCACACAATTTTCTAGACATAATTTTAAGATATTCATGATCAAGGAATCAAATTTCTCCTTATGCCTTAGTTGTTTAAGAGGACAAGAGCTAGTACCTACTTGTGTTGCTCTTGTCAATTCACTTAATAACATATGAAATACGATATACAGTATTTTAACTGAAAAATATAGTATCCTATTAGCTATACAATCTTTCGTCAAAGTGTTAGAAACAACCAGGAAAACGAACACTGGTATACAAATATTCAGATCATGTCTTGACCCCGTACTTTTAACGTCCAACCTCCGCCACTGCATGTAGGAAAAATCACAGTCCTGCTCCATCTCTCCATTCTTTTTAAGTTCGTTCTGACAATGCTCTTGAACTTGCCTTCAAGTATCGCCTATTCAAAATTCGCGTAATACCTTCTAGCTATGCAAACGTCAATCAAACCGATGACACACAGGTGATTTTCTTATTAGACGAAAGTTTTATTTTTAAATAACTTGGTTTAGCTCGCATACGTTGATAGTCCTGCACCTCATCAATAGTTAACATTTCCTCTGAAACTATTTTCGCGCTCTTATTAATAAGTCCAGTATGTAGAGGAAAATTTTGGCAACCCCCCCCCCCCAAAAAAAATAGTAACTTAATGAAACTTGCAAGTTAGTTTCTTTTCATCAAATATAGTAATATCCTAAAAGTTGTCGAACATCTCTCTTGAACTTCATCCAATGTGACACCCATATCCAATTTGGCCACCACCGTCTATAGAACAATCATGTTTTCGTTGATTTCTTCTCTTAGGTTCAAATCTACGGTCGTGAAACATATAACAAAATATTCTGTAAATAAAATCCACTTTGTTTGATATATAATTCATCTTTGTAGGTCAGGTAGATATAAAGTAACATATGATAGAGTATTTTTGCATCGCTTAATCTTGTACTTGTGTTTCTTTCAAGCGTTTCATTGTTGTTTATACATAAAACTTTTATGAAAATGAAATGAAATCTTTGTTTTACGTCCCACGTTTAGGCTAAAGGAGACGATGATGATGAGAGATGAATGAAATGGTGGAATGAAGAAAGTAGTAGGAAACGGGAGAACCCCGGGAAAACCCACGAGCACGGTGTTTTTCCACCACAAAGTCCACACGGCGCGAGCTGAGATCGAACCAGGAACCTCAAACACCGGAGATGAACGCTCTACCACTGAGCCACCTAACACTGAAACTGTTCTCGCGATGTGATTGGATGTTTTCAAACTTATACTTGCTTTTTTTTTTTACTTTTATTTTATGATTTATGAATTATGGAAACTCTCGTATAATTTGTTACTTCATTTTGTAACTTCGTGTAACATTGTCATATCTCGCTGCCTAACATTTACTATCTAGTCAAACACATTAATTGTGCTTACACTTTTTAAATATATATGTCGTTCAATTTAGAAACTAGTACGAAATTTTGTCATTTCTTGTCAATGCTACCAACATAATTTCGCATTAGGCAAATCTTGAAAGGCGTAACTTGAATTCAAAATTCGCCTACACTTTCTCTTGAGTTAACATCTGTAAATTCCATTGCCTGAGGTTATTAGGCAAATCTTGAATAGGCGAAAGTTGAAGTTACCGCTCTTGGAGCATTCTCAACTGGTTAATAATGGCTCTTCCTTTTTTCCTTTTTTTTTGACGGCTCCTGGCATGTAATATTTAAATCTATTTTACTTATTTATATTATTTACATAACGTATTATACGTTTTCTCTACTATGTTTTAAAAGAACCATCTTTATATGACTTTTTTTTAAACAATTTCGTCTTTAAATATCTACACTCACTGGCTTAAGATAACAGTTTTCTTTCAAATGTATTCACCAAATTCACTATTATTGATTAAATGAAAGTTATTTGCACGTTAGTACCCATACTTTTGAAATATATAGCTTTTAACAAATATAGTAATCTGCAACAAACATAGTGAGAGTGTCTCCGTCACCGTTGCCAACTAATGTAAAGATTCAAGATTTTTGCATGAGTCTACAGCAATGGAGGATATAATTAGACTGTTACCGATACTAGGTTTGTAGTGTGTTAGTGAACCCACAAGCACCCATGTTGTCAGTTATGTCCGCCAATGCGCCAGACTTCATGCAAAAATCTTGAATGTTAGCATTGATTGGTAACACTGCTACACTAGGGTGCTTAGGAGACGGGGACACACTATATTTTCCATTGTCCAATGATGTTTCCGTCACATTTGTCATATATTCGTTCAATGGTATTCACGCCATTTTCAACATTATGATGTTTACACTTGTTGGCAACACTGACAACCCAGAATGGTTGGGAGTCGGTCCCACTCAACGTCTTTTTGCTATTGTTCGTGTGATGTTTATGCCAAGCTTGGTGTATAATCGTCTCATCGTACGGAGCCTGTTTTACAATTTCTTATTTTTATACTTGGTTGGCAACACTGACAAACTGGGGTCCTTGGGAGAGGAATATGTCCGAAGTATATTTTCTCTAGTGGCGAATAATATTTATGCCACGTTTCATGGATATACATCGATTGGTACAGAAACCATCTGCCAAGTTGAATTTACAATTCGTTTGCAACACTGACGAAATGGGTATGTTTGGGTTCAAAGTGATACTACCAAACCCTTGGACAAGTTACTTTCTAGCAGTGAGCCAAACAGGAACATGATGGGCTCAGAGGCCATCGTAACATTCATTTTTACTTCAGTCGAATATACCATACATAGGGTCACAAACTCCAACAAATTGGCCCCATATAGGGTCAGTTTATGTGTTTGCCCGTGATTTGAAAACGGTTTCGTACTTCTCATGGCAAGAGCTTTCAGACGATATATAGGCTTTTCCCAGGTACTTGGTCCCGGTATGGTATCATCCCTAGTTAGTATTCTCTTATCTCTGTAAAATAGCCCTCTTTAAAAGTAATAAAAGCAGGTATTTGCTCTGTTCTCTGCGTGCCAAGTTCCCTGAAAATAATTATTTCAAGATAGTTTACACAATATCTCGTCTCATCTCGTGGGCATCCCTTGAGGTGGATATACTAGATACAGTAGATTATATGCTAAACAAACATCCCCATGCCGTAAACGTCGCCAACACCTAGTGGCCCACTTGCCGGCAAATGTCGATCGTCGATACAGCGACGCGTAGAAGGATTACCGCTAGTGTGCCACTGGCGGTAGGATTTCGTCGAGTCGAAACAAATATCTAGAGTTGGGGTGTTAAAGTTACCACCGCGTAGCAGCGAGTTCTTAATTTTGGTTCGCGCTTCGATTTGTCGCCGAGAATCTCGAAAGGAACAACACGAACTATCGTCAGCCATGTGCATGCTGTTATTATTCTGTATTAATTTTTCCTGACGAATTGTTCCTAAAGTGAGCTTCGGGGTCCAGGAATAACCTCTGCCTCCACAACATGAAGTGGAAAATCTTGAGATGAGTGCGTATAGTTGTATGAATTTAGATGGCAACTGTCGCCGATCACTAGAGAATGAATATGAAAGAATTATGAGATAAAGTAAATAGACGCGCGTTGTTTAAAAAAAAAAAATACATGGCGAACTCATTTTATCTGATCTCAAACGGTTATTGTCGAATATACACGATTAAAGGAGCACTCTGATTAACAAAATCAAAATAACCTCAACGATTTATCCCTCTACAAGCGATGTTTTCTTCATCGCCTCCGTGGCGAACTAGGTAGAACACGCACCAAATGATCATAAGGTTGGTGGTTGGCGACCACCTTGGGATATTTTTTAACGTTTTCTAGTCTTATCTTAATGTAAACAAATCATGTATATAGTAGATTTAACATATTCTTTGGGGGGGGGTAATTTTGTGTTTCATTGGCGTTTCGTCACGCCATTACTGCTGGTGGGCACTGGTGGTATAACTTTCAAAACGGAATTGGGACCACCGCTTATCGTCGCTGGGGGGTGGCTAATTTTTGGTAAGATGTCGCTTGTTGCTCATAGGTGATCCACCGACGGTTATGGCATGGGTATTATATCACGCAGTTTTGTTTCATTTCAGCATAAGCTGGATATGCTAGGAAATACTTTCATGATAAATAAAACACGATTGATAGTTAAATAGCTTCTTTTATTGTTGAGGGAAAGAAATGGCACAGGGCTGCAGCCATTGGAACACATTAACAAGGTGAACCAGTTGTAACTACAGGTAATAAATAGTGCAGAATCTGGAAGTAAAATACAATTTTCAATTAATAACGTAACTCAAACATACAAATACACATTATTATTGACTATTATGTTAATAAGCATATTAATTGTACGAAGGGTAATCAGAAAGTATGGTTACAAAGCCTGCAGTGAAATGTGTATATCGTCGCTGCACCTCGAATAACCACTATGTGTTGAAACCACAACTTTTCAGGAAATGCAAAACAGATTCCGTAACTCTTAAAATTTTGCCAAATATACGCGGAAACACTAGAAAAATATAATAAAGTTGGTTCTGCGTGTATTATGCACTGCACATTGTTGTAGCTTGTTTCAACAATATTGTATCACTATTTTTGTGTTTACGTAGCATTTTTGCGCCTTTATAAGCACATAGAGGAATACGTAATTTAATCAATACATACGTGATGAGACTCTTAAACCATAATTTCAATCTAAAATTTTTCATTGTTATGACGAAATAATTGAGTATTAACTTACCACGTTATAAAGGACGTTGCCTTACAGCTTTCAGGTTTATTTGCACGACATAACTCATTTTAGAAAAAAAAATGTCACATAGCGGTTCTTCGAGGCACAGCGACGATATATTATTTTATACAGCCAATACAGCCAAAAAAGTACACACATTAAATTATTATTATTATTATTATTATTATTATTATTATTATTATTATTATTATTATTATTATTATTTTACATAAACTCCATGTAAGTTGAGTTACTTGTCGCATCGTGGAATGAGTTTGATGATTCCCTCCTGGCAAAAATCCTGTCCTTGTGTGTCTAGCCTCGTCTGAAGTGAAGTGATGGCCTCCTACGTGCTCCTTCAAGTGCGGAAACGGGTGAAAATCATCCGGAGCAAAGTCCAGGCTGTATGGACAAGGGCTGTTGTCATCCACACGAACTTTGCTCAAATTTGTTGATACTGTGCTGGGTTGATCACTGCGCTCCTTGTCGGTGACGTTTTCTCTTCCAGCCGCAAACTTTCTACACCATTCCGCGACATGCTGACTACAGATTACAGTCTCAACGTAAACCTTTAACAACTGCCGGGGAACTTCAGCCATGATTGCATATTTCGCCCACAGAAATCGAATAACTGAGCGAACTTCTTCGCGAGACCAGTTTTCCAAACAAGTCGTCGTTTGCGTTTACCTTCAACTAGCATCACAAGTGCCGGGTGGCTGAAACTCTACATAATTGTCAACTCCATGTATTAAAATATTCGCACACTCCCCATTCCTCTATAACTGGCGAAACTCCACAAATATCGGTCGTGCGGTCTTAGTTTTCGTAGATGGTGTAATTTTTAAATTTTTATAAGTTAATATTAATGTATTAATCTATAATGTTGGTCATTCGAATTCACAACGAATCCGGTATACATACACTTGTAGATCTCTATACATATATTGAGTTTAGCAGGCCTAGAAAGGTACAGCAGGATCTAACATAAGCACTCCGCATTAATTTATATAAATATCACTCTACGAAGGGCGCACCTAGTAGTAATTTCGCTGGATACTACGCTTCCAGCTACAGTGCTAAGCTTGGAGTGTTGAAATAAACGTATATATATATATATATATATATATATATATATATATATATATATATATATATATATATATATATATATATATATATATATATATATATATTAGGGTCTCCCTTTTTTAAGGTAACTTCGTGTTACGATACGATAACCCGCGAAATGTATTTTATGTGGCCGTAAACACGCATTAGTGAAATAGCAGCTCACTACGAAAGCGTTAACCCGTGCAGACTTGACGACAAGGACTTGATGAAATGACTTTTCCACATTATGATATAATTTACAATATAAAACCATGATAACGGAGAAGCCTAAAGAGACAGAGAAACGAAATTTTGCATAAAGCAGCTAGAGAAAGGAGCGCACCTGCCATTGTAAAATGAAATGAAATTTTTTGAGTTTTACGTCCCACGATTATCCCGGCTAGGGCTAAAGGAGACGGTGATGATGATTAATGAGTGAAATGGTGGAATGAAGAAAGTGGGAGGAAACGGGAGAACCCCGAGGAAAACCACGCACACGGTGCTTGTCCACCACAGCAGGGTTTGAACCTGAGACCCCATGCACCAGAGTTGAACGCTCTACCACTGAGCCACCGCGGCCCCACCTGGCATTGTATTGACCAACATCACCGGATAAACAGTGTTGCCAACCCAAGAGAAAGTTATGTGTTTGCAAATCTAATGACCAAAATTGCATATCATCATTAGAAGCTATAATGAAAATAAAGACAAAAGAGATGGCAAACGCAGATCAGTGTTGCAAACTTTTCTAGGAATAACGTGAAACATGTGTTAAATGCAAACGCCGCTGGCATACGCAGCGTTGCCATCTCTTACAAACCGCATTTATCAGCTTTAATAAGACACCGAATATCTCGGTCAGTACGTGACTTGTTGATCTCACATAACCACAGTACTTCTCCTTATGCGCTACTACCTTGCATTATACGTTTTAAACCATACTGTACTAGTGACCTTTTCCGCGTTACTGTAACTTTTCCGAAGTCAACTTCTCTCTTCTGTTAATGGCAACACTGTTTAACGAATCCTTCTTAGACTTGGAATCAGCGTAAATAATTCTTGCCAATATTTAATTTAATGTGTACAAAACGTTAGGATCTCACTCCCTGTGCGCTCCTACGACGTTTCCATTTAGCACGTGTTTCACGTTATTTCTCGAAAAGTTTCCAACACTGATCTGCGTTTACCACCTCTTCTGTCTTTATTTTTATTATAGCCTCCAATGATAGCATCCAATTTAAGTCATTCGATTTACAAAAATAACCTTCTCTTGAGTTGGCAACACTGTTCATCCGGTGATGTTCGCCAATACATGGTCAAATGTATTCCTCTTCTAGTTACTTCTTGCAAAGTTTCGTTTCTCTGTCTCTTTTGGTTTCTACGTTATCACTGTTGGACTTTCTAAATTATACAATAATACGGAAACGCCATTTCATGATTTTGTTAAGTCGGCACGGTTTAGCGTTCTCGTAGGAAGCTGCTATTTCATTAATGCGTGTTTACGGCCAGTTAGAATACATTTCGTGGGTGTGCGTATTGTAACACGAAATTATCTTATATGGGACATCCTAATACACACACACACACACACACACACACACACACACACACACACACACATATATATATATATATATATATATATATATATATATATATATATATATATATATATATATTGTTGTAGTTACCTGTCTTTCCATTAAAGTAATTCTTGCGAAAGATAATTTATGCATATTCTTGTATGTTCAAAAGAAAATTGTATAAGTTCTAGAAATTACTTGAAGGTTGGAGCATCTACTTTCCAGTGCAGAAAGGCTGTTATATTGAAAGATTTAAGAAAACACCTTGTTTTTCGAGATAAACAAAGCATAACTTATTTCCAAGTGGTTGGTGCATGACGCGAGCAGGTAGTTCTGCTCGGAAGAGCCACACAGCTAAGGAGAGAAAAAATTATAGTAGTGACGGAAGTGTACAATTTATCGTACAACCACAACAAAATTCCTGGAAAGCCAACAACTCGGCCATTGGGTTTTTTGTTTATTCTCTGCTGCTTTACCAATGACAAGTTGTCCACTGTGAATTGTAGAAGCAAGCTAATTGTGAGTTGGAAATAACTGACTTCCACCACCTTTTAAGCCATTTATGAAGATGTATTTCATAAGACTTTCTAATGGGGACTTACTGTTTTGTACCATTGAAGATTCCATTGCTGTGACTCACCTATTTTAGAGCATAGGTGGTGTTAGTGTTTCTTGCAGGAGACCTCACCAACTCTGGAAGTTGCTCTTGAAGTCAAATCCTCCTGGAACGAATCCACCTCCACCAAAGTTTGATCCTCCGCCGTAGCCACCTATGGCATTAGTTCCAAACCTTGCGAGATAGTTACCAGGCATTTTTCCTCCGTGATTGTACTGCTTGTGTTTATGACGATGGTGGTGATTATGTTTGTGGTGATATTCGTGGTTGTGGATAATTATCTTCGGAGCATGTTTCACGTGAAGCCTATAAAATATACATATTAAAAAAATCGAGGTTGCTAAATTGTATAAGAAAAACATTACTATATTTACTATATGCTGAAATTCAAATTAAATACTTTAGATGGATTCAGAAGCGGTACCCAAAAGTAGTGAAAAACGACTGGAAGTTTTCGAAATGGGGGTGTGGAGAAGAATGGAGAGAACTTGCTGGGTTGAGCGGAAAACGAATGGTGGGGAAGCAAAGAACACTTTTAGATATCATTAAGAAGAGGAAGAGAAACTGGTTGAGACATTGGATAAGAAGGAAGTGCATAATAAATGACGTCCTAAAGGATATGGTGGCAGGAGGGAAACTAAAATTAATGGACGATAGGAAAACAGAAAAAATCGTACGCAGAAACGAAGAGGTTAGCTGAAGAACCGCGGAGCATGGAGGCTTCTCAGCTGTGGCAAGTGACCTGACAATAATGGCAAGATACCTATGATGATGATGTATGAAACTCAAAGAAGAAAAGTTGTCTGATATGGTGGTTGATGCATAGGATAATTAAGAAGTTAGTCTTTTTTTTTTAAAAAAAAAAAAAAAAAAGAAAATCTTAGTTCGAAACAATGAATTTAAAATTTTAATAGATGTGACTTTCCTTAGCAGCTGCCTTTGGATGGATTGACTTTAACGTCCATTTTTAGCACCGAGAATGTTTAAGATCACACGTGATTAAAGCAGGCTTTGAAGTATTTCTCTATTTTAGTGCACCGACAGGGAATCGAATTTCAGACCGCTTTGCTACGAAGAGACATGGATTGATTTTAATTGCTTGTTAAATGTATTGATTTGAATTTCAGTATTAATTTTATTGTGTTTTTGTCAACTGAAGAGTTCCAAAGGGATGCTAAGTAACAACATGCCAGTTGTAAAGGGTGTCTCATAAAGAACGCAACTTTTGAAAAGCCCGCCATTTATGTTTTAGTAGGTTGACAAAAGTAAACGTTACATGCTTTTCATATATTTTTCTTGTGGGTAGTAATCACGGAGCCTAATAGTGCATGATCGTTGTCTGTTTTCTGTACGAGTGGGAATTGGGAGCTCAATGTGATGGAACGGTATGTTGTAACACTGAAAAATTATTACAAATATGATAAATGTGCAGCTACTATTTGTCTACTCAGTGGAATGTTTGGAAAATGTAATGCTCCTGACTATTAGCCACAAATAAAACAGATGGAGATCATGAAACGTTCAGTGCTGCCATCTTACTAGAACAGAAATGGCGGGCATTTCAAAAGTTTTATTCTTTATGGAACACCCTTTATAATACGAATAACTTAACATAATAACATATTTTTTCATGAAAAATTTGTTATGTCACATTGAAGGCTATTTGTGAAATATGTACTTTGGAAATCCGGCAAAAAATACTTGAGTTTTCTTTCTTAAGAAACTCGTCGTAGGAAAAATTTACTTCAAATAATAAATTAACTGTTACACATTTTCTCAGTAGGATTTACTTACACCATATTCTAAGGTTGTTAATCAGACTTTTATTTATGAAATATTAAGAAAAATGCCTTAGTCGTTTCCGAAATAGAAAACCGCCCGGAAATAAATTCGCTTTTAAGAATAACCTACCCCTTCTGTACATGTTCCAGGAAAGTGACTTACACCATACTAATATATTAGAGAATTTTATTAGAACCTTAAGTTTAAAAATTGGCCCAGAGTTGTTAAACTGTATGGTGTCTATGAGGTTGTGTATATATTGGAACGAGATTATATGGAACATGAAAGTGCAAATTAGTTCAGATTTCGAAGTTGTTCTTTTTTGTCTTCTGTCGTCGCTGGGAAGTCAAATTAAAAGTTTAAATACTATTTAGAAAAAAAAATATAGTTTATAAAATAAATTATGAAGTGTTAAATGATCCGCCAAATAAAATTCTATGAAAGTATAGCAAACTATTTTTCTTTCTTTCCAAATCAATTTTATAACTCGCAGCATTAATAGACAAATGTATGAAGGATTTACTAATAACAGCGTCAGGACTATAAAATGAAAATGTTTTAGTTTAAGATCGGGCGATAAATGCTCGTTAGGCTAAGGTAGACGATGATTAAGGCAAATGAATGACGACGTAAAAAATTGGTGGAATGAAAAATTGAGAGGAAAGTGGAGTACCCACGGACATGATGTTATCCACCACAACCATGCTTGGCTGGGGATAGAACTAAGGATCCCACGTATCAGAAGTAAGCGCTCTACCACTGAGCCAACGTACCCGTCCGCCCTTTAAAATGAGATACAATGCGTACTGGATATGATAATATTGTGAAGAGCAATCAATAGCGCCTTGCTTTCAAGATAAGTTCACTCTTATGTTCTCCTCTTCTTCCCTGGATAGAATGGTCACTTGTGGTCCAACTTTGCACCACTTTTCGCACATTTCAGAAATATTGCGCGATAAATTTGCACTGTTGCATCAAGTCCGTAGTTATAGGGTGGCCAGAGAAAGTTTAGCTTCCCTGAACTCTTCAGTTATTAATTGATATATACTGTATGAATGTAAGGTGATAGCAAGTACTCCTTGAGAAGTGATCTCAGTGACCCGCTCCCTGTCCTAGAGTTCTGGCCGTAAGCCTCTAGTGAAGTCATTGTTCCCTCTATGTTCATCAATTGGTCGTTCACCAAAAGAAAGAAGACATCAGATGATCTTGAGGGAACGATCACATCATAATTTCTCAACAGAACGCGTTCCTGCAGATTTTCGTGCAATAAATCCAGCATTCGATGGCAAATTCGAATGATTATAGTGACCGCTACGACTCATGAAGCCTAGGCTCTACACGGATCATAGAACCACTTTCCGTCACGTGTGATATATCGGGAGAATTCGGTACGATTCGTAGAGTTGCCGAACGCACACTTCAGAAAAAGCGAAACAGCAGAGTGCACCAAAAGCATTGCCAAACATACACGGGACGGTAAACGAGAGAAAAAAAGAACAGATTTCAAAGAACTATAACACGAACACTCACAATTATTCCCATTAAACAGTAACAATAATAATAGCAAAAATATAAAATGACTACAACAACAATAACAACAAAACGAAACTTAGAGGCAATTCGACAACACTGTTCCCTCAGGAGATGTTATCTGTATAGCGCAAGAAACGACAATGACAAAATTAAATGGGTGTGGGTTGAACACCGGAACACGCCCTCGCGTTCTATTGGGTGGTGAAATGTGTAAATCTAGACCAAGCATCACGACTCATCGCGATCACTTTAAGCATGTGTTGTTCAATTAATCTTTCCTTACTTTGCCATAGTACAAACATCAATTGTGTTGTTAAAACACAATGTTAGAGTCGTGACACTGTTGTTGGTAAACCTTTAATATTTTTTTTTCTTAAAGATAAAGAAAACTATACTAACTACTAAGTTGATAAGCAAGATTCTAGAATCAAGTACTAAGGTCTTACTTACTTTTTTTGATATCCAGATTCCACGATGACAGTGGTGAAAGCGAGAAATAAAATTAGGAAAATCTAGAAGAGATGAAAGAATAGTCTTAAGATCACTGTAATAAAAACAATAAGATCTGATTAAGGTCAAAAACAATATACTTATGCTCTTAAAGTAAGCGGTTTTATTTTCATTTTATTGAACGTGAACAGCTTCGTTCTTTTTCGATACAATTTATAGGATTTAGTAAGAATTATGTATGCATGATTATGGTTAAAACGGGTTTAAGCAAGGAATAATTATGCGCATATATTTGTTTTCTCTGGTTCTATGAAATGAAATCATAACCTTAACGTCCCACTATTATGCCCTTTAGGCTAAGGGAGACGGTGATTAAAGCAAGTGAATAGAAGAAATGGTGGAATACCGAAGCAAACCGTACCAAAGAAGTTTCCCCTACCATTTTCGAAATTAAATGCATTCTGCTCTCTGGTTTGATCCCAACCACTTCACCCACAATGATAAGCGTTCATTTTACCTGAACTGACGCATATCATTGAGTTCCCTCAACCACACACACACACACACACACACACACATATATATATATATATATATATATATATATATATATATATATATATATATATATATATATATATATAAGAAACAAAGTCTTGGCCAAGCCAAACAAATTAATGTCTCATAAAATTGTTACTCTACTTTTATATGAGACACTGATTTGTTTGGCTTGGCACAAACTTCATTTTTTTTTTTTTTAGATAACTAGCTGAACCTGTTCTTTTTACATAGTGCATCATTGACATATGAGCATGAATGTCCTTGTCATTCCTCACAACATATAGACCTATACATGTCCAATTACAGGCACAAGTGAAAGACATGTTAATAAAAATCGGCAAGGGGTACAATAAAGGCGAGATGTTTTCAATATCTCGCACCGTTTGCAAGATTGAGCCTACTTCCGGTTCAAGTTTCTAATTCATGTATGATCAGTGTTTTCTTTCTTCTTGCATGCAGTATCTCTTAAGCAAATGCATTACATACATAATTATTTATAATGTCGGTGATATATGGTGCTCATAGGGCAAAACAGTTCAAACAATGAAGATTCGTCTTAGACTGAAGAAATGGTTATCCTTCGTTTTTTCTTTATGGTTTGGCCACGAAACAAACCCTGGAGAGATATACTAACCCCGTATACAGATGTGTGGTCTTGGAATGTATAGCTCCTAATATATGATGCTTTACTTCTTAAAATTAGAGTACTTCTTACTCTACTGTACGGATCTCATACCAACATTAAATTTTCATGTCCCGACACTTGAAACTCGTGCTAATAACTCTGGTCTGTTTTAGTGCAAAAAAGCAAGGACCAACGTATTATTGAAGTCACCAATCTGGAGAAGATGCTCTTCTTATAACAAATTATGTTATCGAACACAACGAAATTGATATATGTAATATCAACTATAATATGTTCAAGAAAATTATTTTAAGTCTATTTTGTAATGCACCAACACTATAATTAGGCTTTGCCTGTTGTGTTGATGGCAAATAAATAAATAAATAAATAAAATTTCAATATTTCTAGTGCACCGCTAAAAAATGAAATAAAAAAAATAATGGCATTTTTTTTAAAAAAAATAGTCAATTACAACTGAACAGTCTACACAAAATTTGCAATCGATCAATTAAAACGACATCTTTCTAGAGCTGCCGGTTTCCGACATATCATTGTAAAAAAAAAAAAAAAACTATTAACTTGACCCTTTAATATAAAGATTATTATTATTATTATTATTATTATTATTATTATTATTATTATTATTATTATTATTATTATTTGTTTAGTAGCTTCGGTGGCTCAGTGGTTGAGTGTTTAAGTCTGTTTTCTCGTTTCCTCCGACTTTGTCATTCCACCAATGCATCCTGAAGATATTTACGAAACTAATTTAATCAAAAGGAAATAATATTTGTCGCTGACTGTACAGCAGGTGGATCTAATGATAGTGTTCGGAGCAATAATTTCTGTTTTTTGACGCCTTTGTATAATTTCTGGTTTTAACACCTTTTATAATTCTCTGTTTTTAAAGCTTTTTATTATTTTCTACTTTTAACGCTTTGTATAGTTTTCAACTTATTGACGCCTCTTCATAGTTTTCTGCTTTTTAACGCTTTTTTAAAATTTGTTTCTTTTAACCCTTCTATGGCCCTTCAAACCTACATACATGCCCCTCTTTGGGCTCTGACCCTAATTATTTAATTTCTTTTAAGGGCATGCAAACATGAAAGATAGACTAAATAATTTTTAATTTAGTGTCTTGAGGTATCTTAATAATAACAATAATAATAGTAGTAGTAATATTAATAATGAATAATAGGAAATATATAATATTAGACATTGGGGTCAATATGACCCCAAGATCTGATGTGTTACCTTTCTATTTAACAACGTTATTGAAAATAATTAACTTTTAATTTTTGTGTTATGTAAATAACTAGTCTAGGTCGAGGAATACTAAAATAAACAGTAACCGAAAACAAAATACAAATGAATTGTTTAAGAAATGTGTGTCCCTTGGAGTCATATTGACCCCAACGCCATAGGAGGGTTAACTTTAGTTATAAGCACTAGATTTCGTCTCATGTAGTTTCTGTACTAGAACTAGCTGCTACATTCGAAAGCAACCCAGTGGTTTAATGAATAGAGAGAGCGCGCCTTTCATGCACGGGTTTTCGGTTCGATCTTCGGTAAGAAAGTTTTGAAATTCAACGTAATGGATTACGATTGTTCGGATTTATCTTCAAATTTACGTTCATGTGTCATATAGCTTCAGCGCTAAACTCCTACCAGCAAGCCAATGCAGTGAACAGGGTGTAATCAATTAGCACACCAGCTCACAAGTTCTAGATAAACGGAAACATTTTTTTTTATCTTTCTTCCCTTGTATTAAAAAAATATACTTTTTATCGATGCAGCATTGCTCAATCTGCTTTATTCATTTCCAACCTTTTAGTTTGACATCCCACGTTTATGCCCTTTTTAGACTAAGGGAGACATATGATAAAGGCAACCGAATGACGATGGAATAATCGGTGGAATTAAATGAGAATACCCTGAGAAAACCCATGGACAACATGCTGTCCATCACAAACTTACTTGGCCGTGGATTGAAGCAGGGACTCCACGCACCAGAGGTCAGCGTTCTACCACTGAGCTACCGTGCGTCTCTTTTTCTTATTTAGAAAAAAGTTCAGCAAGAATGGGTGTACACTTTTCCTTACTTTTCTTGTCGATTGGCATACGTAGATGTCTCTATAAGGGAACACTACGTCTTGCATCATCACTTTATGATGGATATCACACTGGTCAAAAAACTGCTCTGGGAACAGAACTATTGAATAGAAGAGAATCCTTAATTTTTGAACACACTTATAATAAGGTAAGATTCTGCTACCTCTGAAGATCTTTTTTTCTTACCACAACTCGCCTGTACATGGATGAAAATCTCCACAACCACTTGACCTGTGCACTCTTCCTCTGTGTCAAACTTCGCACTAACAACTCAAACGGTCTGACAGTTATCTTTTTATAATCGTGTGATGCTCACTTCAGCAAATTCAATGATAACCCAGTTCTGCACTGTGCTGAGAAAGATTCATCTTACTTTCTCCTTTTCTTATTGCAAACAAGTTTGCATGCTGTTTTACTGCTCACACACATTTAATTAAAAGCAAAAAGGTGTAATTATACAATGTCACTTACTTTTTCTTTTTTACTTTTTGTTTTTTCTTATTTATTTTTGGTACGTGTGTACATAAAATAGTTGTTTCTAAGTGATGCAAACCATCATCTATTTGTTTATTCAGACTATTTGGCTATTGTTGATACACTCGGTCGAAAAAGTCAAGGTTGGCAAAAACCATGGTTTTTATTGAAAAAAATGTTTAAACCAGATTTTTTTTGGGTTCAAATAATTTGCTCTATGTATTTATATCACATATGAACAGAAATAAGTTTGTTTCGCCTTGGTGCTATTATGCAACAACCGGGTTATGCTGGAAGGGTTCACGTAAGCATAATAAAGAAATGCAATGATTTAATTTGCAGATCAGTAAGAAAAGTGAATAAAGATACGAATTATTTACTGCACTTCGGCTCTGAGTCATTTATATATAAATAGATTTCAAAGGTACTTCTGATTTCAATAAATGCCTCTGGTGGTGTTTGTATTATCCCGCCCCCCAAAGAACGGCATTTCAATGTATTTTATCAGCAGCAAACGTTAAAACGAAACAATATTTAGAATTTTTCTTTGATTGCAATTGCATAACAATAATAACAAACTATTTAAAAAATCACAAAAGAAGCATTCATAGATTTATAATAAAAAAGTTGTTTTTGTAGTATAATCTCTTTGAGTAATGAATAAGGAATTTAGGTCTGAATATAATACGAATAATATACGGGAGTGAAATGTGATAACCCACAAATGTGTGTTTGTCAAGATTTTACGAACACTTACACTTTTACGAACATTTTTGGCTTTTTTTTTTTTGTTTGTTTGTTTGTTTATACCAATTTTCTTGTTTTTAACAGCTGGTTTAAACCACTTTGGTTTAAACCAGCCAACCGTGGAAAAAGTGCAACAGTTTTTTTTTTTTTTTTTTTTTTTAGGCCAGCCATCTTGAGTGAGGTTATTCCTGGGTTTCCATCATTCACACCAGGCAAATGCCGGGATGGTACCTGATTCCTTCCCTTTCCTCGGATAGTGTCATCGTCGAGGGATCTCATCAATTATGATGGGCTGAATGGCCTTACCTGTTGACAGCGTCTTCTGATGCAGAATAGTCTATCTGTTGAATTCGACCTTGAAAGATTGCTAATCAACTGTCCAATTATTTACTTTCTTACAGTGGCGTAGCACACTTTTGCGGGCCCTCCCGCAAAGTATAGAGACGGGGCCGTAGTTGTAAAACCGACAGAAGTAAGGTTGAAGTTCTATTTCTTTAAATCTTTATTCATCGCAAGACTTCGCCCCCCCCCGCACTGCGGGGGTTACGGGGGCAGCTGCTACGCCACTGCTTTCTTATTATCCCAACTAGCACTTAAAGTGTCTCACAAGCTCTCTCGTAGCAATAGTGCCTACGGTTAGTGTATGCGTCTTCAACACGGGAGCCTTGAAATTTATTCCCGGTGGAAGATGATGTGGATTGGATCTCACAGCTGTTTGTTAAGCAGTAGGCCCGTGTCTTACATAATTTCGGCGCTGAAAGAGATGGTAAACATAAATCCACCATGTTTGTTCCATGTATTTTTGTTCTAAATTGTATTAATAAGTATTCCGCCTTTTGGCAGGTCCTGGGACTAATGAAGTGATTTTCTTATACAGGGTGTTTCAAAACAACACCGACAACGTTTGGGAGCTAATTCCTGACACCAAGATAATACAAAAACTATAACCCAACCTGAGTGCATAAATACTTCCTTTCGGAGTTACAGGCTGCCGAAAACATGAAAAAATGAAATGTAAAGGCCCATAGCTTCAAAATTATTGGACCTACCGTAGTCGGATCAAAACTTCACTTAGGAACTAGTGTGTGCCCTATCGAAATATCAGTTTCAGAATTCTGCGATACTTCCGCAACAATTTTTATAGAGGTAGTTGGTCAGTACTTCAAATTATATGCCCGTAGCCAAACTACCTCTATAGAAATTGTTTCATGAGTACTTTAGAATGTACTAAACAGGGCAAGGCTAGAAAAAAATATGATAACTTCATCTGAGCAAGCACGACATACGAGGTATATCAGAAGAGTAAAAATACATTTTCTATTAACGAATACATTCTATTATTTTTACAAATCAAATATATCCTCTTCGTCAGCTACCTACAGCGATGTGGACATTGTTACCGTTCTTCGTATCACATACTTTCACTTTGAAAAGGATGTAAAGCTTCAACAACATGAAACTTAACTTTAAAAGACAAAGGTTCAAAATTGTAAGAAATGATGGAGTTGAATGTTGCTATACTCATCATACATCACTCAGTTTATCATAGCTCTTCTTACACAGCAAAACGCTGCGACTTTTAGTGCTTTATACGTATATATACGAAGTGTAATAAAAAATACAATGAATATTTCTTTTTTATTAGAAACAAAGTAATTAGCTTACATGGAATTTGATTTAATCTCCTTCTAAGTACTGTGTTTGTCTGGGCATGCACTAGTCCCAACGTTGAATCAATGACTGGAATCATTTCTGGAAGGTTTCTTTTGGAAAGGTGCTCTGTCGAGGTTCCCTCAATGTCAGGAATGGTGTTGTTAGGAGCCAGAAGTCATATCTGGAAATCACAGTGAATATAGACAAACAGGAAATTATTTTTCTGCCAAAAACTCGTGGATCAAAAGAAAAGTGTGGCCCGGCGCGTTCTCGTGGTGAAGAAGAAAGCCATTAGTCCATTTAATTAGCTGTTATGATGCTTTTCACGGACCCACACGAAATGTTTAGTTTTTCAGAAAGCTATAGAATAGTCATTCGTGTGTTTGAACAAATTATTTGTGCCACTTTTCGCACGCTTGCATCTGGTTTTGACGTCGAAACATGTCTCGATCTTTACTCGTTTTCAACCGGCTCCTTCAGACTTTTGAATCATTCGTACCACCTGTAAACAGTCTTCAATGCCATCGTTTCATCGCCATACACATATTTTGACATTTCGTGAGTTTCTTTGCTACTTTTTTTGCAACTTAGAACAAAACTTAATGTTGTCGAGTGACATACACTCTAAACACGTCTAGTGATGGGCAGTGGGAATATTCCTGGTGGGAAGAAAAAATAAAAATAGCAATATTCCCGGTTTTTTTCCCCCTGGCTTATAAATTCCCGGGAAGTAATTTATTTCCACTTCTATATTTAATCTTCCAAATTATAAGAACCTCATGACTAATTTCAATTAATTATCATTTACTTCTAGGTTTTGAATAGTTTGGAGGTTAAAAAAAATAATATTCGTTGAGTGTAATTTATATAACTAATTAATAATATGATTTTCTGATTTCCATTTCCATTTGCACTAGGAAGTAACCAAGTACTAATTTACAAATGATGAAAATGAACCAGTTTGTAAAGTAATCTAATAATTCTGTAGAGATAAAAGTACTGTCAATACACCCCGAACCAACGTCAGTAATAGATGTCGGTCTGTCTGCTGGCTCTGAATCGAATTTCGCTCTCTGAGGCAGAATCAGGTACTGAATAAAGAAATATATAGTTGTAAATACACATACTTTTAAAATGTAATGTTTACATACCAAAATTAGAGTTGCTTCTGAAGATGCTTCATTAGTACCAGTATTTCAGGATCTGTATTAATTAAGATTTGTTTGCTTCATTTTACGCGTGTATTCATGTACCAAAATTTTTGGCGAATTTTTATAACACCGTGTATATTGTTCGAGATAGCCTATCTTCTTAAATTAGAGATTTAATAGTACACAGTAAGAATACAGTAGTAACAAAGCACAGTGCACCTCAAATCATCATTCTGTATATATGCCAACCCATGCACTGGCGACCTTACGAATTTTTCGAGGGACTATGTATATTTTCGGGCAGTTACGAACCTAATTTGTATATAACATTTAAAAATTTAGTATTATTATAATATTAGTAGTAGGGTCAAGTTTAAAAAATCCATTTACATATAAATTTAAACTGTTTATCGTTGTAATGATATCTGGTCTTTCTATACCAAATGTTTCTCCTACATATTTACTCGCATAAAACATATTGTAAGTAAACACATTTTTGTATACTTTCTAAATAGCATAAAATAATAATAAAATAACATAATACCATTCAGAATATACATGTTAAAAAGTCTTCTGGAAAGAACAGTAATATGCATATTGCAATAAAAAAAAACTAATTTTATTTTGAAATCCATACTATAGTAATAGAATGCAATTTTCTTTGTGTTTGTACGTAAATTACCGGAATATTTCCATTTTGGGGAATCTTCCCGGGAATATTCCGAGGGAAAATTCCCAAGAAATATTTTCCCGGGAACTTACCCATCATTAAACACGTCCTTACTCTTTTGGCTCTGGTAGCCAACTAACTTTTCAACTTATGTATTCTGGGAAACCATTAAAAAAGCAACAGCTTCCTAGATTTTTGTTCGGGCTGCTTCTTCTAAAATGTTATTTTAGGGTTTAAGGTAACAGGGATCAGTCCCTAAGATCCAAACGTGTTCCCAGAAACTACCTTTGGCCCTATCTTAATTCCCGAAAGATTAGATGTTCCCCAGCCTGTGGCTGATAATGAAATCAATGACTCCACTTCAAAGAAAGATAAATATCCAACTCCGAGAGATTCCTCAACCAAGAATCCTAATAAACATCAGGGATCGCTGTAAACTTCTGACGGTAATGTCTCATTCCAAAAAGATCGTGGGCAAGATTTTGTCAACGCTTAAAATTGAGTGTCCAAAAGTTTGCGGAAAATCAGTCAATAGCAGAGTAGTTATTCTGAGACGGAATTGTTGATAGAATTTGAAGGAGCTTCCAAACGACACACTTCGAAAAAAAATGGGAAAATGGAATTAAATATAGCTGGACCACCCAGACTAGGGTGGAGCGTTTTGCACTTTTCTTGGAAATTCGATGACGGCTAGCGCAGAAAAGATGCCATTAATGGCACCGACCTTACTGATTTTTTTTCCCCCCTGGACAACCCCTTACCCTGCCCCAACGGACTTAAAGATTTAAGTGTTGGTTAGGCAACACGCACAACACCAATGACAGAAAAGCTACTTGTGGTCGTTTCTAGAGTTACCTGATTGCTATAACACAATTATTTTATTAAAAAAAAAAAACTTGTAGCAATGCCAGTAAATAATTTTAAAATGTTTATGAGTCAAACTACAGCCATATTAGCTCAGTTGTTGGAATTAATGTCCAGATTTTGTTTGGAATGCCACGTTAGCGATGATTATAGGCATAGCTCTTGATATAACACGATTTGTTTTTGGCAACTCTTCGCTTGTTATGTACACCGACAGCAAATGCCATCTAGCGACAGGCTACACAACTTCGTGGTTGCTCACTTTGGCCACGCTCTTCGAGCGTCGTCTCAACGTCCGACTCCGTCCAGAAGATTCACGCACCTTCCGCTCGCCTCGTTGGCTCCAGAACCTACGCCGACGTTTGTAGAATATTCTCGCTCGAAGTTCGGCGGTTGTATAAATATTGCATACTTCGGCCAACCAATCCAACAGGCCAGTTTATTGCAATTTAAGCTTTAACGGTTTTAGTTCGCTACTGTTTCTGTTAAGACAGAAAGTTTGTGCATTGTACCTAAAGTTACAGTCTTCTTAGTGCGTTATGATTCAGAGACATTTTGTATAATTTGGTTTCCAAGTTCGGAAGCAATGGAAAGCAAGATGAAGAAAACGCCTCATAGCTGACCAACGCGGGAAAGTGTGAAACGAGGCTTATTTGACACTCCAAATGAAACGAGTGAAGTGCAGTTACCCATGTACGCTGACGTTATGCGACATTATCATTGGTTTCCAAGTGGTTTAAGTGGAGACGAAAGTGTAACTAAATTACCAGTGACTGACATTTGTAAACTAGTTGGGCAAAGAGTTGTACATACACTCTTAAACATTTCCTTGCTCAGAAATGAGAAAAATGCAAGTTCTAATCAAAATAAGCAATGTTTACTCATATTTGAGGAAAAATGTTTCATTATTTCCAAATGTGTTTTCATTTGTGAGCTCCAGGCAAATTTTCAGGTTCCCATTTATGAGATTTTCTCACTTCTTAAAAATGAGAATGAAATAGTGCGTGATTTGCAATATCATAGATGATTAAAACATAACGGTAATAATCTTACTGAAATAATATTACTATGTTTTACTACGGAATAACATTACTAGGGCACAATTACTATTCAGGTAACGAGATAAATAATTTCAGCTGTAGCAGAGTGCGAATGGATATGAATACGCAGTAAGTGATGCAGCTGAGGTGGCGTATGGATACATGCCATGTGACAGCGGCGAGCAGCAGCATATATCAACTTTCGAACGTAAGTTTGGGTGAATTGTAAACATACTACCACAGACTAAACATTACTGTAGTACATTCGTTAAGGTGTAGAACGCTGACCCCCCCCCCCTTCATTCAGGTTATATAGGCTATAGCAATCAGATTGGCTCCTTTATGTATCAAAGCTCAGTACTCAATTCACATAACAACGAGTGGAGCAAAGTGAAGGCGGGTTAGAGCCCCATAGAGTACGTTGTTTTCTATATTACAATAGAATGGGTAGGGATGTCAATGTTTTAACCTTTCGCCATTCGTTATGGTGCAAAATAGCTTATGTACGGAAACAAAGAATGCATAAGTCATATCTGTAGTTAGAAACAGCGTTACAAACCAACGTGCAATTCATTATTATGGAATTGTAATACAAAGATACTTTGTACTGATCACCTAGCATAGATTTTCGCCTCCTTTTTTCGTTACCAGTAATCGTGTTAATGACACACGTTTGCATGTTATTTGTAGCATAGTACTGTACGCATTTGCTCTTAATTTAACGTAGAGGCTGCGGTAGCTAGTGGTAGAGCGTTCACCTCTGGTACGTGAGGCCCTTGTTTTATTCCAGGGTTCTCAGCTCGCGGCAAGTGGGCTTTCTGGTGGATAAACACAGTGTGCATGAGTTTTCTCGGGGTTCTCCCATTTCTTCCCACTTTTTTCATTCCACTATCTTTTTCCTTCTCATCATCATCGTTTCCTTTAGCCTACCCAACACAACTGTTCGGAAGTAAAAATCAAAGATTTCATTTATTTTTTTAATCCAAGATCTCACGATTGTGCTCCAAGACTAAGAGAGACAGTGATAGAGATGGATAATAATGGCGTAATGAAAATGTGGACGTATGTTTCTTGGCAGGTTTCCATGGTTTTGTGATCTTGTTTCCAATCTGAATTGAATCATTAGCAGTGAAGTTTCAGTACCTTTCTGAGGGGCAGAAACTGTCGCATGCCCCTGCCGTAATGAAGAAGGTGGAAGGTAGGGGCTGAGTCCTGGAACTCCGGACCTTCCCCGAAATCACTACTTTTATGTAAATGTTATCTAATTTTAGGGGTAATTTTACATATTTTAATACAATTTGTTCTCGTATTGAACTTGGAACACCTCCGAAATAAATTCCTGTGTACGTTTCTTATAGAAGGAAACTGGAGAATCCTGAAAAAGCCCACAAACACAGTGTTTTCTCATGTATGCAACTTTTTCTTTTATGGTAGAGAAGTAGGCATATTGGACTGCGATGACTAAGTGGTAGAACTAGCCTCCGATGCATGGGGTCCCTAGTTTGATTCCACCTCCGCCAAGTAGGCAGTACGAGTAAACATCTTATGTGTATTTTCTCGGGATTCCCTCACTTTCTTCATTACAGCATTTTCGCTCATTATCATCATAACGTCTCCCTGAGCGTGGGACGTTACACTCTAGCAGAAATTGTTGCCGTTATTCTGAATTAGACGGATATTTCTTGAATCTGGATTATCAAGAAATTGGTATAATGTTGGAGGAAAGGGAGAATCTTGAGTAAACCACGTCGATGAAAAAGAAAAGTCTTGAGAAAGTGGACAGTGATAAAAAGGAAAATGTTCAACTGTCTGATGCAGTAGGAATAAATAACGCACCTAAAATACAAGCCATCGTGGTATTCGTGGAATTTTCTTGAGTTCAAGTGGGGATTTAAATGTGTTATGTTTTAAACAATATCTATAACTGTAGGTGTTTATTTAATATAAATTCTGGGTGTACCAATAGTTTGAATTTTTTTGCATGTTTATATTTTGTTTATATCCTTTTACGTGTTCTCGTATTTGAGAACCCCGTTTCTATGCACCGTTTCACGCTTTTGAGGAAGATATTTCTCAAATCTTTTTTGAGAAATGTGTTTCTCAAAATTGGGGTTATACGTCTCATTTCCTCAAGTGTTACTTTCTCAATTTTAAGAAAAAATACATTTTTCTCAAATTTGAGAAAGCATTTGCACCCTCAGAAATGAGACACAATTCCTCGCATTTGAGTCATTATTTCTCAAAATGGTTTGAGAAAATCGAAATCTCACTTTTAAGAATGTATTACTCGGTGCACAGGTAAGAAACGGATGTTCTCAAATACGAGGATTTTTTTCTCGAATTTAAGAAACCATTTTTAACAGTGTATTTGGCGTAAACAAGCATTCTCGTGGTTTCAGAAAACAGAGTTTTTGACATGCCGAAGACATTTTGTAATAAGTGTCCCACCAAGGAAAAACATTTCAGTCGACAAGGAAAAGAAGCAACACAGCAGGTTTTGTTGCACACGCGGAAAAGTCTCTTTTTGATATTGCGTCTTGCAAATGTAAAAGCGCCGAAAATTGCAACTGTGAGAGGACACGCAAGTTTCCAAAACGAGAATTCAAGTTTCGTTTGGTCCAGAGAACATCACGGAAAATAAGCATTGGTAACATTAACGTCCAAACAAGCAAATATCTGTCAAAGAGGTTTTCCCGTAAAGTGAGCAGATTTAAAGGGCAGACAACCAAGAAAGACGCTGGGAGTGTTGAAGCAAGTCCATCAACTAGTGGGATTAGGTATATGCACATATCAAAGATGCTGCGTCGTCAGGGGAATCCAGCGAAGCTGTTGAATCGGAAAGCACGTCGGGATCTGACTTCGAGGCGTGACCAAGAAGGAAACATAGCCTAAAGAGCATCTGTCTTCAAAATACAGCGGAGGCAGCGTTTAGAACTGGAGCTTCAGACAGTCAGGTTGCTTTGATCGCTTCTGCTGTACTTCAAGACGCGAGACTCATAACGCCAGAGGACAAAAAAGTTGTTGTTGACAGATCTAAGGTACGAAGAGGAAAATATAAATTGGGTGAGAAGATCCAGAAAGAAAAGGCTCACCTAGGCCGGGCGATTACAAGTATCTGCTTCGACGGCAAAAAATGATGCAACTCTTGTACAAGAAAAATTAACGCCCAACTACGAAGACGAGAGGTTACAGAAAAGCATATCACAGTTCTATCGGAGCCCGGTTCAGAATACTTGGGTCATGCCACACCTAAGTCAGGCACTGGCGAGGATATTGCCGACTCTATATTGGAGCTTTTAGAGAAGAACCAGTACGACGTGTCAAGTCTTGAGGCAGTCGGCAGCGACGGTGAAGCCACGAACACAGGATGGGAAAACGGCGTGATAAGTCAGATACAAAGATCCTTAGGAAAGGAACTGCAGCATCTCATTTGCCTTCTTCATATCAACGAGTTGCCATTTCGACACCTGGTTACCGAAATGGATGGTGGAACCACCGGACTCAACGCTTTTTCGGGCCCCGTCGGAAAGAAATTAAAGGGTTGTGAACGTTCATCGATCGTCTCCTTTACACCCATTCCCGTTCAATAGGTGTCTGAAATGGAAAAACCAGATGGTTTAAGCAGCGACCAGAATTATCTCTTTGAAATTTGTGAGGCTGTTGCTACAAGAATGTGTACTACCGATCTAGCAAGCAGAAAACCAGGACCATTACCATATTCACGATGGATTACATTGGCCTGTAGGATGCTTCGCCACTACATCAGTACTGATAAACCTAGTTCAAGTTTGTGTCTACTTTGCCAGTACATTATTAAAGTATACGCTCCCGTCTGGTTTTCAATACGGCAAAATCCTTCGTCCGAAATGCATCTGTTTAGCACAGTTAAGCTATCACGATTTCTGCCAGAAAATCTACAACACATAGTTCATTCTGTTCTACAAACAAACGGATACTATGCTCATCATAAAACCTGCTGATAGCGATGACAGCAGATGAAAATCCGCATATTTGAACGTTAGGCTGGAGTACAAAAGAGTGCCGCAGCCAGAAGACTCCGAGATCAAGCCGCCCACATGACTTCATTGTTCCGAAATTAAACTTTACAGCTGAAAATTACTACGACATGATTAATTGGCCTAAATGTCTAAGAGAGCCGCCAATCACACGAAACATAACGGATCAGCAGCTTGAAGAAAACATCCGAACTTCAGCTTCTCTAACAACAACATTCCCTTGCCATAGTCAAGCTGTGGAACGCACAGTGAAGCTGGTGTCCGAGGCAGCGTCGAAAAAGTGCGGCCAGAACGCAAGAGATATCTACGTTAAAGCCAAACTGAACTCTAGAAGAAGAATGCCACGCTTCGAGACCAAGAAGAACTACGTGATCTAAGGTCAAATGTCAACGTACGGTTTCTGGGTGGGTGGGTGGTAGGAACTCGATGTGCAACTACCTCCCCGTGGTGAGTTCTGGGTTATTTTGCGCACAGAGCAAAATAAGCGAAGTGTTGCACAAAGAAAATTGTGTTATATCAAGGGCTATGCTTATAATTATCGTTAACGTGGCAGTCCAAACAAAATCTGGACATTAATTCCAACAATTGAGCTGATATGGCTGTACTTTGACTCATAAACGTTTTAAAATTATTTACTGGCATTGCTACACGTTTCTTTTAATAAAATAATTGTATTATAGCCATCAGGTAACTCTAAAAACGACCACAAGTAGCTTTTCTGTCATTGGTGTTGTGCGTGTTGCCTAACCAAACACTTAAAAAAACTTTAAGTCCATTGAGGGAGGGTAAGGAGTTTTCCAAAAATAATAATAATAATAATAATAAATCAGTAAGGTCGGTGCCACTAATGGCTAACAAGTGGAAAGTATTCTCCGTATGGGACGTTGAAGTAATTCCACATTCCAGGGATAAACGCCATGTGCTCCGTTGGGAGGTTTTACTGAAGGATGCGAGGACAGCGACAGTGGTTTCCTCATCTATAGACATTTCCGGACGACCACTACGATATCTGTTGTCCACAAAACCCGTCTCCAGGAATCTGCTGATGAGTTTGGCTCATCATTATTTGATATGGGCTCTCTTTCGGGATGTAGCGCATTAAACTTTGCAGCCACCACACGCGAGCTGCGATTTCCACACATCATAATGATCGAAATACGCTCGTGGGAGGTCAGCACCATTAGTCAGTTGCTGAAATTTACAAAGATAAAACAGGTCATAATTCATCAACGGTGAGTGATATCACAAAATGGGCAGCAGCATTGCATTTCTGATCAAAACACAGTCTTAACACATGTGTCACATAGCTATCTTTTTATTTAAAAAATATCACAGGTTTCAAAATGACGGATTTTAAGATGGTGGCGGAGGTTCGTGATCTACTCTGCCCATTATTATTTTGCTAATATGTGAAACTACCACTGTTTTTATTGTCTATCTTTCACTACTTTTACAATTCAATAGTTTATTTGATGTATTTCTATAACATGGCATAGCCCTTCTTCCACCAACTTTGAGCCGTTCCCCGTCCGTTTCTTGTGGCGCTCAGCCGCTATAACTTTGCACATATCGTCTATCGGACGTACTGTGTCTCATCCCGCAACTCGATTCATCCATTTGGACCCTTTACTTGTGAGTACCTAAGAAAATGTTAAACCAAATAAGTAAATTGAACAAAACGGCGTTCTCCAAATTGCCAACTAGGTATTTTAATTTGCCAAATTGTTAAGAAATTGGTAACTTTCGGAGGGAGGCTCCCCCTTACTCCTCTTTAGCGACGCCCCTGCCCTTTGGTCGCTTAGAGTTGAACACGAACTTCCTTTGGTGGTGGTACGTCCGCACGCTGTCATTGGTTTGACTAGGATTTTCCTGGTTTCCTCCACTCCCACCAGGGGAAGGTCGAGATGGTACTTTCTGGAAGGCCAGGATCATTCCTTCCCAAATACTAGACCCACCTAAAAGACCGATATAACCCCGGAGATGGAGGTCCGAACCCTTCCTTGAGTAATTCTCTAGCATATATAAAGAAAGAAAGACAGTAAGGAATCGTGATCGAATACACTGACGTAGCACCAGCAAAGGAAGACCATGTTCAACTCTTATAAACCAAAGTGATGATCACGTTTATTTGGGATCAGCATGGGATGCTACTACTTGCTTTCCAGGCAGAGCGTACCACGATTACCAGGATATATTATGCCTCACTGCTGCGTGCGTTGCGGGATTCTTTGAAATCCCCAAGTGTGGCGTGGTGGCAAAACGTGTCCGCCTGCTGGAAAACAAGACGCCCGTTTACTGATAGAATGTTGGTTAGACAGATACACGACCCTGGGTAAAAAGTACGTCATAGTTCGCGTTTTCTCTTGACCGCATACCATCTTCATTCCACATCTTCCCTTCCATGCAGTCATTTCTTTGGGGCAAATATTTCTACTATGTTGCCACACTGCTTTCTGATGTGCAGTAATGGATTTTGGACCACTACACCTCTTACTTCACGTTCGGACCTATAACACAGCAACGATGCAAAGCTGCTAGCTAGACATCACCACATTACCTACAATAGGTATGCAGGATTATACATGCAAAATTTCATCGCTCTATGATATGTGGAAGTGGTTCAGGGTAGAACTTTCTCGCGCACCTGTTGTTGGCCGGCAAATTTTAATGAAATCACACATGTGCAAATTACTCTGAAACTATCGATTTGCGACCCCCGGTATGGATGAAAATGTTCCAAAATACTTGTACGTGTAGAATATTCTCTTGCAAGAAATGCATCCAATTACTAGTCACCCTGTATATATATATATATATTCAGGGTGCCATATATATACAGGGTGAGCATAAAGTCTTTCCCTGATTACAAAAATTTATTACATACAGAAGAACCGTTTGACATAATAACGTAAATACTGGTCAGTTACATAGGTTAGTATTGCAAGTTTTTTTATTTTTTTTATTATTTTTTTAAGACCCTTACGTTACTTATGTTACTGATGGGCGATTTGCATTGGTGATACCACAGCATGCATTGCGCTTTCTCCTGCTTCAATGCCATTTCACCAACTAACCCGCGCGCGCCAAGTAACGTATTGCGTCACTCTTGGGTAGCACTAGTGCCATCTATTGGTCTTAAAAGACTTGTACTACTAACCTATGTAACGGATCAGAATTTACATTATTCTGTCCAACGGTTATTCCGTAATAAATTTTTATAATCAGGGCGGGACTTTATGCTCACGGTGTACAACTGTATATAGCTGCTAATTAATATTTATGTTTTTTTTTTTTAATGATTGGGCTAAAAACAGCTGAAATCCGCTAGTTTTCAAGTTTGTTGATTGTTTGATTTACATTACGTTCAAAAACTGAGGAAAAGAAAATGTAACCGTCTCCTCCGCGTGTTCTTGTGAAAATAAAACAGGATGCTATGCACAGTCTTTATGCTTTTCATGGTCACTTTTTTTCTTCTTACGTAGGTCATGTGCTTTTTTAGTTTCTTTTACTATGAGCCTATGTTTTCTCTGTCGAGTGATTTTTATGGAAAGATGAAAATAATTACTCGGATGGCACCTAGCACCAGAGCACAAGGCGTCTTCACGCTGTCTTCCTCCAAGAAAATTCAGTGAATAAAAAGTGAAATGCTCTGCTTATAAGCTGTAACAGCTTTTCCCATGAATATATAATGAAACACAAAACCATAAGAAAGACTCACAAAAAAATAAAATTAAATTAAAGCATCATATTAAAAGGTTTTGTTTAGTTACGATTTCTTTCGTTTTAAAGACTATTTTTTTGAACAGTTATCTTCTAAATCAATAATAAAGGTTTAAATACATGCAAAAAAATAAATAAATAACAACTGAGAAATGTGTATAATACTTCAATGAATATCTAACATGTAACATAATTGGTGTAAATATAGTTGGACACAATATTGTCTTTCCTTCTTCTTGCACTCTCGAACCATGATATAATAAAAGATGGTGATTATTTGAAAAGAAAAACAAAGTGAAATTAAAATTTGATCAAATTTACAGATTTCATGACCCATAAGACGGGGTGTTGGAAAAGATTGAGTGTTGCCAAGAAAAAATTGAGCTAGGAAGCTCAAATTATCCAGATATATAGAACAGGATCTGTATAGAATATGTTGCAAAATGGAATGTTTTGTGATATTAACATCCTTTTCTTTTTGATTTCAGAAATGAACATGGCTGCACCTCCAGCAAGCTTCAGCCCAGAAGAGCATAGGACCGTCATGAGCTCTCTCTTCCTCCAAGGGAAAGGTGCGACACCGATCTACAATGAAATGAAATAAACTTTGGGGACTGTGGACCGTCATATGAAACTGTCAATCGTAGGGTGGCAAACTTCAGAACTAGCCATTTTGATGTTGAAAGTGCGAAACCCATGGCAGGCTTGTTTCTGTCTCTGTTTCCAAAAATGCGCAAGCCATCCAGGACATGATAATGGAAGATCGTCGAATACCAGCCAGAAAGCTTGTTACATGTTTGGGCATATCACTTGAGAGATTTGGTATCATAATTCATAATGATCTGGATATGAGGAAGGTTGAGCAAAGTTGATCCCCGAACTTCTGACAACGGAACAAAAGCAGGCACACACGATATCTGAAACACATGATACATTGGCCACCCTAGGCTTTCTAATGTTACCTCACCCCTTTATTTGCCGGATCTAGCTCCATCTGATTATCATCTGTTCCCGAATCTCAAGAAACATCTCAATGTCACCGTTTTCAGAGTATTCAAGCGGTAACTGATGCTACAGATGAGTGGTTACAGCAGCAGACAAAATACTTCTATTTACAAGGACTAAAAAAGTTGCAGGACAGATGTCGCAAATGCATTGACCTACTAGAGAAATATGTGGAATAGTGTGGGAATTTCACCTTCGTAGCTCATTTTTTTTCTTGGTAAGGCTCACTCTTTATCAGCATCTCCTCGTATATAGCGAAAAGAGTTTTTTTTTTTTTTTTTTTTTTTTTATGAGTGTCCAGTACAGGTATAGCAAAAAGATAAAAGTTCACAGACACTCAAAGGCAGTGTTTTGTTGAACAGTGTGCTATGAAAGTGTGCGGCACGTGTCTATTAATGAATAATAAAAGCAAATGTGTAGTGTATTTATGTGCCTCTTTTATGCAAAACATGTTTATAGTACAGAAGAGATAATTTGAAAGCCATATTAACCCTTTCACAGAGGAAGTCGACTTTTGTCGACAGAAAGAAAATTTCCTTAACATGCGAATGTCGACTATAGTCGACAGGTTAAAATTTGTTTGTCCGTATCTTGGCTTTGTCGAGAATAGTCGCCGAAGTTGTACCGTTCAATTTTTTGTGCTCTATTGTTTTCGATAAACAAGAGAAATCACACAGAAAAACTTTGGCGACTATAGTTAACTAAAACAAAACCAAGATACAGACAAATTTTAACACGTCGACTATAATCGACATTCGCAGGTTAGGGAAATTTCTTTCCGGCGCCTTCCACAGTGAAAGGGTTAAAGTTTCACAAGTTATATTTATTTCTTAAAATGTATTGAAACTGAAACTTATGGAGATTATGAAATCATATGTTTGCTTAAGTTAATACCGTGCTGCTGTAAATACGATACAAACTTTTAACATCATTGCTTTTTAAATGATCCATTTCGGGATAAGGACATCTTGTATGTCTTACGTTGCCAAAATCTCCAATCCCTGAGTAGTCACCAATAAGTACACACATCATACTATCCGAAATAAGTTTTAGAACACAGCAACGCAGCATTGTGCAATGAGTTGATGATAACACATTGCATAAAAGTAAAAGGAAAGTTCATTTTTGAGACAGTTCTTTTTTTTAAGAAGAAAACTTTAGAATAGGCCTCCAACTTCAAAAGGTGATGGGGTTCCCTTACACAACACCAATAGAATTCGATAAGGCTTTGGATTACCAATCACTTCCTTTTATCAAGTTTTCTTTATGACCAAACCAAAGTTTTTTCTCGTACTGGGAGAAACTAGACCCTTTGACCGGAAAAAGTTGAAGCACATCCTTTTTATAAACATTTGCAAATAAGAATAAACTTTGACATTAGAATGTATCTATTTTGATCACCTGTGGCATCAGAAAGCAAAACAATCGTGGAAGTATCAGAAAACTTCTGAAGTTGCTTTCTTCAGACAGTCATGCAACAAACAAATAACAGAGTTTGGATTTGTTTAACCATCGCATCCAGTAAAAATGTATAGCAGTAACTCCAGTTGTCATTACATGCGTGTATATTAAAGTACTAAAGCCAGACCATCCCTTCATAAAGTTGGCTAATCACGTGTACTTTGGAAATAGGGTAGATTTTGGAATAATCACATTATGCTGTCTGTTTTGGTATGTTTCGTGCGTTTATCCAAAATTAAAAGTAGTGTAATGCTCATCCAAAATTTAACACTTTCAATCCTAGGGTTATTTAAATTGACAAAGTCCTGCGTCCTGGAGAAAATAAGGGTTATTTTTAAAAATCATATCTTCTTAAGGTTTTACTCTAAACTGTTGAAACTTTCAGAAACGTTCAGAAACAAGAAAAAGTAGCAGTCTACTAGAAGATACCAGTTTCCAAACAAGAGCTATTTGTTTATTGGAAAGTAATAATGGTGGAGTTTATGAATGATAATGATATACCTTCTTTAGTTCTCTTTCTACAATGACTGAAAGGCATTCTTGGATCAGATTCGCCAATAGATGATTTACAAAACACTCAAAATTACTTTCTCAAATAAAAGAGCATACAAAATTCATTTCGGGTTTTTATTTTAAATTTTAAATGGACGTGTCGTTCCCGAACGACACTCCGATTTAACGGAAGTTTACAGCCTGTCGTTCTGGAACTACAATAGGATTGAAAGTCTTAAGTATTGACATGTCGCTCTGCGAGTAGCTAGTGGATAAATTTTGGAGCGCTTCTCAGAGAGATCGACCACATTGAAGAAGAAGGCAGTGCAGAGTCGGCTGTTTCAATTTGCAGGTTAGGCTCAAGGACAGTAGCGTAACGCAAAAACGTCGGGGCCCCCTGCAGGATTATTTTTGGGCCCCCCTTCCCATGCCCAGTAACTTCCCACTATATTATGTCCCTGTAGTAGACAATGATTCACAAATCATAATTAACATAGTGACCATGAAATATAATTAAATTACAATTAAAATTAATCATGCTGAGTGTCGAAGTTCATTTGCAGTCTTCTATCTTTTTCTTCTGCAAATATTTCTATTATATTACGTCTATTGCTCTTGTCCACTCACATTCAACACTTAAAATACTGAGACTGGTCAACCATTCTTGAGACATGGAACTGCGTAAATAGTTCTTTATCAGTTTTAATTTTGAATAAGATCTCTCCGCTGCAGAAACACTCATTGGTAAGGTCAGAAATAACAAAAAAGGTGTACATACACCGGGAATGCTAGAAGCCAAAGTATAGTTACCTATTAATATGAGATATTCTAGTTCCCTAATTGTTGTTTTCAACCTTATTTCATTGTGTAATTTTAATTTTAAATCGCAACAATGTAAGTTATAAAGGCTCTGAACTGAATGTACTAATAGGGATACGTATCCCTTTTGCTTGATTTTTTGCGCCAAAAAGAGTAATTGCAAGTACATTGTGCAGTCGGCAGCAAAATTATTTTTCCTTAATCCTCGAGTGCTAAGATGATTTTTTTAAAACTGATATTACTAGAATGCATAAATTTTCATCCAGAGCATGATTTGCCTTTTCCAAAGTAAATAATATTATTCAAAGAAATGGATATTCCGTATTCAACTCACTTTTTTGTTGCTTATCGTTTCTGATATTTTCTTCGTGGTGGGCCCCCAAACTCTGCAGGCACCGCTGTCTCTCAGTTACGCCACTGGTCAAGAACACATTTCGTTTTAATACGGTCTCTGCATATGACATGTGGACTTCAAAAAGGTGCTACAGACATTTTTTTGAGATACTAACATACAACTTGCACCACTGAACCTTTAGATACATGAAAACAAGGATATTTGATTTATGTAAAAAAGACACATAAGCTTATGTGCCCTTTTAATGTAGACTGACTCAATAGTAAACTATTTTTTCTTTACGAATTCAAATTGAGAAATTCTGCACAGCAAACCGCAAGATCATACACTCCAACCAATACCATGTTCAGATGACCTCCCAAGGAGCACAGTGAAAGCACCCCTTGGAAAAGTATTCGTATCATTACAGGTTCGTTAGATATACATCATCCCACCTCCGTTCAACGCTCTGTGCAAGCATTAAGGTGGAAAAGTTGTAAGTATAGGTTGTCACATGAGTTGACATGGACAATCAGGAATCGCTGTTTGGATGCTAATAAATAAACAAATAAATAGTAAATAAATAAAAAAAATTCTGGAGTGTAAGAAGGAAAGTTTCTTGCATTTGACTCCCACTTTAAGTGAAAAATAGAAATTGCTATAATGCAAGGATGATTAATAAATTGTGTAATATTCCGGTACACAACATTCCTATATTTATTACAGTACAATGAAAGAGGTTAACTACCTGTAGCAGCCTTTCTACTAGTTTCTATATTCCATGCCGATACCATGTTCTGTTCTGAGAAGCAAATAAGTCAATCACTGCTGTTTCCAACTCCTACTAGTTAGTGAAGCATTGTGATGTCAGGAAGTAGGCCATGGACTAAAATAGGTAATAATATGAAAGGGCAAGGTCAGAGCTATATGTTGGATGTGGCGTGAATTAGATTCCTTTGAATTCCTTAATTGATTGTTATGTTTCTCGACCAGAGTTGGTTTCGTGTTATCCTGTTCAGCAGTAGCTGTCGGTTCACAATGAAGGATATTTTTTGGATTACTGCAGAACAGATCAGATCCAACTCTTTGGAATAAAGGCCAGCATTGATGGTATTACCGTTAGGGATGAACTCGATGTGAATTACCCTTTCGTAGTTCTTCCACATACAGAGTATTACTTTATGCTTGAAAGATCCATATTTTAAGTCTCTTTCTAAAGTTGGACCTTGCTCAGCCAGTGATTTCACGCATTTGGAGTTCTCACTTTACGTCACATGTGACAATCCGTTTCAGGAACTGTACATCGCACGTGTTTTGAAGCAGTTGTCGGCACACATCCACTCTCTTCTGTGGCTGAGCAGAATCAAGTTGTGTGTCACAATGCGGCAGTTTCTGATAGTTTTTTCCGAGTTCGTGAAGGTGGGCTGGGGCATGCAGATTTGATTTGAAAATTGTCGTGTGCTGATGAATGATTTTTTTCCCTAATTGTGTGTCGAATGACCTCAGAATATGTTATCCTGAGGAGGTCGGAGCTTAGCTGATCGACATTTTTACAACCTGCAAGATTTTTTTCGAACCAACTATATTTTACTGTACCTTTCCCTTTTGTGTGACCAATTCTTTGGAATACTGCTGCAAGGTAACGCCGTAGTAAAGTCATACAGTAATAGTTCACATATCAGATGTTATTCAGCACTCATTGTCAGTGCTACTAAAAACTAACTGAAGATATCGACGGAGTGACGGTCTCCGTGTATAATAATCCGTTTACTACACTACCTCTTGGGCAACCTTGATCTTGTACTTACGGTCGGTTACGGCGTATACACGCTCTTGGTGTTTTAGTTATGGGAATACTGCAAGAAATATGTCTCACTTTTGTATGACAATTGTAAACACCCAGAACAATAGTCGGATCGTGATCAAAGTACAAGGAACTTTTCTAAGTCATCTCTTCACCCATAGAAGGTGTAGTTGTTGCTATGGTGGGAGTGATGTATCGTGTCTCTCTAAGGCAAAGATTAAAGCGTTAATGCATTTCGTTACAGTGCTGAACTCCTCAAATACATCTCAAACTTGTACGCCAGCTTCCATCATCGATTAACTGAAATGGGGTCATTTAATTTGCATCAACCTAATATCAAATGTGTGATTGTGATATTTGTGCTGTCAACATATGCCCTTGTGAGATATTCTGTAATTATGTACAACGTAACCATTAATTGTTCATTGGTGGATCTTCAGACATTTGATAGACTTGAATGTCAAACAAAATAAACGTTTGTTTGTCTCTGTGTCAAATAACTAAACATCATCTATAAACTATGTTGTCAATAGCCACTGTCTTTGTCAAAGATGTGGAAATTATCTGCTTTTGAATTCGTTATTTGCAAGCAACAAAGTAGAAACAAAATTGTTTTGTATCTAAGAGCTTCTCTAACACTAATATCTGTTGAAACTATGTTAACAATATCGTAGCTGCTTAGCGAGACTTAACTAGTGAGGAAAGCTTGTATTTATGTAAGCTTCCACAGTGGTTTTTAACCCAGGAAGGTTAGGTCATAAATTCAGACTTCTAATATTTTGCCTTCTTTCTCGTGCCAGATGTACAGTCATGTACAAAATGATTGCCGAATATATATGTCTTCTTGTGGGAATATACTTTGATAATGATTCTGCAGGGTACTTTTAATACTGTTACTATGTGCATAATTGGGAAATGTATGTTTGTGGAAAATTTCCTAGAAAAATAATTATAAATATGAAAATTAGAATGAGTAAAACGAAATGTCGCTAAATGGACAAGAAATGACTTTTTGGTAATGCATTGTTTTTATTTACTGCTCTTTTGATATTAAATTTATCACACACATGTCTTTTCCGATTATACATATACTAACATTATAGGAAATACCGGAAGAAATCGTTATCAAATTATATTCCAACAATAACATATTTATAGGCATGCTGCAATCATTTTGGACATGACTGTACGTCACACAGTAATGTCATATAGGCTAGCGTCAACTGGTCACTCAATAAGTGTTAGAACTTGAATTATTCAAAGGTATTGATGCAACAAATGAAAGACTAAATCATATTATATAAAAAGGATGCATTTAGAGAATTTTAAGTAACAACACTTTTCGTATATGAGTAGTAGCAGCATCTTTTGATTGGTGTTCACGATTCTGTTCTGTACCAAGAGTGTCTGAAAACTGAAACGAAAGAGAAAAAAATAATTAATAAATTACATTTATCATACATGCCACACGATATATAGAGTAAAATGATGAGAAATGAGTCACATATATTTACTTATTTATTCAAATTACAAAATCATTGAATTTTGAGTGCCATGAAAAATATGAGGAGAGATGCCGCAATGAATCATTTCTATTTCTCCAATTTCTCCACATGAATACTCTTTTACTGCAGTCCACGTATAGTATTCCATACATAGCACAGGTTTCGTGGAAGCATTTCGAACGTGGAACACACTAGATCCAGTCAGATTAGGAAGCCTTGAGAAAGTGGTTTTCCTAGCCTTTCACACAATTGTTCATGTCTTATTCAGGTCAAATCTGTGTTCACATAGGTATTGAAGAGTTTGATTCTATTTCCGGTGATTCTGTTTCTGGAGTACAAAAGGAAGTTGTGGAGTTACTTTTGATGTCAGTTGAGTTGCTTTCGAGGTTGTTGGTTTCACTGTGCTAGGCGAGAGATTTCCTCAAGTATTCGATGAAGATAAATTTAGATGATGTGAATCAATATGGTGAGATCTTTTGGTGTGGATTGATGAAAGTGGACTTTTACCTAACTGACAAGCATCATACATGAAGAGAAATGCTGGGAAATATGGAGTGTTATTTCCTTTGCGTAACTGCAGATACAATTCTTTTTCACAACAAGAGATGCCACACTTGTTTCTCTTAATGATTTCCTAGCTTCAGTGCAAAATTTTGTGGAGGGTAAGCACAATACTGAAACAAGTTTTCTGTTAAATAGAAACGGTTGTGCGCTGTGCTATGATCTATCAAACTTACCTTCAATACAGTTTCGAGGGATACTTCACCAAGCAATTTCGCTATGAAGATAGCCCACTGCTTTCCACTTGGCTTCACAGATCTCTACAGGAATCGCTTAGTGGAACGAACGACAGTTACACATTCTTGCAGAATGTTGCTGCTATCTGATATGTACTTGGTAAACTGGAATGTTTGTGGCATCTCTCCTCGTTTTACCCAGCTTGCATTTATGCTCACATCAACGATGTAGAGAAGCAGGTAGAGCAACACTCATCGGTGGTCTAACAGATAGCTCGCATGCCTTTGGTGCAGGTGGTCTCCGGTTAGATTTCAAGTGGAAAAGAATTCAATGGACTACAATGGCTTGATCCACGTGTTCTCTATGCTAAGGGATAGTGCTTAAAGAACTTCTCAAACGTATTATTGCTACTGAGAAAGCTAACATTTCCACAGAGTGGTGAAGGTAATTCCTTTGGTCAGATAATCCAGCCCTTCGGTGAGGCCAGCCTTAAACTGTTTGAACCTATTCCTAGCAATTGGATCGCGCGGCGAAGGGGTCCCGTTCTGGAGTGTAATATTCTCTTGGCTTGTCAATAACAAAAATATATTGAAAATTGATTGGGAGCCTGGTGTTGGTCAAAACTGTTCCCAACCAGGCTCAATGCCTCATAAGACAGGCCCTGATACGAAGGGTCTGTGTTGAGCAACTAATCCGCATTTAGGAAGCTAATGGTTTTTGTACTTCCCAATTTGTGAAAAGGGTTCGTTGAAATATTTACTCGAAGTTCACGAATAGGAAGTCTTTTGGTATGGGGCGCAAGTCGAAACACACAAAATTTCTGACACGAGTGTGTATTAGAGTACTCAAATTTTGATTTCCTTATCGTAGATATGCTTTTTCTTTAATGAGTAATCATACAAATATATAACACTCAGTAATATGACGGCTAGGCTCTTACTACACTATGAATACTGCAGACGGGATACAGCATCCTTTCCTATTAACTCATGCGTTGAGTTTCAATGATAAACGTAGTGCAGTATACGTGGGTTCATTTTGGATCTTTGTTCTACATCTGACAGCTAAAGTACACGTAAAAAAGACACCCCTTGTAAATAGCGAAACTGAATCCTCCTTGAAATGACTGTTACATCACCTCTAGTATAACAGAAATTATCGGAACACTTCTGGAATATTTTTATTATTCTCTATAACACAAGAATGAAAACTAAAATATCACAACACAATTATCATAGAAGCATATCTCAAGGCCATTAACCAGAAGATCACAATCAGATCAACATTTGTACAATTTATAGGAACTGGAAATCCTTATTAGACGAACATGTTACCACCTGGTAAACACGGGTACAGTAAGGATAACTAATGTGAAAATATACATTTCGCTCACGCAGTGTTGCCGACTGATTACTATGGTAAATACAAAATTCAGCACAATGAACTGTAATTTCAGACCAAGGCCGTAACCAGACCTACTCCTCAAATTTTAATGTCATTTTTGAATCCAATAACCCGAATTTAGGAATATTTAGATAGTCTTGCTAACACAAAATTTTGTGTGAAATATAAGAAAATGTTGGGAGTTGAAAATGGAAGGTGAAGAACGATAAACGTGGGAGAAACAATTTTCAGACCCGAACTTAAGGAGAAAAAAGGAATATCCTATTAGTCCCTGAACTTTCGACAACCAGAATACTTACTACAACTACTACTATACTACTACTACAACAACAAAAACTACTACTACTACTACTACTGCTACTACTACTACTACTACTACTACTGCTACTACTACTACTACTACTACTACTACTACTACTACTACTACTAATAATAATAATAATAATAATAATAATAATAATAATAATAATATAGAAAACTGGTACCATGCTATAATAGGTAATTTAATTTTTATAGCAGGCGCCAAGTGGTCTTTGTGGTAGACAAAACCGTTTGGGTTGTTCCGCTTTCTTCATTCCATAATTTCATTCATTTCTCATCATCACTGTTTAGTTTAGTGTAGCCGGCATAAGCGTAGGACGTAAAACTGAAAGATTTCATTTCATATTTTTTTTTTTTTATTTTTATGATCAACATGTTGAAAAGTAGAATAGTTTATGTAGCATAAATCTTTTCCACACACCATTTCTCTTTTGTTGAACAGCTGGTCTTTAGCCCTTTTCAGCACCAAGGCTGTATTAGAGTGTTCCTACAGTGTAAAGTAGAACTGGAACCAACATAATGTTTTCAAATGAAATCCGGGATTTCGCGCATCAAACACTCGCGCTAGCCACTAGAACAATGGGCCCATTGCCAATTTATCGTTTCAGTTTCGTTCGATTTTTTGAATGTCCCTTGTATAATTTCAATACTTGGTTAAACTCAAATAAATGGAGACAATGGATGTCAGAATCTCAATATATCTCTAGAAACTATCTGGTCTATGAAACCCAGAGGATCAATGCCGCGTTCACATAAGCTCTCCATTGGCTTCTTTCCTTAGCCAAATGGATCCAGTTTCTACTTTGCATTCCTATATTTGCAAGATTTCTACTTTGCTGGATATTGTACTCTCATTTCTGCCTAGGTATTCCTAATGGTCGTTTCCCGATTGGATATCCAGTAAAAACTTCGAAAGCATTCCTACTTTCTTCCATTCTGGCTACATGACTTGACCACCTGAGCCTCCTAGACTTGATGAGCGTAACAATGTTTGGTAAATGGTATATATGTTATAATTATGTAGTTCTTCGATATGAAGTTTCCACCATTCTCCATTTTCATCCCTGTTCGGTGCGAATATTCGTTCCAGGATCTTGTTCTCAAATATTTTCATGTTGCATTCTTCCCTCAGAGTATGAGACCATGTTTCGCAACCATATAGCACAATAGGCATTATCATTGTTTTATATATTTTAAGCTTCAAATTTCTCAACAGAATTCGTAACTATAAAAAATTTTGAACTGAATAATAACATGAATTCCCTGCTTTTAGGCGACATTTAATTTACCTGTGGATATGGTTTTGGTATTTTAATATTGATCCTAAATATTCAAAAGTATCTACTTTGTTGAAAGTATTCGACAAGTATCTCGAGAAACAAAGATCAAAATTGCCCTTGCATCCACAGAGAATAATATAAGGAATGTAGTGTTCTTACTTCTCTGTTATTACTTAGTATGTTATTTTCTAGAGAGACCCAACATTAATAAAATAATGCAGAATACTTACTTGTACTTGGCTTACCTATTGAGCTCTGTTCCTGATATTATACTTACTTGGATGAGTCCTATGCCGATATTTAGGGCGCCGAGTGTGCTTGTGCTTTTTGTAAGTAGATTTCCCACGACGATAATTATGATGAACGTGATGATGATGATGATCATGCAAATACTTGTGCATATGACGGTAATGTTTAGTTGGATGAGTTACAACTACTCTGCAGAAAAAGAACAGAAATTTTGAATGTTAACAGTATTTGTAATCCACACCAATTAAACTGATTAAATTATGTTACCTTAATATATACTCCAATGAAAATATGCTTATTATTCTTGATTCCAGCTACTGTTTATCTACAGCCTTGCTCGTAACAAACTTAACCCCAAAACTCATTGGGCGGTATTCAGAGAGAATTCTTTAATCGAAGGTTAGTCACAGACTAGTTAGTGAACATACTAACTCTTTACTAAGGAAGGTGCACTTTTTGGTATTCAGAGTCTACTTTTAGTACCACTAAAATGATGATTTGGGTATGATTAACTTATAGAACCCCAATGCAGCGGTGAGTAAAATAAATGTGGCAACTACGGAAAAGTAGATGAGCGCATGCGTAGTCTGTAAAAATGAAAATACATGAATTACGAAATACGAAATGTTGTGTCGCACGCTAAATAGTAGGTAATAGATTAGACTTTGCTCTAGATTAATTAGTCACATTTGATTAACTTCGTCCAATACTACGTCCTAATCAGAGACTCTGAATAAAATGTTGTTAACCATACGTTAGTCAACCTCGTAGTATAGTGTTAATCAGACTTCAAAACGACTCTGCATAAGGCCCATTGAGGTTTTTATTGGAAAAATATGTAAATCCAACGAACTCCATTTTCAATATGTAACGCGCAATTAAAAAATAAAATATCATACTTATATTTTATTGTATTCAGTTATTAGAATTTGCATAACTAAATATACAGGGTGCGGAGAAAATTCCGGAATGGTCCAATAACTCGCGGAAGATGTAAGTCAGCAAAACAAACACAAACACGTGTGAAAGAGTTTTGAAAAAGCTATCCAATGATAAAAAATACAACCCTCTATCAGGAGCGTCATTAAGGGGGGCAGGAGGGGGCATTTACTCCCTCCCAAGAGTTTGAGGAATACATATACTTTAATAGATTGTCTACTAATATACTAGTACAAAACGTGAAAATCTTATGTTGTTGATGCTTTTGCGCACCTCAAGCGAAGCCTGAAATGACGCCCCTGCCCTCAAAGCCTAAAACTTTTCGAGGTAGGGGGTAAATTTAAAATTTTAAATGGGAGCATCCATTTCTTATTGGGCGTTTGGATTCTTATTTCTACCAGGTAACAATAATTTGTTTGTCTTAAGTCGATATCTGGAACAAATACAAAATGGCGGACATCTTTATGCCCGTTGTGTGTGGTTGCATAATCGTCAGATACGGATGCTGGCCAACAGCGACGTTCTGAATATTAATTGTAGCGAATTTGTACTCAAATGCTCTAGAAAGACATCTGGGATATCGGTAGAGCATAACCGATGAAGCAGGGTGATTCACATGTGTGGAAACACTTAACGAAAAATGCCCAGAAATGCACTCGTACTCAGTAAACAGGAGTTCAAAGCGTCGGAAATGTAAGGATTAGCGTCAAGAACATGAAAGCCATTGCCAATTCACCAATAACATTCCCTCATACCAATGCAATATGATGTGCACGGTTGTATACCAATAAGGATGCAACAACTGAGACCAAGCTGAAATTGTACAATGGACTCACAAAGAAACTGGGTAAACTAAAGGAATGCCACTAGTGGGATCGCATGATCGATATTGAAATGTGGCCAATGTGTGTGTTGATATCAACATGTAGCTAATGGACAAATGTCAACATGTCGCACTACTGCTGGGACACCATCTCACGTGCGAAAACTAGGAAAATAACGTTGTACTACCATGAGCAAAATAAATGACGCGTCTCTTTATTTTGAAGTTTTTTGAAAATATCTCCGTTTTCTTTATATGTTCGAAATTTCGGAAAGTTTCCCCAGCAGGAAACGTTAATAACAAGTCCGTTTTAAATATTTGTGTTAGATATTAGCTTAAAATAAATAAATTAGAAGCAAAAAACATTAAATCGACCGAAATTACGAGAATTACCAACTCTGCTAAAGTGGGAAATTTTCAAGAACTCGAGGGAATTCTGCAGTTCAACACGAAGCAACGACATCTATGTCATTGTGAGAAATGCGGATTAGATCTATAAACGAAACTTTTAACGAAACATTTCTAATATGTCCTATTACGTGCATTATCTGCAAACTTCAAATATATGAAACTATGCCAAGTATTAGCGTTTAGATAGAGCAAATAGTGGAAATTACCTATGGAAAAGGACGAATTGGTAGCACGATCGTAATGAAAAATCATCTTCACCGTAGAACATGTTCAGTTTGCGTAAGAAAATAAATAGCTCAGTTAGTTAAAGCAGTGAGTCTGTATGCCGCAGGTAGCTGGTTCGAACCCCCATAGAAGTGCAATTGTGACTTTTATTATTATGGTTATTTGATTTATTTTTTTTATGTGGGAAAGAATCAAATTGTAACATATGTGTAAAACTCATGACGATACCAAAAAAAAAAGAAAAAAGAAAAAAAGAAAAGAAAAAATGTTGGCGCACTTGCATTAGTGACCCTAATTTTTGTTTGTAAACAGTTTCGTAATTATTTTCCCTGTGCTCACTGCTCACAATATGCTCGCTGGTGTATAACGAATGCTTTCCAGTAAACGTTAATTCTAATTTGGAGATTTTTATAAAGTTTCACAATGTTTATCATTAAATAATCTTCTATCTACTTGTTTGGACATTTTGATAACATATTTCCCTATTAAATGTTTAATTTTCCCTAGATGTTTCATTACGGGAAAGTTTTACAATGTATTTGTTTTGAATTGAAATTGTTTTGAATTTAGCACATGAGGTAAGTAGCCCGAAGGAGGAGAACCGAAGTAGCTGATATTCTACGTAAAAGCAACCTATTGTAGAATGATGATGCTTCTTACCTTCAGCACATAATCTTTACATTAGAGAGTCAGAGAGAAAAACCCTGTTTTTTCCTCCCCTATGACCACCCATCTTAAACCACCTCTACATACCATGGTTCGTCTTACACAATTTCGGTGCTCCAAAGACATTCACATAATAATAATAATAATAATAATAATAATAATAATAATAATAATAATAATAATAATAATAATAATAATAATAATAATAATAATAGCAATAATAATAATAATAATTCTGAATATGCCATACAGTGGCGGATATAGGACGTTAAAAGTGGGGGGGGGCAAGACATGATCTGAATATTTGTATATCACTGTTAGTTTCCCTGGTTGTTTCCAACACTTTGTTTGACGAAAGGTTGTATAACTAATAGGATACTATCTTTTTCGGTTAAAATACCGTATATCGTATTTTTATATTTTATTAAATAAATTGACAAGAGCAACAGAAGTAGGCACTAGCCCTTTGTACTCTTAAACAACAAAGGTGTAAGAAGAGATTTGATTCCTTGCTCATGAACATCTTAAAATTCTGGGGATCGCGGTGGCTCAGTGGTAGATCGTTTACCTCTGGTGCATGGGGTTCCTGGTCCAAACCCTGCTCCCGCCAAGTGGACCTTGTGGGGGACAAACACCGTGTGCGTGGGTTTTCTCGGTTTCTCCCGTTTCCTCCCACTTTCTTCATTCCACCATTTCATTTACAGTATTTCTCATCTTCACCGTCTCCTTTAGCCTAGCCGGCATAAGCGTGGGACATAAAACTCAAAACTTTCATTTCATTTGTTTCACTTAACATTCTGTCTGGAAAATTGTGTAATCAGATTATTTAATAACAAATTTACAAAACAAATAAATAGAAAGGATAATATTAATCATAGTAATGAATAATGAGGTATGCTATGTAGAAGTAATATTGAAACTGGGGTTTAATGAACAACTTAATTTTTAATTCCACATATGCTTTTAAATGAATGTTATTACTCTTGGAAAATGAAAGCCAGTAAATACAACAAACATTTGCTACGACATTTAAAGCAATACACGTATTTGCTTGTGCAGCTTCTCGAAACATGTTCGTTGCCATTAGGTGCAGTTTTAACTCACTTGGAATACATCAAAACACAACCACACTTAGAATCATTTCACACTCCGGTTATACAAAATAATTCTAAAACCTAGAATTATGTTGAATTTAGTAAATCTAATTGTGTATACACTCGTACACCCCTAAACACACCACTTCACTTGTATATTACACTACAAAACAAGGAAAAGGTAGAAGTTGTTTCTTTATACGCTCTTTTTAATCAATATTCCTTACTTTAGAAAGAAGAAAAGACATTCTAGGAACTGTCAATTTTTGTGCAATTAAAGAATTCCTTGTGAAATACTTTTTTTTTTTTTTTTTTTGCAAATGTTCTTTCAATTAGTTTCAAAGCGGCTGACTAACATATCGAGCCGTTGTAAGAAGGTTGTATAGAAGCAAAACCTTCTAAATTCGTTTTTGATTTTTATCTAGGAACGAAGAAAAAGTTACGCCCTCATGTTTTCAGAATTTCTGAACATCTTTTTTGTTTAGTTGTTGATTTCACTCATTTGTATTATTGATCACTAAACAAAAAAAAATGTTCAACAATTCTGAACCATAAGTGCGTCACTTCTTCGTTTCCTGACAAAATTGAATAATGGATTTATCAGGTTTTGCTTCTATACCACTGAATTGAAAGTATGCTGGAATTGTTGTGCTTCAATAGGTTAATTTTGGGGATGTTTTCCGTGACAATTAAAACGCAATTCCTGTTGCTTTCTTAACTTCACGGGAAAACAACCAATATATACTCACACAATGACAAATATTATATGGCACCATTTTTTCTATGAGACAGTAATACATACAAAAACTTTAGATTTCCAAATGAAACTATATACATTAATGGGTTACTTCAAAAAAGTGGGGGGGGGGCAAATGCCCCCTTTGTCCCCCCTAATCGCGGCCCATGATGGCATACTTAAATAATGTAGTAACCTTAGACATCTTAGTTTAAAATGCTTTTTTTGTAATAATTTGAGCAACCATGTCGGAGGCGGCACGACGGTTTTTTGCCCCTCTCATTTCAGTACCCTCCCAACAGACAAGGACAACGTTACTGACAAACAGGGACAACGTTACGTAATTTCTGATAAGCAGGGCAGACAAAATGAATAAGAAAATATATTTATATCACCCTCTCCCCCTTTAATAATTGGAATATCACGTAGCATTTTTAATTCTACTGAAGATAACCCTGTGCGGTTAGGGGTAAGTAACTAAAGAGATACCTAATACATAGCTCCCCTTGATTGTAATATTACCGCTTCTTTATTTGTTCGAGGGAGCTCCTACACAACCAAGGGTGACAAAAAGAATAGGAAAAGTGTCTATTGATTTTAGTGGCTGATCCAGCACGGATTCCTGAGTGGGGGGGAAGCGGTGAAGTGAAGGATTCTTTTGTTGATGTGCAGGTGTCACAAATTACCACTTAACTAAACTAAACATAATGGTGTGGTTAACCGGAACCCAGTCAGTTCAAATTGATGTAAAAGTTTAATTTTTTACTTCATATTAAAGTTTTGGTTCCAAATGAGAATTTCAGTCCGAGTGGTCAATGATCAAATCTTGGGGGGCTTTTCGGTGTAGAGGCTATGACCCCCTTATGGGAAAAGGCAAAAATATTAAAATTCTTAAAACGTTCGAAGTTTTCGTCTATTTTAAAGGAACTTTTGGCTTCATATTCAAGTGTTTTTTCCAAATGACAATTCCAGTCCGAGTAGACAATGATCAATTCTCGGGGGACTCTGCAATGTAGGAAAAATAATGACGTCTATATCGTGATCCTGTTGGTGACATCACGAGTCATGACGTGAATATAGCACAAAGTAAACGCTAAGTGCTGTCGGCTCTCGTAGCTGAGTGAGCTAGCGCAGCATGCTAGAAAGGAAGGTTGGTTTTGGCGTGGGTTCAAATCCTTCCTAAGGACAATTATTTTCATTATTTTTAAAAAAGTTTATAACACTTCTTTCGTTAAAAAAAAAAGATTTAAAATAGTATTCAAAAAGTGATTTAACAATTATTTTTTTTTTAATTTTCATTAAAATAAGTTTGCCCTTGTACTATACAGATCCATAGCGAAGTTAGTAGTAAAAATAGTAGTAGTAGGAACGGGTTACAATGCAATTCAGCATTCATTTGTTTCCGTGCGATGTTGCCAAACGTAACTCGCTTACAATGCTTTCTGGCTAGGCCTTAGTGTGTTTCGAAAATATGCTTGTGAAGTTCCAAGGTTCAGCATTGACGAGGAGTTTTTGCTATTAATATCCCTTCTAACAATATTGGCAGTGGACAAAAGTTGGACCGTGTTGAAGCTTTTTGCTCCTAATTTAGTTATGTTACTTTATTATTTAACGAATATATTGAAAATATATTTGTCAGCAAGCACGTATGCAGGAATTTATTTCGGGAGGGGTCCAAAGTTATCTGCGGGGTCCGACTTCAATATTAGGATAAATTATAATATTTTTTAAAAAAATAACCCCCAAATTTAGGTTAAATTTACAGAAAAGTTGGGATTTCAGAGGGGGTCCGGACCCCCTGAACCTACCCCTAAATGCGTCCTTGTTTGTCAGTAATGTTTTTTCATTTTGAAACCCTCAGAAACTTCGAATATGTAAAGGAAAACGAGTTATTTTCGATAAAGTATCACTTCAAGGAGGCGCGATATTTTTTATTGCACATGGTGGTACCCCAACTTAACAAGGGCAAGAATTCCTTTACTTTGGTTCTCTGCAATTGCGCTCTATCGAAAGGTTAGGTTTGTAATATATACTCCTAAGAACAAACGTGTTTGCCAGAGAACCGTGATACTGAACAGAGCTCCACAGATATGCATGCTGAACTTTCGTTTATATCAACCTTTTTTTGTTTTTTGCCCTCAAGGTCAATCGAGTGATGATTCAGTTTAGTACCTGTTCTTAAGCTGTGTTGGTATTACTTCGAATAGTTTTGACGTGTGTTTTCCAACCACCATATGAACAGACTATCAGGGCAAATCATAGCATACAATACATTTAAGCAAGTATATTTGTCGCGAAATTATTACACACATTACCCAAAGACACTTAATATATGAATCCATACATTTATTTAGATAGGTAAAGCAAAGAGTGGAAATTACCTATCGAAAGAATAAATTAACAGCACGATCATAATGAAAAGCATGCCTCGTAATATAACAGACTTGTTTCGCGTAAGAAATCGAAACTCAGTTGGTCAGAGGAACTAGTCTGTACGAATTAGGTTGTTAGTTGGAGCCTAATACGAGTAAGAGTTTTTGTTACTATTGTTTTTCTCTTTTTTATGTGAGGAAAAATCAAATTGTAACATCGCGATATCAAATGTATTTGGTTAGGTAACTTTGTCTTAGCTAAACTTTAAATATCAGTAACCGTCGAAATTATTTTACTAACCCATCAGTTACTGAACATTTCAAACATCAGTCGCATAAGATGAAGGTTAGCCTCACGTCCGCAGCCCTTAGTTATGCGTCCATACTTTCAGGGCCGGACCTTGGGCGGGTCAACCCGGGCCACTGCCCGGGGCGCCAGAGTCAGACGGACGCCAAAACGAGCCTCAAAAAGTAAATTTTATAATGTGTTTCCTACTGACTTTTTTGGTTTATATTCTTGTAACGTAGCGGCAATTACATAATCTTTTTCCATTTCACCATGGAAGAAGAGTTTCATAGCACTAAGGGGACTGTATCGACAAATGGAGAGATGGCATGTAGAATAAAGAGTGGAGGGGGAGTAAGTATTGTTTGTTTCTTTGCTTGAGTTTAGTGTTCCACAGTTATGCCTTAATGGCCAAAGGAGATGTGGATACTGATTATAGTGAAATCCGAACCACGTTTATCGTTCAACAGTAACCCACCGGGAATTGGACCCGGGACCACAGAAGGCAGGCGTACTAGCCACTAGACCAAGCTGGGGGGGCGGTGTTCGTATTGTTTATAGCAGGCCATATTCTTTGTGAAGTTTTTCTAGGTAATGACTGTCTTTTTGAAAAATGGGTTTAAACTATTAAAAACACTAGGATAAAATGTAAAATATAGGCTAATACTAGGGGGGAGGGCGCCATAAAGTCACTTTGCCCAGGTGAAAATTTGGCCTGGTCCGTCCCTGCGTACTTTCTATATATTTTTTGACTTTGCAGCTTGTGCGGTCCCCACGCCACAGAGTTGTGGGGGCCCTATTTACGCCAATGCTTCGAACGTAATTCAATAACTGTTTCAGAAATTCTACCATCAGCGTGGAAACGGGAATATATATTTTTCTAATAGTTCCATAGAACTTTCACCCAGAACACCAGATGCAATATTTCGGAATGGGCTCTGGCTAAGTATAAGGAGGATCTGATATTTCCTAAGTAAGTTCCTTTCAGAAAGTTTGATATTTCTTTAACGGTGTTGCAATGAACATACTCATCGTTCGACACCAAACCATCCTGGACAAATCCCTCTAGAGCAACGATCGGCAAAAGTTTATTCTGGCTAATTTTATAAGCGACTCAAGGGTGAAACACTTGTTAACGAAAACAATGCTGTGCATACACTGCCATGCTTCTGACAAAATATAAAGTGTTTTATAATCTTTAGACACTTTTCCTTTTTTTTTTTTTTTTTGTCACCCTTGGTTGTGTAGGGCGCCTTCGAACAAATAAAGAAGCGGTAATATTACAGCCAAACGACGCTATAAATATATTACGTATTTCTTTTGTTAACTAATCATAGCCGTCTAGAGTCATCTTCGGTAGAATAAAAAAATATGCTACGTGATATTCCACTCACGGAGGAAAGGATATATTCCTTATTCATTTTGTCTGCCCTGCTTGTCAGAAATTAAATACTTTCTTTTGGGAGGTGCTGAAAATAGAGGAGCAAAATAAAACGTCGTGCTCCTCCTACAGTTTAAATTTTGTTACGTGGTTGCCAAAATAATTACTAAAGAAAGCACTTTAAACTAAGTTGTCTAAGGTTACTACATGATGTAAGGGTGGCATATTCAGGAATAATAATAATAATAATAATAATAATAATAATAATAATAATAATAATAATAATAATAATAATAATAATAATAATAATAATAATAATTATTATTATTATTATTATTATTATTATTATTATTATTATTATTATTATTATTATTATTATTATATGAATATCTTTGGAGAGACGAAATTATGTGTCACGAATCATTACATGTAGAGCTTTAAGATGAGTGGTTAAACGGGAGGAAAAAAAAGGATTTTTCTCTCAGACTCTCTAACGTAAAGATTATGTGCTGAAGGTAAGAAGCGTCATCAATCTAAAATTGGTTGCTTTTACGTAGAATATCAGCTACTTCGGTTCTCCTCCTTCGGGCTACTTACCTCATGGGGTAAATTCAAAACAATTTCAATTCAAGACAAATACACTATAAAACTTTTCCGTAATGAAACATCTAGGGAAAATTAAACATTTAATAGGGAACTCTGATATCAAAGTGTCCAAAAAAGTAGATAGAAGATTATTTAATGATAAACATTGTGAAGGTTTATAAAAATCTCGAAATTAGAATTAGCTTTTACTGGGAAACATTCATTATGCACCAGCGAGCATATTGTGAGCAGTGAGCACAGGGAAAATAATTACGAAACTGTTTACAAACAAAATTAGGGACACTAATGCAAGTGCGACAACATTTTTTCTTTTCTTTTCTTTTCTTTTTTTCTTTTTTTTTTGGTATCGTGATGAGTTTTACACATATGTTACAATTTGAGTCTTTCCCACATAAAAAATAAATAAAATGACCACAGTAATAAAAGCGACAGTTGCACCTCTGTGGGGGTTCGAACCAGCTACCTTCGGTATACAGACTCGTTGCTTTAACTAACTGAGCTATTTGTTTTCTTACGCAAACTGAACATGTTCTACGGTGAAGATGATTTTTCATTACGATCGTGCTACCAATTCGTCCTTTTCCATAGGTAATTTCCACTATTTGCTCTATCTAAACGCTAATACTTGGCATAGTTTCATATATTTGAAGTTTGCAGGTAATGCACGTAATAGGACATATTAGAAATGTTTCGTTAAAAGTTTCGTTTGTAGATCTAATCCGCATTTCTCTCAATGACATAGATGTCGTTGCTTCGTGTTGAACTGCAGAATTCCCTCGAGTTCTTGAAAATTTCCCACTTTAGCAGAGTTGGTAATTCTCGTAATTTCGGTCGATTTAATGTTTTTTGCTTCTAATTTATTTATTTTAAGCTAATATCTAACACAAATATTTAAAACGGACTTGTTATTAACGTTTCCTGCTGGGGAAACTTTCCGAAATTTCGAACATATAAAGAAAACGGAGATATTTTCAAAAAACTTCAAAATAAAGAGACGCGTCATTTATTTTGCTCATGGTAGTACATTCTGCTATTACATCTGGTGCACCATTTGGTAGAACGTAAATAGAACACGATTGTATCAATGTCCCTCTTTGTTTGGGACATTGTCCCACAGTCGACACATATGAAAAGAAATCTCTTAATGCATGGTTCAAATTCTGATAGAGCGTGAAAATAACAAACTTGTATCATTTCTCATGTCTTCTGAGACATATGACGTACTCAAAATATAGGAAAATACCTTTGCACATGCCAAGACAAAAACGAAAATAAACCGATTTGGCACATTTAACACTACAGCTGGAACACCATACATATGGAAAATAAAACGACATGAGAAATAGGAAGAAACGTCTTAAAGCTCTGATTGTTTACAACTGTGCATTAGGAGTAACAAAATAAAACACACAAGTATGTCGGGAGGCTGTACAAGAGGGCTTGCCAAACAAAGTGGGTACTCCTCAAAGAAATGAATACAGAGAAAGTGAGGCTCCTTCGAACCTCAGGGCTAGAGCGCCCACGGCCCGCTATTTCCAATTCTACTGGGTGTGGTCGCTGTTTCCAATTCTACTGGGAGCCCACGGCCTCAGATTCAAGATCCGAGTAGTTATTTTCCTATTTTGCTCACGTGGGAGGGTGTCCCAGCAGTGTTGGGACATGTTGACATTTGTTCATTAGGTATGTCGATATCAACACACACATTGGCCGCATTTCAATATCGATCATGTGATCCCACTAGTGATATTCATTTAGTTTACGTAGTTTCTTAGTGAGTCACCTTGCACAATTTTAACTTGGCCTCCATTGTTGCATCCTTATTGGTATGCAACAGTGCATATCATATTGCATTTTTTTGAGGGAATATTATAGGGGAATTTGCAATGGCTTTCATATTCTTGACGCTAATCCTTACATTTCCGACGCTTTGAACTCCTGTTTACTGAGTACGAGTGCATTTCTGGGCATTTTTCGTTAAGTGTTTCCACACATGTGAATCACCCTGCTTCATCTGTTATGCTCTACCGATACCCCAGATGTCTTTCTAGAGCATTTGAGTACAAATTCGCTACAATTAATATTCAGAACGTCACTGTTGGCCAGCATCCATATCTGACGATTATGCAACCACACACAACGGGCATAAAGATGTCCGCCATTTTGTATTTGTTCCAGATATCGACTTAAGACAAACAAATTATTGTTACCTGGTAGAAAGCCTATTAATTCATATGCATTTAACCAATTTTCATTTGGCAGATTATCCGGTACTCCCTTCGTTCCTTTGGGGAATCCCTTGCGCGTGCACGGTAGGATTGTGAAACATGCAAAATTCAATACAGCAGGTATGACTTCTTCAGTGAATTTTTTACCCGCCCTCTTTACGTTGGATAGTTTCCGAACTATTGGCGTCCGAAAGTCATTTTCCCACGCTTTCGGCACCTTGTAGATCTGAAACTATGTCCGATAGCAGAAAGTTGAAGAGAACTTTTTTTTCTTGTCTCAGTAGCAGGAGTCACCTCCCAAGAGTTGTAACACTTATTTTGCAACACCCGATATAATCATCTTCACAACATTGAATTACATGGTAGTCAAATTTAGAAGTAATTCAAAATTCATAAGATGGTACAAAAATAAATAACAAAGGATCACATTTAAATTCAAGTTTATTACATGAAGAACCAAAGTCAAAAGTCGACTACGTATCATACACAAAACCTAGAATAGGATTCAATGTTTCGGAATAGGTTGTGATTACAATCTTATATTTCTTGACATTACCCTGTTGCACGAAAGTAAGTAATATTCTTATGTTCCTATTATCCTAACTAAATATAAAACTACATGAACTGACATAAGTTAAAGAGGTACTTCCGTTTGACGTGGAAAGTTGAAATTTGGCATGATTCTAGCTTTTCGGGACTAACCAACAGAAAAATTACCAAAAGTGAATATTTTTTAATTTTTAGGTGGTCTAAAGGGCGGATGAGGAACTTCCTCATGTTATTTAAAAGGGCATTTTTCTGGATCTATTATCTCATTTTTTAGGTACTTGGAATTAGAATGAATAAAAATTTGAAATTTGGTATACTTGTACGTTTTTACTAGGACTACACAAGTAAATCATTAAAAATAAAACATTCGAAATTTAGAATGGTTTTATAGGGAACTGAAAAATCCTTCCCATGTTATCTATATGGGACACCTTTTACACCTCCAAATTACTAGACACTTCCTGTAGGGCTATACTGACTAAATTTGATGATTGTAGATTTTCGAGACTAACCGACAGAAAAATTACCAAAAGTGAATATTTTTAATATTTAGGAGGTCTAAAAAAGAGATGAGTAAATTTCTCATGTTATTTAAATGGGCATTTTTTGGACCTATAACCTCATTTTTTAAGTACTTGTAATTACAATAAAAACTTGAAATTCGGTATGCTTATACAGTACGTTTTCGTTAGCGTTACCTAAGTAAATCAGTAAGCAATTAAAGTTTCCAACTTTAGAGTGGTTTTATGGGGAACTGAAAAATTTTCCCCATGTTATTTACATAGGATGTCTTATGCATACCAAAATGTTTAAGCACTTCCGGCAAAATTAGAATGATGAAATTTGACATGATTGTAGCCTTCCAGGACTAATCAACAGGAAAGTTGTCAAAAGTGAAAATTTTCAGTTTTTATGAAGTCTAAAGGGTGATGAAAAATGTCTTATTCAAATGGTTATGTTATTTAAATGGTCGTTTTCTTGGGATACAAAATCTTATCTTTTAGATAGTTGACATAGGAAAATAAACTTGAAACTTGGTAGAATTGTGTGTTTAAGAGGTGCGTGGTCGTAGGCTGAGCAAACGCGGGGTGTGGGGGGTAAAGCCCCCAGCTGGGCAAATTTACGAAATATTATGAGCAAATATACGAAAAGATGAAAAAGAAGGAAAAGATGATACATAAGAGATGCAAGGCATAGCAAGTGTTGTGGTCTGGGGGTGGAGCCCCCAGCTAGCCAAAGGCTAGTCTTAGGATAAATACAATATTTTGCCCTAAGTTGAGCTTTCTGAGCTTACGGAAGTCCTATTTGACTCGTGTGGCGCCATTTCTTCAAACACGGAAGTTTAAAAAAATCCAGTTTGTATGTTTTGAAAAAGGATTTGCTAGATAATGCTAGGCGATATGTCAAAAGTCTACTATTATTTATTTTTCCCATGCACTTGTATAGTTGTTTCTGAGATATGCTAAAATTTTGTACCATTTAGCTTGTGTTAAAGTTAACACTTATAGTAACACAGTAACATATGTCGAGAAAATAATACACTACAGAACAATGAAACAGAAAACACTTAGTAATTATCTTTGTCCCATTGTTAGCCATTTTTTTAATGATTGGTTTCACTTACAGTTTTTTCGTTGAAGACCTAGGTGACACTTCTGCAATTACCATCATAATTAGCAGCAGCATTGAGGCAACCTACAACAAATTTAAAATGTACATAAGAATTCTTTTTTTTTTTAAAAAAGTTGTATTTGTGCTGTAACAAATCATTGCCGAAATTGTCACAAACCTAAAAATGGAAACATATTTTACAACTGAGATATACTTGTACAGAAAATACCTTTAAATAAAATATTTTATTAGAATTAGAGCGAAATACTATTTTAATAAGCCTTCTTGTTTTCTTTTCTTTCTTTCTATTTTATTATTTTCCTTTCTTTCTTGTAGTATACGACATGAATGCATGTCTTAAGAATGAAAATGCTATAAAGACCATATACTCATCATATGGTGCAATTAAATACTCGATTCTTGGTGAGTTCAGTTTAATTAAAGCCACTATTTTTGCAGCTCATTGGTCGTTGAAGGAAGAGTTGAAAAAAAAAAAACTAATAGAGTGCTTAATACATATTGTACTGTATGGGGAATAACCCTCGTTACGGAAACATTCAGTCCAAATGACAACACGGTGGAGCACCATCTTACTTTGGTGATGTTGTGAGGGATTTCTTCAATCAACATTTGGATGAATGGATTGGTCGTCATAGTACAGCAGATTAGCCATTCAGTTTATGTGACCTAACACCATGCGACTTCTGCATGTAAGCTATTGCCAATGACAAGGTGTTTTTCGAGCAACTGCACGATTTGGGTCACTTGAAACAGGTAAGTAAACAATAATTCGAGAGACTGGATGTCATTTCTTGGTTGTATCATGATATTTGCAAATCAGTGCTGGAGAGATGTGCATTGTGCATTCTAACGTGGTCGGAGACAATTTTAACAATATTTGTAAGTGCAATAAAAATTGTCAAATCACTTAGTTTCTTTTATTGTTTCACATATTACTGAAAGCAACTTTATATCCATCCTGTATGTATTTAACAAATTTCACTTGGTGTTCCAAGCAAATTAATGTATTTTTAGAAATAGGGTTATTTCCTCAACTGCCTATTTCCCCAACTTTCCAGAAAGGTGTCATTTCCTCAAGTGCTTATCTTTCTTCTTAATCTGATTATCATTAACCAAAAGAAGAAGAACAACTTCTGAAATTCTTAACTAATACAAAAAAAAAAAAAAAATGGTACTTCGTTGCTGGCTATTTGAGCTGTTGCTGATAACTAGGGTTGCAGGGTGTCAAATAAAATCATACTTTGTCGAACAAAATTGCATATAATGTTACATGTTTTATATTAATCCAACTGAAAATGAACGTAAGGTATATCTGCAGAGTATGAAATGTCTGTTTTACAATGAATTCATTGAACTGTTCTTTAGAAACAAATCTCAAGGCAGAATCACTACACGGATTTATTCTGTAAATCCCTTAAATCTAAAAGTGCTGGGTAAAGTATTGTGATATGGAACAAGTCACACGGACAATGAAAAGTTACATTAATCAATTGCCGAGTTTCTATTGACACTGTTGGAACCATGTTCCTCCAATATTTGTTGAATAAATTATATATTATTATCACTTTTGAAGGAAATGATCTATTTTAATTCAAACTTTAGTTCATTGGTCAAACTTTCTGTTGACACGTAAGCTTACTAGTAGTTCTGTATAAGATCAAGTTAAAAGAGTGTGAGGTAAACAGTTTGCGCTGCTCTTTTCAATCGTGAGATCTTGGATTCAAATTTCAAGTCTGTATATCCTGTATATACTTTTCTCACTCTTAACACGATGATACCTTCCTGGCTGGCTTTTTCCCAAACTTTCTTTTACTTATTAATCTTTCAAAGTGAAAACGCTTTCCGGTTGTATCTTGAACTGAAAGTAAATAAGTTTCCTTGAGCGCTTAAAACCTTGCACTTAGAAGAAACATTATTTTTATTATTAAAATCGCTTATGTCTTCAGTGATTTGAAGCTGTAACTGTCGGGAACTTACAGTTGTGTTGTACTAGGGTGGGTCGTTTTGCCACTTTTTCTTCGGAACGAAATGTAATACCTGGCAAAAGTGGCCAATCCACATGGACATTTCAGGTGTAGATTTTTTTTCAAATCAGATAATATCTTCTGTGAGAACTATTGCATCAAAGTTTCAAAATTTACCTGAAAATTACAAAAAATACCAAAGTTGTTCATTAATTTTAGTTATGTTAAAGTAAACGTATTTTTGGTTAAATACATGTCAGTTGCTATGAAAACTTACATTCAAGTATAAAAATGCCAGTTATATGCCCTTGGGGGGAATAGGGGTGCCTCCTCTGGGGCCAGAAAAGGGGGCAAATTCAGTAGAATGGAGCGTTTCTACAGCTTTTTTCGTCCTTGCCTTTTCGTTTTGGACTTGCTGGACCAATATGAAGATGAACGTGACAATTTTTTGGATAGCATCGTCACTGGAGATGATACGTGGCGTTATCACTACGAGCCGGAATCCAGAAGACAGTCCATGGAATGCCGATTTTTACAAGCCCGACATGCAGGCTCTGGTTCATCGTTGACAAAAGTGCATAACAAATGGTGAGAACTATGTGGAAAAATGAGTCTGTAGCTGAAATATTGCTCTGTTTAGATGTGCTGTTGTTATAAAAAAATATGAACCAGCTACAGTATTAGTATTAGTTAGCTCCATTAGTTTCCATAAAAAAATTATGCATTACTTGGGGAACGACTTTCGTAGATTTGACTGAAACTGTTATAATTGCACAGATACAATGTAAGCGAAAGGGCTGCGGCACATATAACAGCTGTGCTTCAGGCAGCTTCAAAAGCTGGAATTATAACTTCTAAAAAATCTAGTGACATGACATCTGCTTTAACTGTAGACAGGAACAAAATAAGGCGTGCGAAACTTAAACTTGCTCGGAATTTAAAAGAAAGTTCTAGAAATGATGATCCCATTAAAATCCTATACTTTGATGATAGAAGAGATGACACTGAAACACACACAGGCATCGTTAGAGAAGAGCACTTATCACTTGTGGCTGAACGTAACTCTCAATACGTAGGTCACGTGACACCATCCTCTGGCTCTGCACATGACGAGACCAGAGCTATTTTCGAATACATCATGAACCAACTCAGAGTTGGCTTTGATAAAGTTGAGGTTCTTGGGTGTGATGGAACATACACTAACATGTTTGGAATGGAGTTGTTCTTCGAAAATTAGAGGAACTAACAGGAAAACAAATGCAATGGGCCATTTGTCTCTTGCATTTTAATGAACTGCTCTTCCGAGCTCTTTTCACGCATATTCATGGCGCTTATTCAAGCCCCTATTCTTACACACGTCTCATAGTTTCAAAATTATCTAACTGTGAAAAAGCTTTCAGTGTTGCTACTCAAACCAATAAAATGTGACTTACCTCATCATAGTCCAGAAGAGCACAGAAAACTCAGTAAGGACCTGAGATGCTTGTTCCAGATATCTCAAGCCATTGATTCCAGAGCATGCCCGGAAGAGCTTGTTTCTATGTTCCCTGGCAAACTAAACGAAGCTAGTTGGTTGACTAGTGCAAAAAGAATTTTAACATTGTATATTGCAACAAAAACCTACCAAGAAATTAATAAAATTTGCGATATTCATACTTAGAGTCTGTATGGTTATGCAATGCCGTATCAGAACACGGTCTTCCATTGCTGATGGTCCTCTCACGTCTTTGAGGCCATTCAAGGTCTAGATACTTACCAAGGGAATACCAGGCTATAATCCGTTCATCAATTCAGACGAATGCATTCTTTGCACTCCCAGAAAAATTCTTCTCGCCATGATGACTGATGGTCGACTTGCTGTCCGACAAGATGCATTACATAAGAATCTTAGTGCTCGAGAATACGAAGCAGGGAATCTCCATAACTCCATTAGATATAAAATCATTCCCAGACTGAATTTTGAGGCAAACGATTACACTGCAATGATCTTTTGGGAAAGCACTGATGTTTCAATAACTGTACTACCAGTAAGTTCTATGGACGGTACCAAACAAACAGCTCATGGTCAAACTTTCACTTCCTGACAACACTGTGCCAGAATAGTCCATTACCGTCCATCCGTGCCACACGGTGGCAGTAGAACAGATAGTGAAATTAGTCACTGAAGAAGCCTCACGAGTATGTGCCAGTGATGGTAGAGGCGGAATAATCAGGTCAACCTTACTTTCTAGGCAAGCTTAGTCTAAATTTCAATCAAAGTCCAAATTTGCGACAATGTTTCCTGACAGTGACTAATCGGATCAGTTCATCCGGCCCAACATATGATTGGTTGATTGGATAGGCCTAGCAGAGGAGCCCTAGGTGCAGCCACCTCTACATGGTGGGCTCTGGGTCACTTGGCCAAGCTATATTGCCAGGTGAGCGAGGAGCTGCACAACCGCTTAACTGTACTGAATTTGCCCCCTTTTCTGGCCCCAGAGGAGGCACCCCTATTCCCCCCAAGGGCATATAACTGGCATTTTTATACTTGAATGTCAGTTTTCATAGCAACTGACATGTATTTAACCAAAAATATGTTTCCTTTAACATAACTAAAATTAATGAACAACTTCGGCATTTTTTGTAATTTCAGGTAAATTTTGAAACTTTGATGCAATAGTTCTCACAGAAGATATTATCTGATTTGAAAAAAAAATCTATACCTGAAATGTCCATGTGGATTGGCCACTTTTGCCAGGTATTACATTTCATTCCGAGAAAAAAGTGGTAAAACGCTGCACCCTAGTGTTGTACCCCAAAAGTTCCATAATACCTATTTATTTATTTAAATTTATTTTCATCATTTGAAAACACGACAAATTCTAATGAAATTAACAGTTTTCTTTTAAAAGCCATTCGACGTAGAATTGATGATATTCTACATTTTTAAATAAATATAAAATAAGCAAGAGGCATTATTATGCTGTATAGAACATAGTGATCCAAAACAGTGCTATTCAACCTTTTTTCTCTCGGGTACCCCTAGACACAATTCGTCATTCAATTGTGTACTCCTGAAGCTGTTTAAGAGAAATTAAATCAAAATGAACTTATTAAACGTAATACACGTTTTGTTGATTAAAAAGGGGGACAAAGAGAGACCCAACAAAATGACAATCTGTGGGCCAATCAAAACACTATTTATAGGGGGATAAGTGCACATCCGAAAAAAATAGCATGAGAAATTTAAAAATATATGGGGGATATCCAGTTCTCCTTAGGAGAATTTTCGCCTCATCCTCCCTGATAATTCGTACACTGAAGACAATGTTAAAAATTAAAAACCTAAAAGTAAGTTCATACCTAACCTGTTAATGAAATGGCTGAGGTTGTTGCCGTAACGCCAACTACTTTATTCTTGGTCGAATCTTCGAAAGTGCGAGAATCAGAGCTGATTCTGGATTCAAGCAATTTCTGTGTTTCGTTTTTATTGATGTTAATGCAGAGAAACACTGTTCACACACATATGTTGATGGAATGGAAGAAGTTGTGAAATAGCACTGTCACTAATTTCATTTTACTCTTTTCGAGCATAAATACAAAAGTCACAAATTGACAAGTTATCCAATTTCATTTGCAGTGAACTGTCAACGGACATTTCCAGCAGACCCCCAGAAGCAGCATTACGTACCCCCGGTTAAATAACACTAATCTAGAACATGGGAAGCACTAAAAAATAGAATAGTAAGAGTTTTGATATGGTATATTTAGGTGCTAAGCATAACACGATAAAATTATGAGGTCATAATATTATTATTAAACATTATTATTATAATAAATAATTTATGGGTAACAATCTTAGGGTTTTATTTACAGGAAATCTATCCTGTATCTCATTCTGTCAACTAGATCAAAAGATCTTGTAATGCATGTACATTATTTGGTCAAAACAATGATAAATGTTTTTAAAAATAATAGTGTGACTCAGTTTTATCGAGATCTGTATTACCAGTATTCGAAGTGAAACAAAAGCAGAAGCGGTATGTTTTATTATGATTTTGACTCAACATACCTGTTATTTAAATATTGTCTTGGTAACTGAAAAACCAGAGACGGTATGTCCTCATTACTGAAAAACCAGAGACGGTATGGCATACCACCGTACACCGTCTCACCTCGAACACTGTGTGTTACCATATTGTTTTGTTTTCAATACTGGAGAATTTACTATAGTTTTCTTCAATCAGCTGATTCGAATTATACACAATCCAAGAAACTAATATGATTTACTGAGACAATCGTGCGTATAGGACAATTTATTTTAAACAATATCGCCTGTAATTACTTATTGAGTATTTAAAGAAACCTTTTGTTTTGAATGGTTCAGGTGCAGGGTTTTGCCTTCGTAATTCAAATGGGATGCTGAAAACGTGGAAACTGCTATGATTGAATTCTAAATTGAAAGCTTGTGTAGTCTATATAGTTTAGGAATATTCAGATGTCCTTTGATATAAAAGACCTTCATTCTTAAAATTTAATAGTAAAATTTCATCTAACCAGTGGCAATATTGTATTTATTTTATCACGTATAAAAATCATATCCCCGCATTCTGGCTGTTGGCCAAGATTTGTATCTGTGTCTTGGATTTCTAGTTCATGATCAATATCAAGATAAGGCACTTGAGGAAATGTCCCACATTTTCTGGACTTGAGGAAAACGTACTTGAGGAAATAACCCGATACCGTATTTTTAGGGAGGTCGAACAGCCGAAGACCTGGGTGAAATAACTACTTTTGTGCAAAATAAATTAATACTTATTTCCTTTCGTTCAAATCAAGCACTCCGAAAAAAAAATGACCGGAGATATTGGTTGATGTGAGGAACTATTTCAATAGATAGTATTAATGAATCCGTGTAACGTGGGTTCCTGTCACCACGGCATGGCGCGTCCTCAGGTTGCGGATCGAGGAGAAGGCCTCTACATATAGAGGTTAGCTGCGAATATACTGAATAAACAGTCGCGGACAGCCGACTAGGAGTGGTCCTCCAGCTTGGGGGTTTGGGTAGGGCTAACAATCTCATCCTGTAAAAAAAAAAGCACTTGTTCAGAAATATTCACAAAAGCCTCGGACAAGGACTGATAACTTGGCACGACCTCAGCAAAAGAAAATGGACATGAGATTTGGAACATGGAATATTACGAGTATTTATAGGGCAGGCGCGTTAAAATCCGTAACGAGTGAGTTAGAGAAATACAGGATGGACGTAGTAGGAGATAAGAAGTTAGGTGGGAAGGAAATGGATTTGTGAATTCCGTAAATTTTACGTTCTTTTACGGGGAAGGACATAAAAATCACCAGTTAGGAACAGGGTTTTTCGTTCATAAACGTATATTACCAGCAATTAAACGGATTGAATTTGACACTGACAGACTTTCTTTTATTACTCTTAAGGGAAGGTGGTGTGATATTATTGTTCTAAATGTACATGCCCCAACTGAAGATAAGAATGACGATATAAAAGACAGTTTTTACGAAGAAGTGGAACGGATATTTGACCAACTCCCGCGATACCATATGAAAATTCTATTAGGGATTTCAATGCGAAGGTAGGACGAGAGGATATTTTCAAACCGATTATAGGGAACGAAAGTCTGCATAAGGAAAGTAATGACAACGGTGTTAGACTCGTGAACTTTGCAACATCCAAAAACCTAATCATCAAGAGTACAAAATTCCCACATCGCGACGTTCATAAATACACTTGGACATCACCAGACGGGAAAACACATAGTCAAATTGACCACGTTTTAGTAGATAGAAGAAGGCAATCTAGCATAATTGATGTCCGGTCGTTTAGAGGGGCTGATTGTGACACTGACCACTACCTGGTAGCAGCGATAATACGAGAGAGGTTATCGTTGAATAAAGGTAATATTCATTGTCCGAAAACGGAGAGATTCAATTTAAAGAAATTAGAAGAGAACCAGACAAGAGAGAAATACCAGATTGAAATTTCGAATAGATTTTCGGCTTTAGAAGATTCGGAGTGCACCAGTGTTGAGGATACCTGGATTGAAATTAGAGATAACATTAAAATTTCAGCAAAAGAAAAATTGGGACACGCGGAAATATGTAGCAACAAACCATGGTTCGACCAGGAATGCATAAAACTAGCAGAGAGGAGAAAACAGGCAAAGTTACGCTGGCTACAAAATCCGAATGAAATAACTACGCAAAATTTCACAGATATCAGGCAGGAAACTTCCAAAACTTTTAGAAGAAAGAAACGCGGTTTTCTGAAAGCTAAAGTTAAGGAACTTGAAGATAATAGTAAAAATAAAAACATCTGGGACATGTATAATGGAATCAACGAATTTAAGAAAGGCTATCAACCTCGTGCTTATACATTAAAGAAATCTGACGGTACAGTTCTCACTGACACGGATAGCATCTTAAATAGATGGAAAGATTTCTTTGATGATTTGTTTAACACGCAACCAAAAACTAGTGTGCGTGGAGAAAAGGAGATACACACCTCAGAACCGTATATTCCAGAACCCAACAGAATAGAAGTAGAAACCGCTATAAAGAAATTAAAGAAACACAAATCTCCGGGTGTAGATGAAATTCCGGCTTAGTTAATTTTAGCTGGAGGTGAAAAATTGTGGAACAAGATACACAAACTCATTCTCCTTATCTGAAACAAGGAAGAATTGCCACAAGAGTGGAAAGAATCAATCATTGTTCCAATTCACAAGAAAGGCGACAAAACTGACTGTAATAATTATCGAGGCATTTCTCTTCTGTCAACATCCTATAAAATCCTTTCAAATATTCTCTTAGCAAGACTGACCTCATACGCAGATGAAATTATTGGAGATTATCAGTGCGGATTTAGACGAAATCGATCAACTATCGACCAAATATTTACCATTCGCCAAATACTCGAAAAAAAGTGGGAATACAATACCCCGGTACATCAACTATTTATTGATTTTAAAAAGGCGTACGACTCGGTTAGGAGAGAAACATTATACAACGGTCTTACAGAGCTTGTAATACCGAGAAAGCTAATTAGATTAATTAAGATACACCGTATGTTTAAATGAATCCCAAAGTAAAGTCCGGTAGGAAAATTTTTCTCCACGAGCTTTCACGTCGAGAATGGCCTGAAACAAGGAGATGCGTTGTCGCCATTATTATTTAACTTCGTTCTTGAATACGCTATAAGGAAAATCAAAGATAGCAACCAGGGCCTACAGTTGAACGGTATTCACCAGGTTATGACATATGCTGATGATGTAAATTTAATAGAAGATGATAGGAGAACAACAGAAAGAAATGCAGAGATCTTATTAAACGCTTGGAGGGACATGGGTTTAGAAGGAAATGCAGAGAAAACTAAATACATGGAAGTGCGTCGGGACCGGCATACAGCAAATTACGGATGTGTTAAAATATTAAATAATACTTTTGATAAAGTGGATAGTTTCAAATATCTAGGATCAATATTAACAGAGGAAAATCATATTCACGAAGAAATTAAATGTCGACTAAAAGCAGGGAATTCGTGTTACTATTCGGTTCAAAATCTCTTGTCGTCGCGAATTCTGTCGAGGAATTTGAAGCTTAAATATATAAAACGATAATCACCTCTTCTATATGGTTGGGAAACATGGTCGCTTACTCTGAGGGAAAAAGATAGACTGAAAGTATTTGAGAACAAGATCCTGAAACGAATATTCGGACCCAAGAGGAACGGGAATGGGGAATGGCGGAAACTTCATAACGAGGAACTACATAATTTATATGGTCTACCGAACATTGTTAGGGTCGTCAAGTCTAGGAGGCTTAGGTGGGCGGGTCATGTAGCTAGAATGTAAGAAAGTAGAGACGCTTTGAAAGTCTTGACTGGAAGACCAATCGGAAAACGACCATTAGGGAGACCTAGGCGCAGATGGGAGGACAATATTAAGATGGATCTCGCAGAGATTGGAATACAAATAGAAACTGGATGCAGTTAGCTAAGGATAGAAGTCAGTGGAGAGCGTTTATGAACTCGTCATTGAACCTCCGGGTTCCATAGGCCATAGAGTTAGTTAGTTAGTTAGTTAGTATTAATGAATTATTTTCTGCTTTTGGCGCTTTTATTGACGAGGATTAATGTTTATTTTAGTTTTTTTTAAGCATTTCTCTCAGTGCTTTTTATTAAATTCTTTTCCTTACGACTCAGATTTATTTATTATTTTTTTAAATGAAACAATCTCATTTGTGACATGCTTACTACCACAGTAATCTAATTAATGTTGAGTGTACACTGCCATTTGCGCAACGATTCCATCCTATTGTAACGATGATATTTTCTTCCACAAGTTACAAGCAATTTCGAATTGAGCCTTTTGTTCGTTTCTGTATTTTTTTTTTTTTTTATTATTATTATTGATAATTGGGCTTGAACAATTTTTAGACAATTCCAATTCACTGAAGAGATGTAATATCGTACGAAAAAGGTTTAATTGAATTTTAAGATTTGAAGAAAGGCAATTCCGCTTAAGCGGAAGAGGTTGCTTTTACACACGGATTCTTGTGTCACTGTTTTCTCAGGTGTTACATAAATATTCATTTCTTTTAAATTTTGTCCTTCGTTGACGTTTTCTTGCAAAATTAAGGACAGTGTACATACTACCAATTCGAACAAACTCATCCAATCTGGTGAACTTGATTTGATTTTGAGTTTAGTGTCCCTTTTAGAAGTGAAGTAATATGAGACGTACACCTACACCTTAATGTAGGATCCGAACCACATGAGCTTCCATCGGGTCTTCCAAGCCAATGCGTACGTTAACAGCTTAGCTAGGAGGTAGCTTCCGATCTCCTAGACTTTGGCCTGCGAAGACACTATGTTCTCTAGGTTTTGACTCCCGAGTTATGGTTTAACAAATGTGAGGTGCGAACTTCGTGAAACTTTCGCTAACAACTTTAACAGATACTTCTTAAAAAGCAATGAAAGCAGACATTATTCCGAAATTGGTACTAGTTTCTTTCAATGTCTTAACAATTTATAAATTTAAAGGGATGAAATTTTAAAAATCTGAAATATCACTGTTATTTTCATGTGATGAGGAGCTTTTTTGTCTTTTTGTCTTTTTGTCTGTTTGTCTTTTTGTCTTTAATGTAAAACAAGGAAAAAAAGCATGAGAGTTTTCCACAGCTTCTACCTCTCTTTACAAAGCCCTAATTATGATGTACATTTTCTCACCTTATTATATTAATTATGAGAAAATGTATTTTTAAAAAATCAATTAATAACGCTGTTATAGTAATACATTTCAACAGTTTCAAAAGAAGACAGTTTACCATGTATTTCCTAAAGATCAAGCTGAAAAATGAAAGGTAAGTAATACAAATAAATAAATAAACATAAAAGCAAAAGTGAGCGTTTCTTTTTCTTCCCATTTTAAGGCACCGAATCATGTCTAAGTATTGTAATTAGTGAATCACTTACTATGAAAAGTCATGGCAATAATTTTATATAAAAAAATAATAGTTTTAAGAAACTATTGTAAAGTCCTGCTTATGCAGTTAGAAGTAGTGTAAAGTATATCCTCGAATTGTTTTCTCCTACTGCCAACTTCTATTATAACATGCTAAAAATATATAATACTACGTGAACTGGCATAAATGAAAGGGGTACTTCCGTTTGACGTGGAAAATTGAAATTTGCCGTAATTGTAGATTTCCGGAAAAAACCAACAGGAAAATTGCCAATAGTGAATATTTTTAATTTTTACGGGGTGTAAAGAGGGGATGAAGAATTTCCCAATGTTATTTAAAAGGGTCATTTTTTGGACCTATTATCTCATGTTTCAGGTACTACAGTTTAGAATAAAAACTTGAAATTCAGTATGCTTGTAAGCTTTCGTTAGTATTATCTATCTATCTATATATATATATATATATTTTCAAATTTAGAATGGTCTCATGAAGAACTGAAAAATCTTTCCCATATTATTTTATATGGGATATTTTCTACACCCCAAAATGTTTAGGTACTTCCGGCAAGATTAGAATTATGAAATTTGGCATCGGGAACTGATACCAGCTGGTCAGAGCATCAATGCAGCTGTGTACTCTCACCAGTTAAGCTGTGATCAAGAAAATATCAAAACTCTAGCCACCAACACTTCTGAATCGCAAAGGAATCCTCCTGTTACAGGACAACGCTAAGCCCCACGTGGCTAGGATGACCCGGAACACCATTCTACGCCTTAGATGGGAAACACTATTGCATCCGCCATACTCCCGGTCATTGCACCGTCCGATTATCACCTGTTCCATTCCTTGGATAATCACCTTAGAGGACGCCAGTTCAAATCCCTAGTAGAGGTGCAAAATGCATTTGATACCGTCCTAGCTTCCCAACCCACCTAGTTATACCGCGATGGAATCCGTGGCCTTCTAGAACGTTGGTAGGAGATCGTTGATGCTGATGGGGACTATTTTTGGTCTTTCAGGTACATCTTAGGTGACATATCGATGTTCGAAGGTGGTGGGTGGAAAAGCGACAGAACTTTCTTAGTTACATTTATAATTCCGCAAAGTTTCAACTGAATTTAAATATGGGAACATAGTCAGGCACGGAACAGTGCCTGAATGTTCCTAAAACCGCACATGAACGCCTTGAGCCTTCTGAACTCGAAGGTTTTCACCTTGGAAATCATTATTTTTTTTCACTGACCATTCGTTACGAAGAAGCTGATAAATGACAACACATAATCACTCAGAATGCCCAAACAAGCATGCTATTTCATGTTCATATTCACATGTATATTTGGATTGAAACCATAGTGCAAAAAATCATTTCATGCCCACACTTTCACACAATCTCTTCGAGGTTGAATCATATCCACCACAGTAATGGAGAAGTGCTTCATTAGGATATCGTTGCACTGGATGGCGTGTCTTATTCGAATATGGACAAAACACATCTCATTGAACTACACATTTTCAGTCCAGCCACCTTTCAGTCTTCCAGTGTTTGTGTCCTTCAGCCCGTTGAAAGGATGCAGTGAGAAGTGGGTCTTACTTGGAACTCGCTTTCAAATACCTATCATACTAAGTTGTCTTGGGAATATTATTTCGGAAATTGGTTTAGTTCCGCCTCCGTTCTAAAACAGCAGGAATAATTTATGTAGGGCTTTCAAACAATTTTTCTTGATCAAGTGAATAACTCTTTGCCGGTCTCTCTACCTTAGGATCTTCTGCAGCTAAAGTTATGAAGTCATTTTGCATTCACACACATGCTAAATGAAATTGTCTAATTTGTTACTATATCAAATCAAATTGTCTAACGTGTCCTCAAGGAATGGTCATTTATTTCGTCTCAATGTATACGCCAAAACTCAATGGCTCATTTTACCTGTCACAACTTTGTTACGACTTGTCTTGATGAAATGTTTCTTATACAGCCCATTGGTACAGTCAAGTCGAGTAAACTGCAATGGTCTTGTATTTGGTGACGTGTAGCAATGAAACAATGGAAACAGCAAGGTGACTTTCTTCTTCGCTGTAGTAATAAGAATCAACTTGAAACTAACATCTGAAGGGAATTGACGAATTAGTTTCGAGAAAACCCTCTTCACAACTTCATGTAATTAAATAAAATTGTATAGTTGTTTGTAGTTAATTTAACAGTGCAAACAAATATGTAACTTTTATAAATTGCTATAAATGTACTTTTAATTTGGTTATTATTTTATTAAAATTAAACAAGGCTTCTGTTTTAAGAGAGCAGACCAAAGTACACATTCTACTCATACAGAAACATCACTTCGCTAATATGTTCAACAATTATTTTAATAATCTTTTATCTTAGGAAACATACATAGAAAATTTATTTATCATGTGTTTTTGCTGAATTAATTATATGTAGGTTATAAAATTAATATGCATTACAAAAGTAAGGAATTTAGGTATAGTAAACGAGCTGCTAACAATGTCCAGTAGCTCTGAATATTTCTCCAACAAATTTTGGAATAACAATAATGATTAAATATATGTATATATGTAAAATGTTACTGTCCAGAAATACATAACTGACAGTATCATTAGAAGTTAAGTAAAAATATATGCTACATTGTCGTAATAGATCATATTGTCTCTTACAGGGTAGCGCTTAAATACCACATTAGTTAGATGTAGAATTTCAGGTGCATATCATTTAATGGCAGCAATTGATAACACAGAAGAAACACAAGTGAAATATGAATATCTGTAAATAAATAAATAAATAAATAAATAAATAAAGTTTAGTCTCGAATGCCACCTTCTGATGGTTACCAGACAAATGAGAATTGTTTTAAAAAAAAGTTTTATTTTCTTTTCGGAAAATTGTATTATTAAGGAAGGTTCCACATTTCTTCTAGTCGGACTAAGAAAGTGATATTTCACATTAGAATGATTTTGAAAAGAAAGAATGTTAATGAATAATCTAGAATATTCAATAACATATTCAAAGTAAAATAACATTTTCTTTGAACACTACATAATTGTTTTCACACATTCCTAACACAAATTTGGGGACATAGTGGTTCGGTGGTACAGCGGTTACCACTAGTGCATGGAATCATTAGTTCGATCCCAGGCCAAGTAAGTTTATGGTGAACAATATCGTGTCCGTGGGTTTTCTCGGGTACTCCTGTTTCCTCCTACATTATCATTCTAGCAATTCTTCCATCATTATTCACTTGCCTTAACCATCCGTCACTCTTAGCTTAAAGGGTATAAAATGGAGTGTTATATTTCATTTTTCATAAACGTGGGGAATTAATTTAACACGTTAGCTGCCATGCGAGTCCGATTGAACTCACTGAAGTGGTCTAAGAAAATGCCTTCGTAGATCCGGTTGGACCCACAATTTCTAATTCGACAAGTTGTCGTTAGAGTACTTGTATTTTAAAGTGCCGCTTCTAGTGTTAATGAACTGTACTGTTTCTATCACAAACAATATAGGAGATATTTATGCTGTAGATTTTATTGTTAGATGTTGGTGATTAACGCCACTAGAGGCGCTGAATATCAATTAAGAAGTATTTGCTGTTTCTGTAGGGCCAATCGGACCTATGAGTTGCGTTTCGAATGACTTAATTTAATTTATTTTGACAAGATGCCAGTGTTGTGAAGTCCCCGTTAATTTGCTGAATATTCAGAAATATCTAGATCACTATACTGTTATTACAAATGAGATCAATTTCTGCGCATATTTCTTCGTTTTCATTGCACAAATTACTACTTATTAGCACTAAAAGCAACATAAACTCATTCACACTTCTCACACAAAGCTAGCTTCTGCATATAACAATGAACAAATTACTATCAAGCAGGGTTGTTAGTTCAACTGTAATTATCCCCTTGTCCATAAACAAAAAACAAAAAAATAAATAAATAAATAAATAAATAAATAAAATAAATAAATAAATAAAAACTACACGAGTAAGTCCGATCTGACCCTAAACTTTCAAGCGCGCGGATTCAATACATCACCTTAGATTATGTTTCAGAATTAACATTATGTTTAAAAAATATGAAATAACAAGAATTTTAGGAATGATAAAAAAAAAAAAAAAAATGGATCAAAAGATTGCGGTTTTGGCCAATAATTAGATGTTGGGTCAGGAGCCACAAAATTTTTGAACGGCCTCTAAATCGAGTTTCCGTGTATTTTACGGAATAAACACATCATACTGAGCTAAGTGGTAGTTTTGGTTTGAATACACTATATGTAGTTCCCCAGCTAAAAGCGTACAAGAAAACGTTTGGTTGAATGAAATATATTGGATTTTTTGGATCAGGGTCCAAAAGCTTTTTGAATGGACCCTAAATCAAGATTTTTTTTTTTACGGAATACCCACACTTGACTACAGTTTATGTAGTTATCGAGATATAAGGCCTACAAGAAAATTTCTGCCTTAAATATATAAGATCTTTTGATCCAAAAAGCAAAAAAATAATGTAAGCAATTACGTATGGCACTCCGCCAGTGAACATCAAAATTCACCCTTGGCAGCTAACGTGTTAAAAAAAAAAAAAAAAAAAAAAAAAAAAAAAACTAGTCATGTTAGCAAGTTCCGAAAATGAATGGACTAATCCGTCATATCATTTAAAATATCTAGATGCTTACTAGTAAGAGTCGTCTTAACAATATCCTGTTCGTTATTAAATTATAATAGTATTTTTCATTTCTTACGAGTATTCATTAAAACAATGTGAGGTGTACACTTTGTGAAGGAATTTGGTTTGTACGGCGTGATGTTTATCAATAAATATTGTAACCGGAAGTGATGGGAGATTTCTATCATTTTCAATATTGACAGACAGTTAACAATGGAGATTAGGTGTATTCTTGAGACATTTTTTTTTTTGATTTCAAGAAATTAATTCGCGCTATCTATTACCGTTTTCTGCTCTCTAGTAATCACCTTAAAAAGATCATAAATTGTTGTTACCTTACCATTTGCGGTATAAATAATATCAGCTCTACCAACGACCTCGATTCCTAAATTGTGTCCCTCTACACCCTCGAAACATTCCTCGTGTACGTCTAGTAGTTCTTATGATTTTTTGTCTCCCGGACGGACAGGCACACAGAATAAATATATTCTAAAACTTTGTCCCATATAGGTTATAGGTAGAGCGTTAATAAAAACAGCGTCCGGAACCGACTCCCAGTACCGGCTTTTATTACAGAAATTGCACTATAAAAAGTATTTTACAAAATACTATGCAAATAATATCTCTAAGTTTGTAAGGTTACTTACGGGTAGTCTTTGGCCGTAAGGTCGCAGACAGGATCTCTACCGAGCTCCGTGGCAGGCTAAGCAGAGTGGAGTTAGGGACCCAATACTCTGTGGCAAGCAGAGGGATGGTTAAGTGGCCAACAGAGTTTCCTAGCAGGCTAAGCGGGTGAGGTTAGGATTCCCAGACAGAGCCCCGTAGCAGACTAAGCCAGGAGATAGGATAGGCGTAGTCCCGTAGCAGACTAAAGGCCTTGGATTAGGTTACTCCTAATGTTCAGTGGCAAACAGTAGTAGGGAAACCATAAAACTGGTACCTAGTTGCTGTCGTCCACCAAATTTATAGGGGTCCTCGGGTGGCGGTGGCGCTGCTGCTCCGATGTCATCATCTGCTCCATGGGAGGAGCCAGAAGTCCTTCGTCTGCAGGTGATAGTGGATCCATCTGGTGTGTAGAATCCTCTTGCAAAAACACGTGTTTGTAAACATTAGCTTGAAAAGTTGTTTATACAGAACACTACGAGGGATATTACAATATAAGGTTTTTCCACGAGACGAGAATACATTTTTTGAAACGACATAGTCTCAACTGTTGTCTAGTATAAGCCGGCACAGTGGTTCAGTGGTAAAAAGTTCATCTTTTAGATAAAAGGATTATTTTAGTTTCAGGCCTGTAAGTGTCTCGTGGATATTTTAATACAGTGGCTCCCAACCGGTGTGTCGCGCAGCCCCTCAGAATATGTCGCAAAATGTGAGAATTTAAGAAATCAGGAATCACTTAATAATTAGTTAATATCGATTTTAAAACAGACAACACCTCCAGTGGTAGCAATGGTGATTAGTATTATAAAGAGTCAATACTTTATAGGCTTACATGATTATCATTTATAATGTAAAGGAATCAATGTGTCTTTGCTTGGATTCACAAAGACTGTTATTAATAATGCATTGAGTTATGCAGACAATGATGTTGGTGACAGGTTTCTATTAATTTTATTTGTGTTTTGTGGAGTTTCTGTGTAGAGTGCTTGCGTCCTGAACTGTCAACAGTCAACTGGTTGTTGTTTTGCTACTTCAGCAATTTATGAATGTTATGTATTTATTGTAATAAAGTTACGAGAGACACCTTCCTGACTCCTCCCAACACCTACAACCACACCTCCTATGACGTCTGGGACTCACTTTCGATATCAACCAGAATAGTCACCGAGCCTGGGGGCCCTCTTTAAATAGCCCCGGTTACTTCCGTCTTGAGGAGTAGCGATATAGATTTGAAGCCGGGAGTAACGGTTCGGAGTGGAAGCTAATTTCGAATTTCTTCTACGAACTGGCAAATGTCCGCAGTATCTTGCCAGTAGTCCAGGACCTGATCCATAGAGGGTGAGCGAGACACCAGGAGACCAGAGAGGAACCAACGCACGTCCGGACGTCATAATGAAGGTACACCTTTCCTAACTGACAATCCTATCCCAAACCCTGTCTCTCTTCTTTTCATAGAAATTCTCAGTAAATTACTTTAATATCCCCAATGAACTTTTTCTTCAAAGGACAGCCGTCCGAATCCAGTGCCTGTGAACTGAGCTAAATTCCCCACTTTAGTTCTTCTGACGGCTTGTGTGTAGGTGGAGTTTCCTTTCCTTTTCCTCCCCCACACACCCTTTATATGGTGGAGATGTGGCTTTCTACTCTTTCTTTTTACTCCTGCTAGTGTCCTACTTGGTGGAGAATTGTTTTTGCCCTGTTAGTTCTATCTCTGCATGCTTTTAGTTCAATCTTCTAGTAGTGCATGTTTTCCTTGTTTTTTCTGGCCAATAGCTGTTGTTGGAGCAGGCATTTCAGTGCCGAGTCTAGACTGGTTTTCTTGCGGGAGTGTAGCACACGCACCCCGATCGAGACCAGTTATTGGGCGTATCTCCGCAACAGACGGATGGTTTCACCAGAGTGGAGGCCAATAAGCTCTCTTGTCTATTGGGTCTTTCGCATTTCACTACTTTTGCAGTGAGGCACTTTTGCCGAGTCTGTGCGAGGTTTATTGCGGAGGTATGGACGTACCCCGAGCAGAACCTTGCTAAGGGCGTAGCACTGTACGAGGAGGGTTTCACCCTATTGTGAATGCTCTTTTGGTGTGCGTCTTACTTTCGAGCAAAAAGTACTACTTTAGCGTCGAGGCCTTTTGGTCGAGTCCGCACACGGAGGTCATTGCGTTCAGATGGAACTTCTGACCGATCTGACTTCCTCGTTTAGGGGCGTAGTGGCGCTAGAGTCCGAGAGGTTCTCCTCAATTGGAAAATAGCTCACCTATGTTTCCTCTTATTTTTTGCATGACACTTGGGTCCTGGCGAGATGTTTTTTTTTCTTTCCTAACTCTTTCCGAAGTATAGTGCGTTTCTTATTTTTTTGTGTGTATTAGCGTATTCTTGGTATTATTTTTTTTATTTTTAAGTTAATTATTGAGTTATAGTATTAATGTGATGTGTAGTTGTGTGCCCAAATTTTTAGAGATTTTTGTCTATGTTGCGTTACTTACATGAGGAATTAGATGTCCCTACAGAGGAAATTTTAGACCATAGCAATACTGTATATTTTGAGCCTGCCGCGTGTTCTTCCCCAAAGTCCGCTAAGGTTACGCGCCAATATTTGTATAATTTATGTCGGCAGTTACGTTTATCCGATACCTTCTCCGAGATTTCTGGGTCCTCTTCCATTTCTTTAAGTCCTAAAGTATCAGATATGGCATCTGCAGCGAATAATGCAGGAGGTGAAGGTCCCGTTCAATATATGAATTCCATTATTAGACCTGAGCCGTTTTATGCTCGTTTCGGGGAGGATGTGGACAGATTTTTGAGGAAATACGAAACTGTGGCCGAAGTCAACGGCTGGACAGGAGCCCGTAAGAAGCTAATTCTAGGATCATTACTGAAAGGAGGTGCTGAAAATTGGTACTCAGCAATTGAGTCAAAACCCGAATTTGCGCAGTGGAATTATGACCAGTTTAAAGAACGAATTCGTCAAACCTTTAAAGATCATGCGCTTCCCCACTTTACTGTTGCGCAGATGAGGGCTCGAGAGCAAGGTACGGATGAGAGCGTGATGGACTACGTTTACTCAAAACAGGATCTCATTCTTAGATCAGATCCTACAGCCTCAGAAAAAGCACAAATACAGTACATTATCGAAGGTCTTCAACCTGAATATTTTCGTGCTGTTATTAAAAAAGAATATGAAAATCTCGCTGCACTCGTCGATGAGTTAATATTAGAGGAAAAAGCACGATTGCTGACAAAGAGGAAGGAATTAGATCAGTTCATTAAAAAGAACTCAGTGCTTTTGCAGTCTGCCTTGGTCAGCAATAAGCCAACAGACAGCCTTCCTTATGTAACAGCTGCTGACGCAGCATATAGACAGGAAACAGCTGTTAGAGCTGCTGACTCGCCACGAGAGCAAACGCAGCAGAGTAATGACGTCAATGGCCGTTTGCTTGAATTACAGCAACAATTATCTAAGTTAACGTTGCAAATATCAGCTTTTTCTGATGGCAGTAAAAACAAAAACAATGACAATGGCTCACGCAATAGAAGAAATAACAGTAGACGCAACTTTCCACGTAATAATAGGCAACAAAACAATGATAATGGTGCCAATAGTTTTCATGTGCCCCAAACCGATCCTAACCGGTCCGAATCAAATACAGGGTCGTCCCAAAACAACGACTCCTCAAAAAAGGGACCTATTATCTGTTTTCGATGCAAAGGCCCTAATCATATCGCTAGATATTGCAGGGCGACTTTAAACTAACGGCTAGGGTAGCAAATTGGACCATTGCTACTCGTTCTCTCCGAATTACGGTCCCTCTTTTCACCCAGAATGAGTTGCCTCATATCAGTGTTATTATGGGAGGAGTCCAGACTGAATTTATGCTCGACACTGGCAGCCAGGTCAGTTGCGTCGGTTCCAATCTAGTACCAGAAAGTGCTAGGAGATATCGCATCAATACTCGTTTACGAGGTGTTACTGGCAAGTTTATACAGGTTTCTGAATTGGCGATTCTCCAGTTTGATATTAATGGGAGACGTTTCTCTCATGTGTTTCGAGTTATTCCACACTTTGACTATGGTTCCTTGCTTGGAGCTGACTTTTTGAATATTCATAAAGCCTTAATTGATTACGATAGAAATACCTTTACTCTTTCTTACTTTGGTCGTTTACCGTCTCGTTCATTGCCGAGGCGAAATTTGGAGGTGCATTTGTCCAAAGTCCTTACAAGTAAAGTTGCTAGCTGTTCCACTCCTGTTTTTCGAGTTTGTGAAAATACTGTGTTGCCACCGCGGTCACATACTTTGGTCCGTCTCCGAAATTCGCTTGATATTACCGGAAAAAAGTTGTTGTTGTCCCCGTCTCAGCGAATTGAAGAGTTATTGGGAATTTTTATCCCACGAGTTTAGGTAAATGGTGAGACACCAGTCGTTTATGTGACCAACCCCACCACCACCCCAGTGAAGTTACGCATGGGAACAGTTCTTGGTCTGGCAGAGGACTTTGAGGAGGTGCCTGTTGATTCGGATGAAGTTGTGGCAAACACCACGGAGGAATACACCCCACCACCAGAGCAGTTAGCAGCATCACAGAAGATGTGCGATCCCACCCGGCTGGATGTCAACCCAGTTTTCTGCCCAAAAGACCGGAAGCGATTTTACCAACTCATTTATCAGTTTGCTGATATCCGGAGTTCGTCAGAAGATGATGTGGGACTCACCCGCGGCTTTGAGCACGAAAGACGCCTTTTCAACACCACGCCTGTCAACAAAACGACCTATCCCGAAAGAATGATCCCATGGAAGAGATGGATTATTTTGGTGAAAAGACGCAATGGACAGCGAATGTTCGTTGGTGACTTAAGATCTCTAGACCTGAAAAAGAAGACACATATTAGCATTTATTGTTTTGATTAGTCTGTTACTGGCCTACCAGGGAATTATAATCTAGATTAGTACGTGTATGTTATGGACGGACTATGTATAGTCGTCCTGCTGTATGTGTCAGAAGCAAAGAAAAGAAAATAACATGCAAGTTACCACCACCATTCGTGCAACCGAAGAAATTCCGCTAGAATTTTCTTTTTTTTCTCTCCCTTGTCTTTTGTTATTTACTCAATGACAATAATTTGAGATGACGTACCTGGAATTACAGAAATTGAAAATTAACCATACAGAGTTTGTTGTTAAACGATTTAATAACCTACATACTACTTATTTTATTGTGATCCCAATATTAGTCGTAATTTTGAGTTTGGCAACGCTCATTCAGTGTTTCTTGATATGTAATTTGAGACGTCAAGTCCGTTCTGTACAACCCAAGGAATCTTAAGTTTTTTTTCTCTCTTTCTTTATGTATAAGCAGAATCGTTACATGCATTATTTTGTGTCTATGTTTGTTTGGATCTATGACTCACAGTTGTTTGAATCGGAATTTGCTTCTGTTGTTTGGTTCCTGTTTTATCATAGTGTTCCCGGGATGATTTTGTTTTACAGGACCATACAGTGTCGTTTGTGTCGTGACAGATTGATTTGTCAGGTTATTGACGTTTTAGTTTATCTGTCCTTAGTGTCTGAAGTCAAATTCCACCTTATGTTAAATGAGTCAAGTTATTGTTTTCTTTCCAACACAAAAAGGAAGAAGGGAGTTTGTGAAGTTTATTTTCCATGATGCGTCCATTTTTCGGACAAGAGAAATATTTGAGTTTTGTTGAGTAATTTTCCTTTGTGTTGAAGTGTCGCAATACCTTACTTGAGTGGGCGCGTTTTGCCCAGCTATTTTTGGGATAATAGCAGCCTTGAAAGATGCATATTTTACCCTAAAATTTCTGCTTTTGATTTAGCTTTAGCCATTAAGCGATACAAAATATCAGTTTTCATGCTTGTTTAGACATTTGTTTTTTTTTAGATACTTCTGGCTTTTTGCTCCTGTTTTTTAGCAGTGAGAGCGGAAGAAACCTTCTCATTCCGTGACACCGCCTGGGTTGTTGTCCACGTGCTCGAGATATCTTTATTATCTATTGGAATTCTTCTACTCTATAAATTATACAAACGGCATTCTAATGCCCGATTCCGTCGTAATGCTAGTGATAAGCAATGTGTACCCTTATCTACAGTGACATCTGTTTCGGAATTTCACCCTGTGATCAACGACACACGAGATTCTACAAAAACTCATTTCTTACGTAATTATCTCACTTATTTGTAGTTTTGCCGCTAGTTGCCTACCAAGTATTTTGGTTAGAATGGTTACGTTTCATCAATTTAAGTAAACTTCTACTGGGATCACAATTATTTTGATTCTGAGTATACCTACCCCCTCAACAATGAAACCTAGTGTACGTACATTTCAAACATACAATTGGTTTATTACATTAATTCTTCTTTCTTCGGTCCCCCTTTTTTGTGCCCCCGACCCCCCCCCATGTTACTGGAATAATCATAATATTATTTTTTTAGCCGAGTGCTAGGCGGCATAACCTGGCCCCGTTCCTGTTTTTGAGAAGATTAGCTGAAACAGGAAATGGTTTCAGCCTTATGATTATTCTGGTCCCACCCTCATACACCCTCCCTCCCTCCAAGATTGCCTTGTGTTGATTCTGTGTTGTATGGTATTATTTGATCGTTGGGCACCAATTACAAGTCATATTAATGCTTAATTTTTGTTTCTTTTTTAATTTTGTCTTGTTCTTCCTCTATTCCTCTTCCCCCGTACGTTTACTTTTTGTTTTTCTACTGTACTAAGATTAGCCTTGCACTTACGTTCCAGCTACTTAAATTTTCTATTTTCTTACCGCAACTACATTTTTGTAACCCTTTTCTTACTTTTCCTCCCACATTCTCATTCTACTCAGTCTCAGTTCTTTCTAGTCAATTTTATGCTATTTTAATTTCATACCTAAAACCCGCTTCTTTCTCCCTCCCATGCCTTCATTATGCAGCGAATGAAGAAGAGGTTGCCGTCCATCGTAGACCTTCAAGAGGCCACCGCCCCCCCCCCCCCAGGAATGCTACATCGAGTACATATGGATTGATTGTGGATCACTGTTTTACTTTTCCACCAAGATACAGTATTTTTTGCATTAATAGTAACTTCGGATGGACCGTTACGAGGATAGCGTCCCTCGACGCCATTTTGAACTTTTCATCAGAGACTGATTTTCGTGCCTGATATATACCACTTTTAAGCTGCAATTAACACTTCATACTTCCCCCTCCCCCTATTTTTTTATATACCTTTATTGTCCTCTTCATGCCGGTTCGCTGCCACCTTCGTCCATCAACACTAATAAACTATTTTTTCTCTGGACACATTTCTGCTTTGCTCTTCATGCCGGCTGGTGATGGCACTTGTTCAGACTACAGCACCGTCTAGTGGAAGCTTTTGGAACCTCCGCCTACAAGGCCATCTGCATTCTTAGAAGTGCTATCGTCAAAGACTACTGACCGATATACTTCAAGGGCACTCGAGTCAGCAAAAATTTTCTAAAGGTCTTACGTAGTTATAAACAATTCCACGTGCTTTTGTGTTTACATGGACATGTGCTTCAATGAACGCTTCTTTATACGTCAAGTGAACGTTTATTGTGTTTACAAATATATATATGGATATGTGTGCTTTTGTCCTTTTTTTTTTAACACAAAAGACAAAGAAAGAAAAGTGCAGTAATATGAAGAAGACTGGAACTTCTAACCTAAATATCGAATTATTAACATTTTTTTTTTGTTTTCTGTGTTGTTTCCATTTTATTTTGGTGTTTTTTTTCTTCGGTGATAAGTATATATACACATGATTATCAGTTTAGTGGTGCATATTATTCAATGAACGATGATATAAAATAAACTTGTTTTTTTTTATATATCTTCAGTTCCAGACGGGGGAGTGTAAAGGAATCAATGTGTCTTTGCTTGGATTCACAAAGACTGTTATTAATAATGCATTGAGTTATGCAGACAATGATGTTGGTGACAGGTTTCTATTAATTTTATTTGTGTTTTGTGGAGTTTCTGTGTAGAGTGCTTGCGTCCTGAACTGTCAACAGTCAACTGGTTGTTGTTTTGCTACTTCAGCAATTTATGAATGTTATGTATTTATTGTAATAAAGTTACGAGAGACACCTTCCTGACTCCTCCCAACACCTACAACCACACCTCCTATGACGTCTGGGACTCGCTTTCGATATCAACCAGAATAGTCACCGAGCCTGGGGGCCCTCTTTAAATAGCCCCGGTTACTTCCGTCTTGAGGAGTAGCGATATAGATTTGAAGCCGGGAGTAACGGTTCGGAGTGGAAGCTAATTTCGAATTTCTTCTACGAACTGGCAAATGTCCGCAGTATCTTGCCAGTAGTCCAGGACCTGATCCATAGAGGGTGAGCGAGACACCAGGAGACCAGAGAGGAACCAACGCACGTCCGGACGTCATAATGAAGGTACACCTTTCCTAACTGACAATCCTATCCCAAACCCTGTCTCTCTTCTTTTCATAGAAATTCTCAGTAAATTACTTTAATATCCCCAATGAACTTTTTCTTCAAAGGACAGCCGTCCGAATCCAGTGCCTGTGAACTGAGCTAAATTCCCCACTTTAGTTCTTCTGACGGCTTGTGTGTAGGTGGAGTTTCCTTTCCTTTTCCTCCCCCACACACCCTTTATAATAACATTAAGGATAAAATATTCAAACAGGTGTGTCCAATGCCGTGTGCGTACAGTAAAGTTTGTCGTCAGTCAGAAAAATCACTGCCCTAACATACTTGGATTTTCTTCGGGTTAACACGTTTACTCTCACTATATTCATTCCACCAATACGTTTGTTAATTATCCGTCTCTGCTTTCTTTTGTAATATGCTCAATTTAAACTAATAATCATAAGATACAGGCAACGCAATCTGCAAGAGGAAACCTGTTCTTAAAACGAATAGAGTTTCTATTATCCGACGTCGAGGATGATACAGGATCCCTCAAATGATCTCCCGTATTTGGAGAGGGCGCTGTGTAAGTTGTGGTGGGTATACGGTGGCTGAGCGGGTATCCATTGATGCCGGAATACAGATTCTGTACAGAAGGTAATGAGACTAGCAGCCGCGTGGCGCTTCAGTTGCCAGTAGCGAGTTCCCCGCAAGGGAATTTTTAGTGGGGGTGTAAGCTAAGCAATGCACTGGATATCAGTCGCGTCCGAGTTCTGATGCGGTAAGGATCACTCGTGGCGCAAAAAGCTCTTTTTGAGATTTGTCATGGCACATTTTTAGAAATATTTTGTTAACCATTATTTTGCACATGTTTAGATCTTCCGCAATTAACCTTACACTCAAACAACCGTCGGAGTTCAGGAGATTTTTCAGTTTTGCCACGCTTTTGTCCAGACCACTCGTTGGAGGCCGTCTTTAATAGTCTTCCGTCCGTTCTTGAACTTCCTGAAGCACCGAAAAGCTTGGGCCCTTGGCAGGGCATTTCTTTCAAACCAAGGTCTCGGAAGCATTTTGCCCAGTCCAAAGCAAACTTTAATGCGAATGCTTCATTTGTTACATTTTCTGTCGTGACCAAAACTTAAGAAAACAGCTTTTGCGCGACGCGTGATTCTTACTGCATCAGAACTCGGGCGCGACTGGCATCCAGTGCGTTGCTTAGCTTAGACTCTCCACTGAAGATTCCATTGCCACAGAGCGCGCTGCTGGAGACTGGAGAGCCGCGTGACGGTCAGTCTCCTTACTTTCTGGACATACCCTGTACGTGTCATTTTTATTAGTCGCAATGGCGTGGCGGGATGAAAATTGTGCGTTTCTTGTGGAGGAGTATATTCGCAATGGTGATTCCCTGATTACTACTCTGTGGGAATCTCGCATTCGGTTCGGACTTGGCCGATATGATTCTGTTCCAGATAGAAAAAGAACTATTCAAGTTTGGGTACCAAACTTTAGAGCAACACGTTCTGCACTGAGAAAAAAATCGCCTGGTAAACCTAGGACCGAATAAACTCCGAAAAATGTGGAGCATGTGAAAGCGTTCATCCAGTTATCTCCAAAGCGTTCTGCACTTAAACAGGCAGCTGTCCTGGGACTCTCTGATAGGAGTGTAAGAAGATTCGTGCACAGAGATCTTCGCATGTACTCATACAAAATGAAGAATGAAGTGAGAGAGATTTTGAAACTTGTAGAGCTCTGTGTGAAGACACTTTTCAGAACATTTCTATTGGCACTGTTTCGATTTCGTTTGATGATGCCCACTTGTACTTGTCAAGTACTGCCAATAAACAAAATTTCCGCTACTGGGTAGGAGAAAATTCTCAGGAACTTCACCAATGGCCACTTCACAGCCCTCGTGTCACAGTTTGGTTGCCTTTCTTTGGCTGTTTTAACTGCCTTTTGAAATACAGGAGCTCGTTTTGCCGAACCCTGTATTACAAACAAAATACCATATTAACAAATATAGATTTACGTAAATATCTCTGACCATTTTTTAAAAGGTTTATTCAGTGATTTATAGCGTTAGCTGGGAAAAAAAAGTGGAAAGCTCTTCATTTTACAAGAGATAGTACCTAAATAAGCGTCCTAGCAGCGCAGACAATAAATATGACAGTGGGAAGCGATAGGCTTAGTCAACTGGCTACGTTGGCCGCACGCTATAACTGGCCGCTTTGTCAATAATCTCGACGTTGGACTAGCCAATAAGTGTATCTGAAAATTGGCAATTTTTAGTTAACACCGAAACCTTATATTTTTTTTTTACAAGATTTAGCAATCGTGTGGCCTTCTTATCAACTCAATGCATCAGGTATGAAGCTTTCATCGTCTATGATTCTTACAGATTCTTACAACAATGAAAAGTCTGATAAGATTCCTGTGTGAACGCAATTTTTGAGAGATTTTTATCCAACATAACCCTTATAAGATAAGTGAAATTGCAATCGGGAATACGAGGTCAAAATTGTTGGATAAATGATGACTTAAAAACAATTACGATGCGACAACGAAATATATCATTAGTCCTGTAGACAATACTAAAAATAGCTATGAATTGTGTTACAATTTTCCCCTTTCTAGTTAACCAAAACCCTAATCCTAATCCTAACTATATATAAAACTACATGAGCTGACATAAAATATTGAGCACTTCCTGTAGGGCTACGCGTGCGTGATCATATGATCACAGCAGTTAGTACTTATCAAAACAAGTCTTGTGTAACTTGATGTCAGTGATTTCTTTACATGATATGCATTGTCTACTAGGAGAAGGTTCTGGTAACACAATTCGAACAAAACAAGTTCCATATTGCAGCTTCAATACAATCTGGAGGCATGGTTGTTGGCATTTCACTAAAAATAGCGTAAAAACTGCATTGTCCTCACAGTAGATATTACAAGATATTCTTATATTTTATCCTTTCAAATTATTTTGTGCTTGGTTATATTTTAGAGATACCAAATGTTGCAACAGTGTACATTTCACTCATCTGAAAACATTTGGGGCATGCTTAATCAAGTTTTTCAACAGTGTGATCGTATGAACACGCACGGCGTTTAAATATATTTTTCTCTCTTAGTATGTAAAAATGTCGATAGTACAGTAAACTTTTGGAGATAAATTAATTTAGAACAGTTTGTACATGCTTTCATTTCCTTTGTTTTATTCTTTTCACTTTATTATTATTATTATTATTATTATTATTATTATTATTATTATTATTATTATTATTATTATTATTATTATTATTATTATTATTATATTACCTTTGCTACTACTTTTACTGGTATTTTTTACTTTCATTAAAGAGGTCTTTTACTTCAACAAATCCTTGATATTGTGGAATCGAGTGACGTACAAGACATACAAGTCATATATCTTGAACCCCCGAAACATAACATCTTTGCGGATGAAGATTCAGGAGAAGAGAAATGCAATGATTCAAGAGGGAGGTTCAGGACAATCGACAACCTTACAGGACGTTAATTTGCCAATCACGCTGAAGTTGTTTTCGCAGATAACACTGGACTTGGTGAAGATGATGTGACAACAAAGTGGTCACAAAACTGCGTCTGTATGTTACGGGGCTTAGTCTGTTTATAATGTTGAGCGATATTTCCAGAGTGAAAAAAGAAAATACGCGTAAATCGTCTATATTTATTAGAAGAATACAACAAGCACATGGAAGATACTGATCAAATAGACCAGAATATCTCATCGCATTGAAATCAGGTCCAAATGGTGGTTTTGGGCACTTTTCTCTTGGATGATTGATGTACCGGTGCGAAAGACATCGCTTCAGTTGAGCAAAAATAGAATAAACATCTCACATTTATAATTTTGAACTTATTTGCAGAAATATAAAGCCGTTCCTTAGGTGCAGGAGGTCCAGCTACTTCTAAGTTGAACAGTGAGTAATACTGTGTAAGTGGTTATGCTTACTTTGATGAGGTAGACCACGTAGAGGTTCGCTCTAATCGTAAACATTGTGCATATACTCTGTGTTCAAGCACAGTTCTTGCGAAATGGTTCAAATATAATGAGGGCTTGTACGTACAGACAGTTTCTTTAAACGAAATCCATAAAGTCCATTTACGCCCGAAGGTGGGGCCTGGTTCCCCCATTGCTCACGAAAATATATACGTAATATACCAAACTACTTATATTCAATGCCAGACTAATATAGCGACCACGGAATGCACCAACCTAGATTTTTTTCGGGCCCCCCTGAGAAAGTCCCATTGATAATGGAATTCATAACCTACAACTCCATAATCCCAATACTGTGCTTATTTTGACTTCTAGATCGTAACAGTTTTTTTTTCTAAGACAATAAACGTTTTATTCGTTTACGTATGTGTGAATAATTTAACAGGTCATTCATATACTCATGCTATCCTAAGGTGCTTACTTGAACGCCTAGCGTGTTCATATGATCACGGGGTCCCCCAACGAAACGGCTTACGTCACGAACTTAAAATTTCTCATACGTGGTCTTCACACCAAAATAAGCCAAAATTACCAACTTCACCAGAATTGAAAACAAAAAATAATTCCGGCGTTAATGGGTTAAATTTGGCATAATTTAGCTCTTTGGAACTAACCCACGGCAAAATTGCCAAAAGTGAATACTTTTAATTTGTGGGGCCTGGTTCCCCCATTGCTCACGAAAATATATACGTAATATACCAAACTACTTATATTCAATGCCAGACTAATATAGCGACCACGGAATGCACCAACCTAGAGACGAGATGAAGAATTTGTCTATGTTATTTAAATGGGCCTTATTTTGGACCTATAATCTCATGTTTTAGGTACTTGGAATTGGAGTAAAAATTTGAAATTCAGTATGCTTGTACGTTTTCGTTAGCGTTATCTAACTGAATTATCAGAAATAAAAATTTCCAACCTTAAAGTGGTTTTATAGGAAACTGATTCTTTTCCCATGTTATTTATATGGCACATCGTCTACACCCCAAAATGTTTAGACACTTCCGGCAGGTTTAGAATCATGAAATTTGGCATGATTCTAGCCTTCCAGGAATGACCGACAGGAAAATTGCTAAAGGTGAATATTTTTAATTTTTTAAGGGTCTAAGGGGGAAGAAGACATTCCTATGCTATTTAAATGGGAGTTTTTTGGTATACAAAATCTTATCTTTTAGACAGCTGAAATAGGAAAAGAAACGATAAAATCGTGGGTTCAAGAGATGCGAGCAAAGACAGTGTGTGAGGGCGATGCCCCGGATGGGCAAATTTAGGAAATATGAAGAGCAAGTTCAGGAAATCCACTGTTGATTCAAAGGAGAAAGATAAAAAATGCGAGTCCGTAGGCCGAGTAGAATCCGGGGTATGCGCTTCAGCTAGCCAAAGTCTAGTCTACTTATAGAACTCGAGTTCACACGAACTGTTATTATAGCTTCCCAATTATAGCTGTGCCTTTCCATCAAGAGTGAATTGTGCATTTGCTCTTTAGTTACATTTCCTGAATTTAGCACAGCTGGGGGCTTCGCCCCGTGACCCTCACGTTTACTCGGCCTATGGTCTCGCATCTCTTAAATCCACAATTATGTCAAATTTCAAGTTTTCTTTCCTATTTCAACCATCTAAAATATATGATTTTGTATCCCAAGAAAAATCCTATTTAAATGACATGGAGATTTCTCCATCCCCTTTAGACCCCTTAAAATTTATAAATAATCACTTTTGGAAATTTTCCTGTACGTTAGTCAACGAAGGCTACAATCATGCGAAATTGCATCATCCTAATCCTGCCGGAAGTGCCTAAACATTTTGGAGTGTAGAAGATGCCCCATATAAATAACATGGGAAAGATTTTTCAGTTCCCCATAAAACCACTCTACAGTTCGATATTTTTATTTTTCGCCACTTACTTATTTAAGGATAACAAAAATGTATACGCATACAAGTTTTTATTCCAATTCCAAGTACCTAAAATATGAAATTATAAGTCCAAAAAATGAAAGATTTACATAAAATGGAAAATTTCTTCATCTCCTCTTTTGACCCACTAAAAATTAAAAATATTCACTTTTGGCAATTTTTATGTTGGTTAGTCCCAAAAAGCTATAATAACGTCAAATTTAATCTCTCTGGCCCTACAGCAAGTGCCCAATAATTTGGGGGTGTAAAAAGTATATCATATAAGTAGCATGGGAAAGAGCTTTTAGTTCCCCATAAAACCACTCTACATTTGGAAATTTTTAGTTTTACTTATTTACTTAGTTAACGCTAACGGAAACGTACAAGCATACCGAATTTCAAGTTTTTATTCCAATTCCAAGTACCTAAAACATGAGATTATAAGTCCAGAAAAACATCCATTTAAATAACATGGGGAGATTCTTCATCGCGCATTTAGACCCCCTAAAAATTAAAAATATTCACTTTTGGTCATTTTCCTGTGTGTTAGTTTCGGAAAGCTTTAATCATGATAAATTTGAACTTTCCACGTCAACCGAAAGTACCCATTTATTTTATCAGTTTGTGTAGTTTTATATATAGTTAGGTAGGATATATTCTACATCTATCCTGTCGACATTGAATGGATACAACAAAAAGGTGCTGAATTTTTGGCAACGGAGACTATGGTTAAGCTATTGCAGCACGTAATACTGTTCAAAAACCAATCTAAAATGCATGCACTAGACCAACTTGCAAACAAAAGAGGACACGAGATAGTTCGCTTACCGCCCTTTCACTGTCATTACAAAACGATTGAGCTTATACGGTCTGCAGTAAAGCGGAAAGTTGCAAGGAAAAATAAGGCATTCAAACTGACAGAAGTAGGAAAACTGATTAATGAATAAATTATTCATGTAACACGAAAAGACTGAAAATCTTGTGTGCAACATACGGACAAATGACAAGAAAATGTCTTGATGAAAAACAGGATGTAGCAAGATTTTGCAACTGGTAATAATAAATTTATAAGACTCACACAACGTCAAAACTCAGACTGACATGAACAATAGTGGTAACGGTGGTGAAGACGATAAGCTTTTATCCCTTGCACTTGGATAAATCAATAGATAAGTTGCTCTTTATATTTCTAGTAGGCAGCAGAGATGACGTGGGTCAATGAAACATTGATCCGTTGACCCACCACCATCCATGATAAATGACCCACTGACCAATGACACACTTTGACTCAACATCCACCATGACACTCTGACTCACCAAAACGCATGATCATCAACTCTGACCCATGATCCACGCCCTCCTCTCCACTGAATAAAGAGAATATACTTGTAATAAAGCAAGGCTGTGAAATTATCTCTAATCAGATTTTCAATTCCTACGGTCAATAGCTCAAGCACTGTTCTGTTATAATAACGGTGGATCTGACCTTTAGGATATAAAATGGAAAAGTGTTTGTCATGAGCCAAATTTCGATTAATTTCAATTAAATTATCATAGTATAATTATTTCCTTGTTGAATTATCGATATTTTTCAGTGGAAAAAAATAAAATTTAAGTCACAAATCAAGGTAAAGACCAACGTAAAAGGAGAAAGTGTAAAACTCAACTCTGTCTTGAAAGCCAAGTAGTAAGTTATATCACTATTATTACAATTTGCAAATATCGACATCCAAAAGTGCCTGAAGTTCCTTTATCAGTTAGATATACTCATCGCAGGTAAGAAATACATCAAATGAAAAAGGAAGAAACATGTAGGCCTTGAAAGTAAAATGTAGACAAATTCGCCACTGTTCACAAGATGCTATCTACAATTCACTGAACAGAGTGAGTCGGTAGGTTAGAGTGGGTCACGGTGGGTGATGGGACGCAGCGGGTCACATCCTGCTGAACCACGACCCACTGACTCACTCTATGTCTGGTAAGCACACTGAAAATTCTACATTTTACTGGAATAACACATGAAAATAATCCTGCTAATTAATTTGCCATACTTCTAGATGGAGAAACAGCGAGAACAGAAAGGGGAGCCCGCAATCCGGCAACACCGCACGGAATATCGCTTGTAATTGGCTACTTCTTATGTTCCTTCTTATCTAAGAAAAAAAAAAAGCTGTAGTTCCACGTTATCTGTAGGTCTATATCCTAGTTGGTAATGAAGAGAGAGAGAAAAAAATAATATTTTGTGCTACACACTTATGTGCTTTAGGGTTGTGGAGACGAATATTAATAAAAGTGGATTATTATGGAAGCATTGATCGAATGAAAATGTGGGAGGAAACGAAAGAACCTAGAAAGAACCCACGAATACGGCCTTGTCTATCACAAACTTGCAGAACCTGGACTCTTCCCAGTGTTTCCTCCAGAGCATCAACAACCCCTTGCTCAGAGTTGGTCAACCGCCCCCTGTAACTAAGGTAAATCAAATTGCAATTATATGTTACTGTTGCACAGGGCATGCCATTTAGGAAATACTGTTCCTATGCTTTCTTCCTGTTTTGATTTTGCCTTCTCCCCCCAAAAAAGAAAATCTGAAGCAAAGCCTGGACCTCACTTAATCGCGTGATTCTGTGCTGGAAACAGCGTTTAAAAATGAAATAAAATCTTTCAGTTTAACTTCCCACGATAATGCCCTTTAGGCTAAGGGAGACGGTGATTAAGGCAAGTGAATGATGATGGTAGAATTGATGGAATAAGAAAGTGGAAGGAAATGGAAGTACCCCGAGAAAACCCAAGAACACGATATTGTCCACCACAAACTTACTTGGATGGGGATCGAATCGGGGACCCCACGCACTTGCGGTAAGCGCTGTACCATTAAGTCACTGTTCCTTTCGAAAACAGAGTTTAAAGTTCAAAGTAACTAACTTACAAGAAAATGATACAATTAACCGCTTACCTTGGTTGTTGTCACCATTGTTAAAAGATGTACGACGTGTGTACTTGAAAGCGACACACAAAAGGCTACTGCATAAATATTTAGCAATACAAAGTTTATATACATGTGAATTTGAAGTGTTTGAAAACAACAGCAGAAGTTCCAAAATCTCCCATAAAATGTTTTCTTCTGTTGTTATGAATGAAAAGCTGGGGAGAGAAGATTCCACTGTTGATTGTTTTGTTCTGTGGAATTTTCATGTGCATTTTTCCGAAACCAACAAAACAGAATGAATGGAACTTCCCTCAGAGTGCTGTCTGTGAACGAAATCTACGTATTCTTCCCAAAGAAAAGAAATGAATTTATGTTATGTGTGTGCTTCATTGTACTCATAATACAAGTGTTGCCAGTTCGGTGATATTTTCACCTGCTTAGGAACAAGATAGTAGATTCCATAAATAAAAGTGAAACACTTGAAACTTAATTTTCTAATGTTAGGATTTAGGAATTGAATTTCTGGGTTTGGCCATGTTAGTGTGTCCGGTATGAAAGATGACGTCAATCGGTGATTACAATATCCGAGGGATGGGTAGGAAATAAGTATTGGGGAAGGAAGGAAGCGGACTGGGACCTATATATTAAGTATAATCCCGGCATTTTCCTGGTGTGAATGAGGAAAATCCAGGAAAACCTCACTCAGGATGTCAGGCCTGAAAAAGATTTTTACACATTTTTACCCGGGTGTCCCCACCGGGAATTGAACCTGGGACCGCTCGCACCAAAGACGAGAACGTTAGCGACGACGCTACGCGGGGACATAATGTTTTAAAGTACATGAACAAGCATTGGAGTTAGTTTCATATTCTAGAGCTACGATTGATTCTTATTAATTTGAAGTTTAGCGTCTTATTTGATTTGATTTTAAGTTCACGGTCTCTTTCAGCAGAGAGGCTGTATGAGACGTGGGTCTACAGCTTAATGTGAGATTTGAACCCCATGAGATCCCACCGGGAATCGAACACTGGTCTCCCACGCCAAAGGCGTGTACTCTAACCGCTTAGCATCTAGGGTGCTTAGCGTTTCATTGTGAACCAATGCTATAGTATATATGATGTGGACCTAGAGCTTAAAGTGGGATCCGAACCACTTGTATGCTGACCATTTAGCCACGAGGTAGTTCTGGATCTACGCTAGAGTCACAAACTATGGCACTTTGGTTGGATTACAATTTGGCGTTTCTTTGAGGACCAAGGCTATAACAATGTGGACCTACAATTCAAAGCGATAATCACTCCTGCTGTGGTGTATGCTTGCGAAACATGGTCGCTCACTCTGAGGAAAGAATGTAGACTGAAAGTATTTGAGAATATGATCCTGAGACGAATATTCGAACCAAGAGGAACTGGAACGGAAAACGGCTGGAACTTCATAACGAAGAACAAGACAATTTATACGGTTTACCAAAAATTGTTAGAGTCATCAAATCTAAAGGCTCAGGAGGGCAGGGCATGTAACAACAATAGAAGAAAGCAGGGAGAAAAATCGAAATTTTAACTGGAAATCCAATCGGAAAATACCCATTAGCAAGAACTAGGTGCAGATGTGAGGACAACATTAAGACGGATCTCACAGAAATATTATTACAAAATGTAAACTGGATCCAGTTAGATAAGCACAGAAGTCAATGGAGAGCTTTTGTGAACTCGGCATTGAACCATCTGGTTCCATATGCCATAGAGCTAGTTAGTTAGTTGTTATAATACTGATGAAAATAAAATAAAATAGAAGTTAATTGAAAGAATTCAGAGATAAACTATGTCGGTCGTGAAGCGCCCCATTCATACCTGCACAGAAAACAGATGACTATCATGTGCTATTCAGCGCTACGTGACTCCTAATCACAAAGGTAGCAGATGAATATCGTGTAACGTTCAGTGCCAACTTAATAGAACAGAAATGGCGGGCATTTCGAAAGCTGTGTTCTTTATGGGATATCCCACTGGTAATGTCGGGGAACATGGTAGCTCAATGATATGGTGTTTACCTGTGATGCGTAGGGTCCTTGATTCGATGCCTAGTCAAGCAAGTTTGTGGAGAACAGCATAGCGTTCGTTTGTCTTCTCGTGGTGCTCCCGTTTTCATCCACATTTCATTCCACCAAATCTTCCATCATCATTCACTTGCCTTCATCATCCGTCTCCCTTAGCCTAAAGGGCATAGTCATCGGACATTACACTCGAAGATTCCAAACGTTTGATGGAGGAATATCTAATTCCGTCAAGAATGAAATGCTGGGAAGATGGAAAATATAGTTGTACACTCCGCATCAATAAAATTGCTTCGTGCAGTTAGGCCACCCAATATACGCCTTCTTATCCGATAATCGTGTCAGGTAAAGAGACTCTCTGTCTCTCTCCTCCTTTCTTCTCTCCCATACTAAAATTAGCTAACAACATGAGCGCATTTCTAATTTCAAACTAAACATGCATTAGTTTCGATAAAATGAAATAATAAAACTGAGACGAAACAAGATTCATTGGTTAATGAAGGGAGAAACTCCAACACACACAATGAAAAATTGAAACCAATAGATGTATATTACACAGAGATTCAAAAATGAGGCACAAAGAAAGAGAGAGAGAGAGAGAGAGAGAAGAAGAAAACAAAAAGGGAGAACTGATAAAACCGTGGAATTCAAATATAGTAAGAAAATAACCTAGCATTATGAAGTTCCGTTTTCACAAATCCAACAGTAATATAGAAATAACGTTTGTTTTTACATATTTTTTTCAGAACTATTCGAATATATAGAGGATGCTTTAAACATTTATTATGTCACTTTCATAATGGATAGCATACTCAATTTCAAGTAGAACTGTAGATCTCCGAGACACATCTAGGATAATGTCAAAAGTTTAACACACATACTTTGTTTCCGCGTGGTTCGAATGCAAATTCGGTAGTGTTCATTGAACGTACTGATCCAAAATGCATTCTAATATACCCAGTAGGTAGCGTTGGTCATATCCTCCATTTCAGACTACTAATGCAAACTGACCAAAAAAAGAAAGAAAGAAAAGAAACAGAAATAAATAAAGAAAGAGAAAATTGAAGGATGCTATTTTACAGCTAAATTTCTATCAGAAATACTCTATATTAAAAGACCAAACTGTATCGTAATGAAAAGTTACAAATGTTCGAAAGGAAACGTTTATGTTCCTCATAGATGTAACATGTTTCAAATTTCGACGTGAATAAAACACATTGAATTATAGGATTGGAACAAATTTTGTGTCGAACTAGTATAAATAAAATTTTGTTTTCAAGATCTTGAACGAACTTTAAAAGTTCGTTACTGAATTTATATGAATGTCCGTGTGGGTGTCTGTATGTCTGTTATTTGCATTTTTTTTTTTTTTAATTTTGAGTCCTCCATTCGATAAAGCTTCAAAAACTATCTGTGAAAGTGATGGATTTTTTCTCGTCACTTACCGTTCCCGAGATATTGGCCCAAAAATGACTGATCTCCGGAGATTTCAGGAGCCATGTCTCGTGAACCGTAAGTAATAGGGAAATGATATTGGTGTTGATCAATACCTAAGAGAATCTTAAACATTTCGGTACCAAATAGTAGCCCGTGGCTACTGTCCAACTGACCACTGGTTTGGCGAATGGCCACCAGTTAATATTGGTACCAAAGAGTTTATTATTCTTTAAGGCAGCGTTTCCCAACCGGTGTGCCGCGGCACACTGGTGTGCCGCGAATGGACCGCTGGTGTGCCGCGAGGAAATCGAAACAAAATTATTAGTTCTGTAGCAACCAAATTGCAAGACATAGGAAAAATGTATATTTTTGTATTTGACAATACTATGAATTTCTACTATAGAAAAATTCCTGTAATTGTAATATATTATTCTACATCTATTACTGTGTACCAGACAGTATTTCGGTTCGTACACATTTCCACAGTTAGCTGCTATGTTACGCTTCAATTGAGAGTCATACTACCGAGAATTGGAAGCACTTGTACGATAGGCGTCAAGTGAACGTTCGTAGAACACTCATTCGCACGTGAATGATAGAACAACATTTTGTTCAACAGGTGTGTTTTGACTTCGACGCATCGCAAACTGTGTGATTGCAACAATATACACCGCTTTTGGTTAAAACAGCAAAGTTAAAAGTGCAAGACATTTGTTTGTACGTTCGTTATTTAGTGATCTTCGTTCTTAGTGAAAGGTTGGATACAGTTTTCGAAAAAGAAAGCGTATTTTTAAAAATCTGAGTCCTATATTTCATTGCAATTGCTTTTTTATTTTAAAATTAGAACAAAAAAATAAAGTTAATGAATTAGCATAGGGGAAAACCAGTAATCGAGCATTCATCTCTGTGAGAAGGATATCGGTAATCACAAAAAAAAAAAAAAAAAAAAAAATACCATGGTATTTTATATTTGCAAATAAAATAATAATAATATCTATGAGTGTGCCGCGAGAATTCAAGTTACACCCGTAGTGTGCCGCAAGTTGAAAAAGGTTGGGAAACACTGCTTTAAGGTATTGATTAACATTAATATCATCTCTCTATGACTTACCGTTCCCGAGACATTGGGAAAAAAAAAGTAGCTTCGTTTTTGGGAGATTTAAGGAGCTTTATATCTGGAACCGTAAGTCATAGAGAGATGATATTAGTGTTGATAAGTATGTAAGAGCATGGTGAACATTTTGGCACCAAGTAGTTATAGAGAGATAATATTTTGCGAGAAACAGAAGGAAGTGCGGATAAAAAGATTTACTTTTACATGTAGTGAAAGTCACAGTTATCCTTCCCGCTCCATCTCTCCATTATTTTTAAGTTGGTTGGCAATGATCTTGGAGCATTCTCAACTGGTTTTGTTATGAAAACTTTTGTTGGACACTTTCGTCTCATTAAACTGAGCAACACTGAATATTAAGTTGCCATGCCAATTAAAATGTGGGAAAAGAGAGAAGTGTTGAGATAAAATTACTTTATGTATAACAGCCTGATTACCCTTTGAAGTATATCACACCTTATTAACGGATGAATAACGACCAAGAAATATAAATCAATTTGTACACGTATTATCAATTAATTTGCCTTAATTATCGTGTGAAACTAGACTTCATTGAATACATTTTAAAAGATAATTTATTCAAGAAAATACTACTTGAACTCTTCTCAAGGAAATGTTTTACAATCTTTAGACTTGATTTTCATTAGCAATATAAATAAAATTAACACACTAAAGCTGTCAGGAGATTAATTATAATTTCAGATATTTAAATAATGAGATATTTTGATGTACGACCGAAACGTTTTGATGTAGGATATAGCAATCATATAACGAAGTTATTTTATTTGTTTTAATGTTTTGAGGCGGTGATAAACGTTGTAGGCAAAAAAAAAAAAAAAAAAAAAAAAAAAAAGGAGGACAGATAATTCAGAGAAGTGAGTGATGATGGAAAAATCCGTGCAATGATAATATGGAAGGAAACCGGAGCACCCCGAGAAAACCTACGGTCACACTGTGGTCCACCACAAACTTACTAGGGCGGAGATTGAAACAGGGACATCACGCACCAGAGGCGAGCCGTCTAGCACTTTCTTAACTACTTATTACTATGCTTATACTTAATTTTACTCGCTTTTTACTTGTTTAACTCGTTTTTCCAGTAACCCAGAACGACAGGAACACGAACACAGAAACGTCGAGGACAGTTAAAATGACAAAGGCTCTCCCACCAGGAATCGAACCCGGAACCCTGTACACCAAAGACGAACGTACTAGCCACTACAACAGTGCACCCTAAGTTGAACAAAGTTTTTGATCTAGTGTTCTGCAAATATATCAGTGGGTATCCTCAATCCTAGTTTCATTATTATGGTTAGAGTATTTACATCGTTGTTCAAAACAGAAATGCGAACGGGCAGTGCCGATACACGCTCGCCCTCTCTTAGAGTAAAATAAGAACACAGTCATGATTACTCTCCTTAGCGGCTACACGAACACAGACCAACGACACATACAGAAGAGCAACTTTGAATGTGTGTTATTGAAATCAGTTTGGATCGTCTGCACAGCGAAAGATCCAATTAACACTCGGTGGGCGGGATGATGTATCCCCTGAGTGTGATGGCGCTACCGTCGGTCTGCGAACGTGACGTCATGGGTTGTCATGGTATATTCTTTGTCTGTGTACATAAACGGGACTCTTCAGTTCTGTGTCCTCTGCGTGGATGTTAGCTTTGGTTTTGAGTTCAAGTAAAATCTCCGGATGAGCACTCCACGTTATGTAATAAAGCGGTGTTCGGTTGATTCTGGCTTCTCCAATTTCCGTATCAGCTCCTGCAGATAGTAGCATCTTGGTTGCAGGAAGACTTCCCACAATAGCTGCAGTGCAGGGTCAAGTCAAGAAAGCACTATATGTTCGTTCACGTTAAATCTCTTGACAACAAACTTCGCAAGTTCAATATGAAAATTGTTCTAATATCTCCCAAAGTCACAGCAGTGCAAGGATCAAGTGGGACAATACTTAATTCCTAGTCCTTATATGATGTTGCTTACCACGTGTTGAAAACAAAATAGTGGTTATACTCAAGTAATTTACCTGCTTATCATATGAATACAAACATGTCATGAGCATGTCTATTAAATAGTATTTAAGTAGATATATATTATGCGTCTCTCTTTTTCCCATGCTCTTGTTCCAAGGTCCTAACCTTGTAAGCTTGATATTCTATTTTAAATAATAATAATAATAAAAAAAAACAACTCGTCCATACTTTATAACCTCATTGTCAAAGAAGAAGTCACAGTCTGAAGTAATAATGATCCTAATAGTTAGCACTCACCGCTCTGTATGTGCACTGTCAGCCTTGGCCAATAGATAGTGTTGTCGTGCTAGCAATCTTCATATTTAAAACTATTGTGACGATTAAATTGCACATTAAAGTATATTGTTTTAATTTAATTACTTGAAAATGAGCAGATATTTTGATTGACATCAACGAAGAACTATTTAAGAGTCTTCATCCCGGCGAAATTAAAATACCGCTAATTGTACAGTAATTATGTGATATCTTCAAACGGATAAAAGATAATTGAAATATGGAAGAAGAGCGCCTTAGACAATATCATTTTGCGTGAGGTACCGTTATCACAAGCCACCTAGTGCCTTCATGTTTTCAGCTGTTTAGAAACACGAAAATAAATGTCGATTTTCAAAATGGCTCGAAATCGAAAGCAGATAAGTGAGTCGTGATAACGGTTTCTCATGTAAAATGATATTGTCTAGGGCGCTCTTGTTCCACATTTCGATTATCTTTTATGTATTTGAAGATATCACATAATTACTGTAAAATTAGCTGTATTTTAATTTCGCCGGGATGAAGACTCTTAAGACAAGAGTTAGAGCTATACTTAGATTTGAGCGTTAATATTTGTGTAGCCTCTAGTTAGTTCGGGTACAAAACATAGTCAAACGTAGGTCCAATATGTAAAATGCGTTAAAAAATACCTTAACGGTAACCCACCGGCGAACTGTCAGCAACCCCTGGAAAATGAAATGAAAAATTTCCGTTTAACGTTCCACGAGTATGTCGGTTAGGCAGAGGGAAATGGATGATTTAAGCAAGTGAATGATAATACAAGAATTGGTGGAATAAGAATGTGGGAAGAGACGGGAGTACCCTGAGAGAACCCACGGAGACGATGTTGTCCACCACAAAACTTACTTGGCCAGAGATCGAACCAGTGACCCCACACCAGAAGCCTACCACTGAGCCATCGTGCCTTCCGAAGCTTCACATCAAAACAGCCTGAAATTGATGACCTAAAATCAAAGCATCAAAGTAAATATAAAGAAAGAAAAAAACAGAAGTTTTATTATGTGGACACTACCTATTATATTTGTGATGAAAGAACTTGGTTACTGATCTCAAATATGTTTGCGAGGGAAGCCTCCGAACTTGTGTAAGTTGGAGAACAATTGAAAATTTAATGCTGCATCTGAAAACGCAGAAAGGGTAAGACAAAAGGTACGTATGACCAACAAACTGGAAGAAGAAGCGCGGAAAGTATGCAGGCTTTGTGAAGAGTAAAGTGCCGGCTAATGAAGATTGGAAATCACTCCGTAGAATGAAGTAAAATTATGTATTGCATGCATGTTCAATTCCTTCGAGCATTAGACAGTTGCATGGGAAGCACTAACCTGGAAGCAAACATCCATAAAACAACAAAAGTGGAACATACACACGTGTGCTTTCAGCACAAATAAAGCAGGTATTATCCACAGATGATCTTTCTTTCTTTTCTATTTTATTTTATTTTTATTTATATTTTTTTAATTGATGTGCACTTTTCATATTTTGGTCTCAGATAATTTTTACGAGGGGCCTTTTTGATTCTGGTCCTTTTTACGCAAGGCCATTTTGGTGTGCGCCCCCTTTTCATTGATTGGTTACCGTAATTTACAGTTTAGCGCCGCTTTCAGGAACGAGGCTAAATGAGAAGTGAATCTACAGCTTAACGTGGGTTCTGAACCACATGAGCTATCGTCGGAAGTCGAACCCGGGTCTTCCACTCCAAAGGCGCGTACGCTAACTGCTTAGGCACGAGGAAGCTCTCTGGGACCCTATTGACGCGAGGCACTTCTAACAAAACCGCTTTGATCCGGGCACTTATGATACGGGCAGTTTTGACCACGGCCTTTCTGTTTTCGCTCTTTCGTCCGGACCTTTCTACATGGAATCGAGATAACATGCAATAGGCCTAATATCACGTTAAAATGTGACATCACAGTTTGACTTTGAAATAACTAGCATCCCAGAAGGGTATAGAATTTTCCAATCGTTTCCAAGTTTTTTTTCAGGATGCTCCCGTTTCCTTCAATTTCTCATTCCACCAATTCTTCCATCATCATTCACGTGCCATAATCATTCATCTTCATTAGCCTAAAGAGCGTGCGTAGTCCTGCCCCCCCCCCCATCATCACGCAATTCTTCGAAAACAATTTTAATCGTTTGTACTTCGTTTGCTCCCATTTGATCCGCATTAGCTCCGTTTGCTCCCTTACCGTTCCCCAGAAAATGGAACCTTAAAGTGGGGGGCCAGAATAACGTCGTCCCAGCCCCCACCCACCCAACTAAAAATAATCGCTGAGGGGAACGGATGGTGGCATTCGTTTGTACTTCGTTTGCTCTCATTTGTTCCACAGTTTCTCCGTTTGCTCCTCTACCGTTCCCGAAAAAATATAAATTTAAAGTGGGGGGCAGAACAACTTGGTCCCAGCCCCTCCACCCAATAGCAGAGAGGAACGGATAGTGGCATTCGTTTGTACTTCGTTTGCTCCCATTTGCTCCGAAGTGTCTACGTTTGCTCCCCTACCGTTCCTGAGAAAATAGAAATTTAAACTGAGGGGCCAGAAAAAGGTGGTCCCAGACCCTCGAATTAAAAACAGTCACAGACAGGAACAGATGGTCGCATTCGTTTGTACTTCGTTTGCTCCCATTTGCTCCACAGTAGCTCCGTTTGCTCCCTTCCCGTTGCCGAGAAAATGGAACATTAAAGTGGGGGCTCAGAACAACGTCATCCCAGCCCCCACCCACCCAACTAAAAATAATCGCTGAGGGGAACGGATGGTGGCATTCGTTTGTACTTCGTTTGCTCCCATTTGCTCCGCAGTTTCTCCGTTTGCTCCCCTAACTTCCGCGAGAAAATAGAATTTTAAAGTGGAGGAGCAAGAGCAACGTGGTTTTAGCCTCCCATCCAATGGTACAGAGGAACAGATGGTCGCATTCGTTTGTACTTCGTTCGCTCCCATTTTCTCCACAGTTTCTCAATTTGCTCCCCTGCTGTTCCCGAGAAAATGGAACATTAAACTGGTGGTTCAGGAAAACGTAGTCCCAGCACCTCGAATTGAAAATAATTTCAAAGAGGAACGGATGGCGACATTCATTTGTACTTGGTTTGCTTCGCGGTAGCTATGTTTACTCCCTTACCATTCCCGAGGAAATGGAACTTTAAAGTGGAGACTAGAATAAAATTGTCTCAGCATCCCACTCAAATAATCATAATGTCATAGAGGAGCGGATGGTGGCATTATTTTGTACTTCGTTAACTTCGATTTGCTTCTCAGTTGCCTGGGCTCCATTAATATTTTGTTTTTTTGTAGTTTGGGTGTTATGACAATTGGTGGCAATGATTGTCATGATATATGAAATATTAATGACATGCATATAGAGAAGATAGGAATTTTTGTTTAATACTCATTTAGAACCAGTGACTTAGTTTTAGTACAAAGGATATTTTTATTATTATTTTTCGGAAATACAATAAAAAATGAACGGATGGCATTTGTGTTAGGAGAAGGCATCCACCGTAGGGTCATGGTTAGTGCTCTCAACGGGTCGGGTCGGATCACGGGTCGGACCCGACCCGTTTGAGAGCACTATAGGTCACGACACGGGGTGAACGCCAAAATGCACTCCCATTGGAAATTAAACCCGGACCACGTGTACCGAAGTCTTACACGTTAGCTACTAGCTAGATCAAGCAGGGGATTTGTATATGCATCTTAATGAATATTTGGCACTTTTGAGGTTTGGTTATTTCCTTTTATGACTGATACCAGTGTCCGACATGGGAGAAATTTATTTTTTTTTCTTGCTTTAGTTCTATGTGACGAAATTTTTATTCAAGGTCAGTGTTCTCACCTGCTCGGACGGCAGGAGGGTCTTCTAGGAAGGCAGTAGCAAGAGTCTCTTGGCGGAGACAAAAGGAAATCGTTTAACTATTTGGTCTAGGAATTAATTCGTGCGGTTGGTACGCACACATTGAAGCTGTAGTACAAACACAAAATACATAAATACCTTAAGAAAAATATTGTCCATCGCTAGCCATCACTTTCGCCCATCTGTCAGGCAATGTACGGATTCCGTGGCGAAAGAAGTCCTCATCCTTGGAAGCGGACTTCATGTCAGAGACCCATATCTTCTGAAGAAGTAAACCGCTGTCCAATCAAATCGTTGTTCATGCAATCGAACAAGTAGTAGTCCGAAGGAGCAACGTCTGGTGAATACGGCGGGTGGGGTGAAACTTCCCATCCGACATTTTCTAAATAGGTTTTGACCGGTTTTGCGACATGTGGGCGAGCGTTATCATGTTGAACAATAAGCTTATCATGTCTGTTCTCCCATTCTGGTCGTGTTCTGGCCAGAGCTTGCTTCAAACGCATTAATTGTCGTCGATAACGTTCTCCATTCATAGTTTCACCCGGTTGCAGCAGCTCATAGTACACCACACCTTTCATATCCCACCATATGCACAGCATAACCTTTGCACAGTGAATATCTCGTTTTGGTTGTGATGGACCTGGTTCACCTGGTTTCACCCAGGCCTTTTTTCGTTTAAGGTTCTCGTAATGGATCCACTTCTCATCACCCGTAATAATTCGATGCAGAAACCCCTTTCTGCTCTGTCGTTGAAACAGCAATTCGCAAATGGTTTTTCGTCTTTCAACGTCTCTGTCTTTCAATTCATGTGGAACCCAATGTGACATCTTTTGAATCATTCCCATGGCTTTCAAGCGTTTGGAGACTGTTGTTTGATCAACGCCTAATGCTGCTGCAAGTTGTTCCTGCGTTTGACACGAATCCTGCTCGAGCAATGCTGTCAATTCTTCGTCTTGAAATTTTTTTGGCTGTCCAGCTCGCTCTTGGTCTGCCAAGCCGAAATCACCACTTCTAAACCGTGCAAACCACTTCTGACACGTTCGCTCAGCTAGAGCATGGTCACCATACACTTCCACCAAAATACGATGACTTTCAGTCGCACTTTTCTGCATGTTAAAGTAATGCAGCAGGACACTCCGCAAAAACACTTTATCAGGCACAAATTGCGCCATGTTCACTTAACTACAAACTGGTGTTGTTGACGCTTTAATCCACTGCCCTATACTACGAACGATACGCGATGACAGGGGTTTGCAACACACGTGTGGATACACAGAACTGTGGGACGCTCCGTTCGTTGCGCCATCTCTTGTCCACCCGCACGAATTAATTCCTAGACCAAATACAATGATAAGGGTTGAGGAAACGGGAGAACACCTGTGATTTTTTCTAACCCTTCAACTTTCATTCCAAAATAGGTTCTTATGATTCCGGAACCCGCGCCAGTTTTGATTTTTCTTTCTCGGTAATTAAAACGTATTTTAGAGTATATATAGTTGCAAGTAAGAAAATACATAATATGAACTTTGTAATTTATAATTTAAAAATACAGTATGATAATTAATTATAAAGTACTAATTTTATTTCATCACTTTCAGCCCAACAAATGAAATTCAAACAATTCCACCCTGGGTCTTAGTCATCAATATTGCGTCTTATTATTTGTCTTACACAGTCAAGTCTTGGTCCTGCATTTCGTAGTCTTGGTGGTCTTTCACGCTATAAAAGAGCAAAGAATGCTCGCCTCATCGGTACAAATGAAGACCTAGTGTGATTTTGATTATGATCTTTCATACTATACGGAAAGCAAGAAAATATGCTCATCGCTACTTCGTGATCACCAAAACAAGGCCAAGAGCAAGATTACTATGAACTTCGTCTTGCATATCCAATCTTTATCTTATTCTTGTATCGATGTTCTTGGGCTTGGTGAAATAAAATGAAATATCCAGTTTAAGGTCCCTCGATTCTGCACCGAGGCCAAGGGATATGGTGACCATGAGAAATGAATGCAATGGTGGAATGAAGAAAGTGGGAGGAAAGAGGAGAACCTCGAGAAAACCCACCACACGGCGTTTCTCCACCACAAAGCCCACTTAGCACAAGCTGGGATCGAACCATGGACACCATGCACCAGAGATGAATTATCTACCACTGAGTTACCGCGGCCCTGCTTGGGCTTGGTCGTCCATATCCAATCTTTCTTTTGGCCTTGCTTAAACAACTTCTAGTTTTGTTCTAAATCCAGACTCCATATTGGCGTAGGGTAAAATCAATCTTCCACATTTAAAAATTAAAGTACACACAAGTACAAAAATAAGCATTTACCATTAAAAAAACACTAGCTGCAAGTGTTCAAAATAGAAATGAAAATGAAATCTTTGAGTTTTACGTCCCACGGTTATGCCGGTTAGGCTAAAGGAGACGGTGATTATGAGAAATGAATGAAATGGTGGAATGAAGAAAGTGGGAGGAAACGGGAGAACCCATGCATACGGTGTTTGTCCACCACAAAGTTCACTTGGCTGGAGCAGGGTTTGAATCCCGGACCCCAAGCACCAGAGGTGAACGCTCCACCACTGAGTTTTCAAAATAGATTTATGGCTTCTATAAAATCAATTGTAAATTGCTATTTTTAATTAGGAAGCTAGTGAAAAACAGCAGCTTTCGACTCCAGCCGAGTTTAAGCTCAACCTAAACTCAGTTTACCAAAGTGAACTGACCCGACTGACCCGACCCGACAATCCGACCCGAGTAGCCTGACCCAACAACCCGACCGAACTGACCCGACTGACTCGATCCGACAACCCGACCCGACCCGTAACCCGACTTCAGCTGACCCGACCCGAGGATGGGTCACGGGTCGGGTCGGGTCAACCCGACCCGTTTGAGAGCACTAGTCATGGTACATAGATCCCTGTAACACGCCTTGCCGGATGCCAGGCTGAATTTTGGGGGGAAAGAGCCTAAAATGGCGAAAACAAAATGGCGGACTCCAAATTCTTATCCTATACAAGAACTTACATTTTTTGCGGTGGATTTCCAATATTTTGACACCAAACCTAGGGATTTCGGATGCGAGCTATTCGCTCATATCACTTGCTCTACTCTGAAGACTTTCATAATGGCGGAAAGCAAGATGGTGGACACGAAATTTGCATATATGTAAAAACTATTATTTCCCTTTAATGATTTTTTAATATTGTCATATGAAATCTCGACTTCTTTAGGCAAAAAACTTGTTTCTATAAACTATTTAATTCTGAATATCTTCAAAATGGCGCAAAACAAGATGGTAGAATCTTAGTTCATATGCATAAAGCGCCATCTCCCGTTTTATAGACTGACGTGTTTTCAAAACTACTGATTTTCCAGATTGTATATTTCTCATAAATTTTATTTTGTCCTAAGATTCTAAAGAATTGAAATAGGAGGAGGCATCCACCATAGAGCTATGGTACATAGGTTCCTGTGGCAAGTCTTTTAGGATTCCAGGCTGAATTTTTTGGAGGGAACGAACACAAAATGGCGGACAATACATTCCTAACCTACAGGGAAATGCCCTCTTTAGCAGTGTATTTTTCAATATTTTGGAGTCAAAACTCAAGTTGAAATAATACATGTACAGGTATGTCATTAATATTTCATATCCCATAACAATTGCTACCATCAACGGTCATAACACACAAACTACTAAAATCAAATTAAAAGTTTTACGTCTCACGGTTATGCCGGTTATGCTCCACTTTAAAATTATATTTTCTCGAGAACGGTAGGGGAGCAAAAGTACAAACTTCGGAGCAAATGGGAGCAAACAAAGTACAAACGAATGTCACCATCCATTCCTCTCTGCTATTGGGTGGGGGGGCTGGGACCATGTTGTTCTGGCCCCCCATTTTAATTTCTATTTTTTCGGGAACGGTAGGGGAGCAAACGGAGAAACTGTGGAGCAAATGGGAGCAAACGAAGTACAAACGAATGCCACCATCCGTTCCCCTCAGCGATTATTTTTGTTGGGTGGGTGGGGGCTGGGATGACGTTGTTCTGGCCCCCCACTTTAATGTTCCATTTTCTCGGGAGTAGTAAGGGAGAAAACGGAGCTACTGCGGATCAAATGGGAGCAAACAAAGTACAAACGAATGCGACCATCTGTTCCTCTCTGTGACTGTTTTTAATTCGAGGGTCTGGGACCACCTTTTTCTGGCCCCTCAGTTTAAATTTCTATTTTCTCGAGAACGGTAAGGGAGCAAACGTACAAACTTCGTAGCAAATGGGAGCAAACGAAGTACAAACGATTAAAATTGTTTTGGAAGGATTGCGTGATGTTTTTTTTGGGGGGGCAGGACTACGCACGCGCCTAAAGAGTATAATCGTTGGGTGCTAAACTCAAAGATTTCATTTCATTTCAAGACCTTTCAGGGGCTATAAACCACATAGGATTACCATTCACAATTTGATATCCCTCGCCGCTAATTGGTTAGGCGTACAGGATTTTGGCGTAGAAAACCCTGGTTCGATTCCTTTCGGGAGCTCATGTAGCTCGGATCGAACGGTAAACGGTAGATCCACCTTTCATATACTTGCACTGCTGAAAGAGACGCTAAACTGAAAATCGAATTATATCAAATGTTTGTGACTAGTAGAAAGGAAATAGGGGGAAAATAATTGTTACTTCACGTAGTTTCACTTCTGACAACCATACGCCAATCTGTGTCTATATAGATCCTTTATAATTGATAAATTATGGAAACTTATAATAATAATAATAATAATAATAATAATAATAATAATAATAATAATAATAATAATAATAATAATAATAATAATAATAATAATAATAATAATAAATCTTTACGAATAATTGCAGTTGATACACCTCGATTTCATTTTAGACAGTTTGTTTTTCTGTCTTTGCTTTTCAACGAGTTGGTCAATGAGCTTTAAAAGTTCGTTACTGAATTTTCTGGTGCGTGTGTGTGTGTGTGTTTGTCTGTCTGCCTATCTATATTTCTGTTATTTGCGATTTTTTTTTTTAATTTTGAGCCCTCCATTCGATAGAGCATCAAAAACTATCTGAAAGAGTGATCTAAATTTTCGCGTCACTCTTACCGTTCACGTGATATTAGGCAAAAAATGGCCGATTTCCGGAGATTTTAAGGAGTCAAATCTCCGGAACTCTAAGTCATGGGGAGATGATATTTTTCGAGAAACAGAAGACGGTCGGATAAAAAGATTTACTTTTACCTGTAGGAACAATCACAGTTATAATCCCCGTTTTATCTCTCCATACTTTTTAAAGTTCGTTCTGGCAATACTCTTCGAACATTCTCAACTGGTTTTTGTTTTAATATATCTTTTTTTTTAGTTTAATGTCCCATGTTTATGTTCCGAGACTAAGAATGTCGGTAACGAGGACTTGAAGTATCTTCAGCAATTTCCAATTGCTTCATATGGATTAGCATTCCTTTTTGTTCGAAATGAACTGAAGTTCTACTGTTTTGAAGTTGAAATGACATTTTTCAGTTTAACGCTCCACGATTATGCCCTTTAGGTCAGGGAGACGATGATTAAGACAAGTGAATAATGATTCAAGAATTGGTGGAATGAGAAAGTGGGAGGAAACGACAGTACCCGAGAAAATCCATTGGCACAATGTTGTCCACTACAAACTCACTTCACCGAGGATCGAAACAGAGACTCCACGCACAAGAGATAAGATCTCTACCACTGAGACACCTTATTTATTTATTTTTACTGATTTGAGTTTACTTATTTCTGGAATTCTATTTAAAAATCTTCTCTCCCGTGAAATTGATTTACATTATATTCTAAACATATAAATTTAATGCTGCTTAAAAATGATTGATAAGTATTATTATAAGGGTTTGAATGAACTATACAATCAAATTGTAAGTGATGATACCTCACATAAAAAATAAAATAAAAAGGAAACGAAATATGTAAGTTTTACGTCCCACGATTATGCGTGCTCGGCTAAAGGAGACGGTGACGATGAAAAATGAATGAAAATTGTGGAATGAAGAAAGTAGGAGGAAACGGGAGAACTCCGAGCAAACCCACGCACACGTCCTTCACAAAATTTTCGTCTAGCACAAAGTTCACTAGGCGTGAGCTGGGATCAAACTAAGAACCTCATGCACCAGAGGTGAACGCTCTACAACTGAGCTACCACGGCCCTATATCAAAGTAAAAAAAAAAAAGTTCATATGGACCGTGGAAGAAAGTGCATAGTTTCCGAACTAATCGAAAAGCTTATAAAATACATTGCAAGATGCGTTATTTTGGACACTAGAAACCGTGGAATGGCAGTCCATTTCAGCATAAAAGAAGTCATGCATACACAATCCAAAAATTCATATTTAAGCAACATCCAACGGGTAGGCAAGAAATTCCCTATAGAACATAAGAAAATCCCAAACTCGAGGTACCCCACATTCTCATTCCACCAATTTTTCCATAATCATCCGTTTCAATTAGCCTAGCAGGCAAATTCATGGGATCTTAAACTGGAAGATCTCATGTCATTTCTATTGCAGTTGACAGTTTCACCACGTTAACACATGTCTGTTGACAGACATAAAAGTAAAAATTGCAAGAAATAGCGAGACATTGCGTTATAAATCTCAACTTGCATTTAACTGACTTGCATTATAAACTTAAATGCATGTTACATTCACTTTTAATATCACTTTTTACACATGTACTCGCGAAATTAAAGAATAGTTACTACTGCAATTAAAAAGCCCATAAACTGGCAGTTGTTTCTAAATAAGATTTTATATTTATGACACTTTTCACTTTCCCATACTTTATATATATATATATATATATATATATATATATATATATATATATATATATATATATATATATATATATATATATATATATATATATATATATATATTTATTTATTTATTTATTTATTTATATCGTTATTCCAGAGAACATGGTTGTTCATTACCTTGAAATTTAAGCCGAGCCCGGCAACCTTCTCTTTTCCTTATACATCAACGATTTACCTGAGCACATCACCCATTGTAAATATCACTTATATGCAGATGATATGCAATGCTATTTAACCACTAATCCTCTAAATTTAACCACCGCGATTGATCACTTAAACAGTGACATTGAAAGTATCTGCACATGGGCACGTAACAATGGACTGCAAGTAAACCCAACCAAATCAAAATATATAATGCTTGGTTCTCGTAAACTACTCTCCACAATCAATTTTACAAGCCTACCGAATGTTCTTGTAAACAACGTAGCCATTCCTGTAAGCGATAGCGTCAATAGCCTAGAACTCCAGATCGATAAATTCCTAAATTGGACAGACCATATTAATAGAGTATGCATGAAAGCTTACGGCTCCCTTCATTCTCTTCAGCGTTTAAAAAACCTTCTTCCGGAATCCATTAAAGAGTCCCTGGTTCAGTCATTGGTAATCTCTCATTTAGATTATTGTGATGCAGCATATGTTGATTTAACCGAAGATCTGGCAAAACATTTACAGCGCATTCAGAATGCCTGCGTTCGATTCATATTTAATAAAAAGCGCTTCAACCACATCTCCCATTGTTATCAGAAACTAGGATGATGCAATCTAAATACCCGCCGCCGCATTCATTCTCTAACACTTTTATATAAAATAATTAATAGTAAGAAACCTACTTATCTATCCTCCCCCACTAAATACCCGTTCTAAAGGAAATACAACACTCGCCGTTCAAACGCAAAAAATCTATTTTCTTTTCCAAATCTTTCACACTATTTGCCACCAAAGCTTGGAATGACACCCCTGAAAGCATCAGAAACTCTGGTTCAGTATTGACTTTTAAACGTCGGCTTAAAGAATATCTTTCTAATGAAGATCTTCAGTAAGTTAAAAAAAAAAAAAAAAAAAAAAAAAAAAGTTGTTACACACGAAACTATTCCTGGCGTTACCATGCAGTCGTTCGTTTGTTTTTTCTCTCTTTCCATTTCTTCTTGTTTTCTTTTCTATTCCCTTCTGATACATGTGTATGAATATATACATTATACACAATCACTTAAGTAGGTGCATCATTTTACCTATAGATAGTGAATCATAGGAATGTATTTTATGTTATATATAATCAAGATTGATATCTTTGTTTCTTCTTGTACAGTTTAACATGTTTTTCGCATTGTCTTTTGTTTGTTTTAGTGTTTATTTTATATGTAATAAGTTTCATTTTCATTTTTCATGTTTTATTTTCTGTATTGTTCTGTATGTCGGTAACTCTTTAACATACCTAACTGTATATCATTTTTATTCTCCTCATAAAAAAATGAGTTCCGACTGTAAAAGAAAAGTGTAAATCAGCGTTTCCCAACCTTTTTCAACTTGCGGCACACTACAGGTGTAACTTGAATTCTCGCGGCACACTCATATTATGTATATATATATATATATATATATATATATATATATATATATATATATATATATATATTATTTGTAAATATAAAATACCGTGGTATTTTTCTGTGATTACTGATCTTCTTACAGAGTAGAAAGCTCGATCACGGATTTTCCCCCGCGGTAAATCATTATGCTTATTTTTCATTCTAATTTTAAAATAGAGAACAATTGCAATGAAATATAGGACTCGGGTTTTTAAAAATCCACTTTCTCTTTCGAAAACTGTATCTAACCTTTCACTAAGAAGGAAGATCACTAAATAACGAACAAATAAACAAAAAATGAAATGAAATCTTTGAGTTTTACGTCCCACGGTTATGCCGGTTAGGCTAAAGGAGACGGTGATGATGAGTAATGAATGAAATGGTGGAATGAAGAAAGTGGGAGGAAACGGGAGAACCCCGAGAAAACCCACGCACACGGTGTTTGTCCACCACAAAGTTCACTTGGCGGGGGCTGGGATCGAACCCGGGACCCCAAGCACCAGAGGTGAACGCTCTACCACAGAGCCACCGCAGCCCCAAACAAATAAACAAATCTCCTATACTTTTAAAACACAAAGGTAGGTAATTTGTATGCATGTTTGCTTTGTTGAATTTATTGAATGATATGTTAAAATTTCAAGTTACGATATAGTCTGCAACAATAAAGAAGCAATAATGATTATGACAATGATAAATACGTTTTTCAACATTAGAAATGTACAGAAAAGTAACACAGTATGAAACTTAAAATTGTAGATTTATAGTAGGGGTTCATAGTAATGTGAAATAAAATATACATTTTCCCTGTCTTGCAATTTGGTACCTATAGAATTAATAATTTGTTTCGATTTCCTCGCTGCACACCAGCGGACCATTCGCGGCACACCAGTGTGCCGCGGCACACCGGTTGGGAAACGCTGGTGTAAATGGTTGAGTGGAAGAAAAGGTTATGCCTTAACTCCGCCATTTTAAATAAGAAATAAATAAATAAATAAATATAGCACTTTTTATCCGATTGGTCATGTCGTATTTGTTAATCAAATTTGGTTTAAATTCATCCAGTGTTTATCGAGAAATGAACTACCACATACATACGATGCACATCGAGTGAAACTATAACCTCTCGTTTCCTTACCTTACGCCGGGAGCTGGAAATGAACATTGTTTTCAATTTTCAAAACATGGAACATATTTTGGATTAATTAAATCCAACGTTTATGATTTTCTCCTACTATCACATGTATTTCTCGGTACAATTTTTGAATTTACTGTTTGTTCCTTATCTCACTATAAGAGTTGCAACTGTACCTTCTAACCCAGTTTTGTTTCTGTGAGATATTCTGTGAGATTAAAACGATAGAAATAAATACATATGTTTTGTTAAACACCTACTGGGACAAGTGTTTAGAAGTAAATGAAGAGAAAATTAAATATATGAAATTTTGAAATGACCGTAATACTGCAAATTGTATGCGATCAACATTAGCATACTAAAACGATATCCACGAAGAAATTAAAAGCAGACTGAAAGTGTAGAATTTATGTTGTTATTCAATCTAAATGTTTTCGTCTTCTCAAATTCTATCGAAAAATTTGTAGTACTGTATGGTTGTGCTGTAGTACTGTATGGTTGTGAAACATGGTTGCTTACTTTGAGGGAACAACGCAGGCTGCAAATATTTGAGTATAAAATCGCGAGGCGAATATTCAAACCTAAGAGTGTGGCTCGGTGGTAGAACGCTTATCTTCTTTGCTAGGAATCCCTGGTTCGATCCCAGACCAAGTAAGTTTGTGGTGAATAACATCGTGTGCGTGGTTTTCTCGGGATACTCCCGTGTCCTCTCTCATTGTCATTCCAACAATTCTTCGATCTCCGTAAACTTTGTGGTGGACAAACACAGCATGCATGTTTTTTGGGGGTTCTCCCGTCTCCTCTCACTTTCTCGATATGTATGATTTTCTCCTATTTATACATAGCATAGGCCAAGTTTAAAAGGAAAATCATTTATTTTATCTTTTTTTCAAATATATTTATTGTCCTTTTTCTTAAACACAACATTTTTTATAACATATCAAATACATTGTAGGAATCTCATAATAGGGGAAAACCTTAACATTTTTTTATAAAGAGAGAAAAGGGCACGTACCATCGTTTCTAAGGTAACCAAGTATGCCTAGACACAATACCATTGCCTATGAAATTGAAGATTGCTCACATTTTAAGAAAAATATGTATATGATAGTTTACAATGATTTCCTTTATATTTTAAACACTTTACTCCCGTTATTTCCAACTGGGTGTTCTATGATGTAACAATCTGCTACTTCCCCTGTCAATAAACCACCGGAAGAGAATAAGTAGTTAAGAGGAAAACCTAGTGTTGATACAGGCAGTGGTGATCTAAAAAAAGAACATCAATTTTGCAGGTATAGCAGACATGGAGTATGACTTCTCGTATCGGTAACGCTCTAGCCTTTGGTGCGAGCAGTCCCCACCCAACCAGGTACATTCTAGGAACGTGCCATTTAAGTTCCATATGTACCGTTTACGTACCTGGTACTTGAAAAATGTACATTTCATATGCATAGCACGTGTCGCTAGGTACGTGCCTTTCGAGGAATTTCTGACACTTGAAAGGTACTTTTACATGCTTCACTGGAATGTGAGGAATGTGAATGGCACATACCCCATGTACCATGGCATGGTTGTGCGTAAGTTTCGTATTGCGACTAGGGTTGCCAATTTAGCCACTTTGTGACGAGATCTGGCCATTTTGAGAACGTCGTTAGTCACATAGTTTCCAAAGAACCAATAGTGGCTTTTTAGCCATATGCTTTTCACTTCTATAGCCACTTTCTGAGTTTAGCCACATTGTAATATATTGTGTGTGTCATTTTGCAATTTTCTGACGTTTGATGCGTTCTCTAGGTTGTAACATTCTAAACCCCACTGGCAGAATTGTCCTCATAAAATTAGCATTGATGGTTATATTGTGACGTTACACAGCAGAGAATTAGTTCAAAACCTGTACGTTTTTTTTTTTTTTTTTTTTTTTTTTTTTAAGGGTTACGGGAATAGGGTAACATAGTGAAATCTTTATTCATCAATTAAGTTTCATCATGCAGAAAATAAGTTCCTACTCCCAGCCATTAGAGGGTTACGCCCTCTCTCTGGCATGGAGTTTAGAGCATCACTATTGAGTTCAAGGTAATGATATATGGGCAAAGTGCAGTAATCATGAACACAAATATTATTAAATGCATAATAAATTAATAAATTGTTTCTGAAAAAATATATAACAGAAAAGTGCAGATATATTATTGAGGTGCTAAGATACTAATAGAAATCACAATACATAATAAATATAATAGAATAAAGAATAATGATGATTATGAAAAATGAGGTGAAGTGCTTACACATCACAAACAGATTAATATTAGTAAGACAGATGCAGGGTTAAATCTTCTGTCCCGGGGCGGCTCGGGACTAATGAACACATTTGGAAGCCCTTGTTAGTGATGAGGATCTCTGTGCTAAGATGGAAAGAGATGAGGAAGATGATGATCAATGACATATACTTCATATATTTCCCTTTCAGCCGCAGGAAGGTGTTCGTGTTTCACATACATAGACATGAATATATTTAAAGGTGAGTGTTTGTATCGATATGCTGCGTCGGTAAGTGAGTCGGTGTGAAGTATATCCAAGAATAGCGGATGGCCTGTTTGGATGCGGGAGGTTATGTACCTTCCTGTACGTTAAAACTAGACGTTAAATAAAATTTTCGGGAAGACGTAAGTGTGAGTATAAACTAACTCCTTAAAGAAATTCAGCCTGATAATATAGACATCCTTCAGGAAATGGTTATCCTTCCTTTTCCATTATTATTTGGCTATGAAACAAATGCCGGAGACATATACAACCGCTATATACAACAGTGTGGTGTTGGAATGTGTAATGATTAGGATGTGATGTTTTATTTTATTTTTTTGAAACTTCAACACTTCCAATGTACCCGTAAAAATGTACTAAAGAAATAGTGCCCATGTTTTTTAAATATTCAATTAGAACTGGACAATCTACATGAAATTTGCAATCGATCAGTGAAAACGTCATCTTTCTAGAGCCTGTAGTTTCTGAGATCTCATTGTCGAGAAACATATATGTGTATTTTAAAAGAGCTCCAAAGATGGCAGCACAATTCATTTGCATGTATTTCGGAGAAGGCTTACTAAAGGCAAAGGCCTTTGAACAATAATTTAAAAGGATAAACTTTGTGACAAATATTTATTTCAGTAATTTATTTAAACTACACTCTTTTAAAAATATTTGTCTTTGTTATAAATGTGAAATCACAAATAACCATAAATCAAAGGTTTGAATGCTAAGATTATAGGTTAGAGCTCGGTCGCTCGTAAACAATACATACTCACTCAGAATTCCGAATCGTTCATCGATTTACAGGTCTGAGTTTGATTTCTAACGCTCTACGAGCATTTACTACTATTTTTGATCATTTAGGGAGGATTGTTCTGATACAGACAATCGACATCCCCTTGCAGTCCGTATTGCTGACTCAAGTGGGAGCCCGTGGCCATCATCATCATTTTCGTCTCCTCATCTCTTTTGTGGAGGGCCAGTGCTCGCACTGACCGACATCTCCGCGAGGACGTATTGCTGCCTCAAGTGAGAGCCACAGTGGGCTTCCTCGATCATCCTCTTCGCCGAAGTCTTTTGCGCCCATTTGGATGGCGTCAGGTGGCCATCCGGGACTACCACCGCAACCTCCTGGGCCGTCTCTGAACCCCACGTCAGTGGGCCAGGGGACTGACCGAAGGCATCCAACTGCTTCCCAAGGCAAAAATTCTGGTAGATCCCGATCACGCACACCGGACAAACATCACACTTCTTCAACCCAGCCACCGTCTAAGCGTCATCATACTGTTAGTGAATCCGAGCAGTCTGTTTCATCCATGAATCTCGACGACGCTAATGAATTTCCGACTATACTGGATTCTTCCAAACCCCGTCTTCATTCATTCCTGCTTACCAACTTTGATCCCAAATTTGAGAATACCAAGCTGGCTTTTCAACAACTCATAAAATATCTACCACGCGCCTCCGTCGCTCAAATTGTTCATACACGCAATGGGATAATCTTGAAGTCATACGATTCATCATTCTTATCCACTGTCCGAAACAAATGCAGTTTCGAAATTTTTGGCAAACATGCTGAAATGAAGCGACTTGAATCAAAGGCGTTTAAACAGGCACCACCTCCACGAAAAACCCCGGCTCTTTCAGTTGTCATTAGGGGGGTGGATCCTTCCCTGACAGACGATGAGATTCAGGAAGAACTCACTCAAGAGGGGCACTCTATACTTAAGTGCATACGTATTAAAAACGACCATGGAGCCACATACATGGTACGAGTCCTTACTAATTCCGAAACCACCATCGATGACTTGCTAGCTTATGGCGCTTTCATTTATAAAAGAAAGCATCGCGTCGAGCCATCAAAATCACCTCCACCTTTACCATTGCGATGCGAGCGCTGTCAAGCGTACAATTCCCACCCGACTTCAAAATGTACGCAACCTAGCAAATGTGGATACTGTAGCGGGGCCCACGATACTAAGGCATGCACCAACTTAGCTAAACCACCTAAATGCTCCACATGTCCAGAGCAGCATCCGACGTATAGTTATCGATGCAAAGCGAAACCTACAGCTGAGCCTCTCAGCCCGGAACTCAGGGTTCCTTTGCGACCTGTTTTACCGCCAACTCAGCAAGCACTACCACCACCTGCTATCGACGAACCTATTACTCTCCAACAATTACTATCTTTTTTCACTATTGCAATGCAAAACATTCATCCTTTTCTTCGACAACACATTCTCGGGGTGGTCAATCACTCTGCTCGCCTGATCTTTAAATGTTCCTTTCAAGCTACCTACTCTGGTCCACACGTGTATTTTCATGTCACTCCATTCGAAGAACATGCCTCCGCAGAAACTTCCAACCCTTCTACTGCACCGTAATCATGGGTATTTCGCTCTTATTTGTTAATATCCGATCCCTCGCTACTCACTATACCCTTTTCGAACAGCTTCTCTTAGAAGAATCTATCCAAGCCTTCCTCATTAACGAAACTCACCTCACACCAGCTATGTCTTTTAAAATACCTAGATATACATTACTACGTTGTGATTCTACAGTAGCTGCACGCCGAGCAAATGGGGGAGTGGCTGTTGGCTTTCATTCTTCCATTAGTCATCGCCAATACCACCCTGCCTTATATAACATACCGGAGCACCTCATTATCACCCTCTATTTTCACTCCCTTTATGTCACTATAGCCACCATATATGTGCGCCCTGGACACCCAATCCCCCTCTCCTTTTTTCAGTATATCTCTAATAACTTTAAATATTATATCATTATGGCAGATATTAATATTCATAGCCGTTCAGATAACCAGAAACAACGTTTCCTTAACTTCATCACCAGTCATACCACAGGCCATATCTTTGACATACCAAAACCTACCCGACCCATCACTGAAACCACACCAGACGTAGTGATTTCATCTGTCAATCTTTCCCAACGATGTACTCTCGAGGTACTAGATTCCATTGGTAGCGATCATCTACCCATCAAACTTCACATTGATCAACCACAGCCTCATAGTCCTCGAACCTTACCAGAATCTCGGCGTGTCCCACGTTTTGACCAAGCAAAATGGGAACATTATCGCTCAACAATCACTGCCGATTTAGCCAATCTTGAGCCGCCTACCACAGAAGATGCTCTGTATAATTGCATTTCTGATATCACCTACTCTATCCGTCATGCGTCCGAACTTCATATACCAACCACTGAAATCTCCCGGTTCCAACCACGCCTACCACCAAGTTATCTACCTCTTATACACCGCTCCCGCGCATTTTTCCGAGAGTTTCAGCGCACTGGGAACTTGGAAGCACTGCAGCATCATCGCAAACTCCAGCGCACAGTCCGAAAATATGTTAAGGCATATAAACTCCGGACCTGGGTCAAGACTTGCAACACATTGGCAGAAACTTCGCACCCAACTAAGTACTGGAAACGCTTTAATCTGCTGACGGGCAAGCTTACCAGGACGCCTTATCCATTGCTTATTAATGACTGTCCGCTACAAACAGATGAAGATAAAGCCAACGCTTTTGCCGACCACCTGCAAACTACATTCACTCCTTTTTCACCAGACTTTCCCCGGAGGCATCCCACGGACATCTTGAACCTATCAGCACCTTACTTACAACCGAGTGAAACTCATAGTCTTCCCGACAATAATCCTCTCACCGCTCCTATCTCTACTGACGATATTTCGTCTGTCGTGAATCGCAAGCGTAATACAGCTCCTGGTTTGGATCGGATAACTTATCGCCACATCAAAGAAGCACCATACTGTCTTCTTCTTCTTCTTTCGTATGTCTATACATTTATACTTCGTACCGGCTACTTCCCCTCAGACTGGAAAACATCCTCTACTTTAATGTTTCTGAAACCTAACAAACCTCCAGATTCTGTTGCATCTTACCGTCCAATACAGCTAACCTCCGTATTTAGCAAGATTCTCGAGCGCATCATCGTCGCCAGACTTCATCTCCATCTCTCTACCCATAATTTGCTTCCTGTGCATCAGGCTGGATTTAGACCTAATTTTAGCATCAACGATCAACTGCTCAGACTCTTAAATCTCATTACCAATCATTATAATACTACTCGACCGTCTTGTCTCATCCTTTTCGATCTCGAAAAAGCTTTTGATAAAGTTTGGCATTTAGCTCTTCTGTTCAAACTACACCGCTTCCGACTTCCGCTTTCTTATCTCCGATTCATATTTCACTTCCTTTCGAACCGCCTCTCTTATGTAACCATCAATAGCTCCTTCTCTCATCCGATTTTTATTCACTCTGGTGTACCCCAAGGCTCTGCTCTCTCACCCCTACTATATCTTCTGTTTGTAGCTGACATGCCGGCACTTCCTCTCAATGTGCACACTTTCCAATATGCTGATGACACTGCTTTTCTCTGTACAGCCCGAACCATTCAACAGATTAATTCCTCTCTCAGCATAACAATTGACTCCTTCTTTCGATGGTGCAATAAGTGGCGACTTCACATAAACTCCACTAAGACGCAGGCAATTGTCTTTATTCCACCTCGCAAGCGCTCTCGAGTACAGAAAAATCCGAATCTCCTTAACATCAGTGTCGACGGTACACGAATTCAACCCACTAAACAGGTCACTTACCTCGGTCTCACTATCGACCATCATCTAACTTGGCGCCCACATCTTAAAGAAATCACTCGCAAGGCCTATAATCGTTTAAACCTTCTTAAACGTCTAATAGGTACCACATGGGGATTACAGCCTTCTACAGTACTCAATACCTACAAGGTATTTTTGCGCCCCGTCTTAACATATGGACATCCCGCCTGGGTTAGTGCATTACCTTACTTCTACAACAAATTAAAAGTGCTCGAACGACATGCTTTTCGTCTAGCATACCGAATCAAGCTTCCGAGTCCAACGCAGGAGTTGTATGACCGCATAACGTTTCCTACCCTACTTCATCACATTGAAAAATTAAGGCTCAGGTTCATAACTACCCGCTTTCAGCAACGGCACCCTCTACTTGTGGACACGATGGATATCGATCGCAACTACGATCTGGGTTATAATTTCATCACCTGTCCTTTATCTCTGCTCTTCTCCCTTTATCTCAAAACTCTTCCACCTGATCACCCCGACCATTTTGTCGCATCTGCCTATTCTTCCGATCATCTTCCCCATCATGTTTCACCCACATTTACTGCACTGTAAATCCATTATACTAACAGGGCTTCACATGTCTTCATCACTGTCCAGAGTAGCCCCTGGACAAGAAGATAACCAGCATTCGTCTTTTTAACAAATTGTTTGTGTTTGTCCTGTGAAGTGCACCTCACCATCATCTTTTCCTGCCCTTATGATTATGATCACAAGATCATAATGTCTGATGGATACTATAATAAAATGAAATAAAGTTGAAATATAATAAAGTGTTACTTAAATACATGATGTTCCAGTTCTCCTACATCCCATAGACCAGCTCCAATCTCCTTACTACCCCAATACTTTCAGCACTCACCCCGGATAGAGGGCGTAACCCTCGCAAGGGAGCTAGCCTTCGGCTAGCACTAAAAAAAAAACGCTCGTAAATGTTACTGTAGTATTTTACTAGATAGTTAAATTGCCACACAGATGCCGGAGGAGGGCATATATTTTCAGTTAGTTGCTTGGCTTTTTTTAAAAGTACAAGCTTCTAAATTCGAACGTAAAAATGAAGCGTTAAGGTTTTAGTATTTAAGTACTCGCACCCCCAGTTGCATAGCACTGCTCTAAGGAACATTACTGACATGCCTAGTACATTCCTGGCACATGGCAATGCCAAGTAAATGTGTCAAGTACATACACGGTACGTGATATACACATAATAGATACATTCCTCGGTATGTGTCATGCACGTACTTTTGGGCGGAAGTAACCTTATTCCTTACATGTGTATTTCACATGATTGCTCTATTCACGTACCTATCATGTACATTCCAATGTACCTCGAGGAACATTCTTTACACATGATCAGTATGTACTTGTGTTGGGTGGGTCCCGGGTTGGGAAACTCGGTCGTAAAAGTGTAAAAGCCTTTGGAGGCAACCCATCCTCAGTGAGGTTTTCTTCATTCACCCAGACATGTCCCAGGATGGACCTAACATACAGGTTCCACTCCGCTTCCTTCCTTACATGCCGAGCTAACATGGCCGTAGATGCCGAAAGCCCGGAAATATAATTCCTAATTCTAATGCATTTGTTTTCAGCTCTCGCTAAGGAAATCGGTAGCAGTCCTGAAAGCATTTAATTTCAAGTTTGGTCCCAGTGGGGGCAAGACCCCTTAAACACTCCTAGAGGGAGTGGGAGAGGCAGACATAAAAGTGATAAAAAAAAGACCCATATTAATGTCGTATCCATAGTTTTCGGAGTGGCTTAGATAAAGGGTGACCTCCAGATACCGTTTAAGTTGAAGTTCATTCTCCATTAGGACCTTGGTGGGGATGAAATTGTCACATGTAAAAATAATTGAAAATGACCGATAAGAATGTCTAATCTATAGTTTCCGGGGTTGCTGGAATCAATAGTAACACTCAGAGTACCGTTTAAGTCTAAGTTCACCCCTATCTGTAAAGCTTGGAGTGGGGGATATGAAAATAAAATGTCAAAAATGACTACCCATACACTGCCAACATTCGTCCATTTAATTTCCCTCATCTCCTTTTCTGTGCCCGTTTCTCTCTATCGTTTCTCCGATTGTGATAATGTGCTACAACGACCAGTTGGAAGTGACTGAGTTAGATAATTGATACATTAGCTTCATGGATCTTGTTAATGTCACCTTTCCATATTTACATTTTATCACTTAGAAAGAGTAAGAAGCGAAGATTTCACAAGTATGAGAAAAAAAGGCCGTCCTTTATTAATTTTATATATAAAAGCTTTATTAAAGTTGCTTTGCAAAAACATCACAAAAATCCACATTCCATGGCCCGTAAGTTGGGAACGAAAAATATGCACACCTTATTATTTCACAGACTTGTACAACAGATCAAAATTTTCCACCATACCAAGTTTGATCCAGATCAAATGAATTTTGTTGAAACCACAATAAATCAATGAAGAATGATGACACACTTTGCATAAAAAACAATTCAATTATACATTCAACATAATTTGCTGTTCTTTACAACGTGGCTATAAAGTCTGAAATCTTCGATAAAATTTATGAACGGCATTACTTTTGTAATCCACATGTCTGGCACTATTCTCGTTAAACATCCTTAAAATTCTCCTCAAGACATGGCAACTCAAAGATGAATTTGTAATGACTCTCCCCAAAATAAACAAAATAAGCCAGATTTCATATTTATCTTGGATTGCAAAATATTGTAGAGAGAAGTATGTGAAGTTGAGATCTAGTGACTGAGATGGCCAATGCAAACCTGCCAACGCAACTCTTGATAAATATGTCATCAAGTCAGTAACATGTTGAGGAAACAAATCATTACTGATTTCAACTTTATAACTACCTATGCGTGTTTTCTTTCTTTCTTCCTACACTGTGCAGGCTAACGCAAAAAAGATTGAAATGAAGAACTTTGAAAGTGACATAAAATTTAGAAGCAGTGCGTGATTATCCTCAAGTTTGTCACATGGATAAAAATTGTTTCAAGAGTGACCAAGTTGGAATGATACACGAAGGCTGAACAGTAGTACAAAAATGGCGACACTAGTGGTAGCATGCACCAAAGGCGAAGAGTGCTCTTTTTTTCATCTTTTGAGTAAGAAGGAATCAAATCATGGTAATTGTTATTAGTGAATCAGTACAGCCAATACAGGAATGGCTCTGTAATAAATTGCTCATATTCTGAGCAAAGTTTAGGTGGAGTCGCCATTTTTATGACAATATTTGGCCCTTGCGTATTGATATAATCCACTTTCCAAACCAGGCATATAACTGTTGTGAACTCTGAGGACAATCGCACACTCTTCTTAAATTTTATCGATTTTCTAATGTTTCCATTTGACTCTTTTCATATATTATACAAGTTTTTCTCTGATAATTCATACAAGTTTATAAACTAGAAGACGGTTCGGATTCTTCTTGTCTGTGTGATCATGAGTACCTGTGAGTGATTTTGCAAGAGGACCCATTGCCTTGTGGCGAAATCTAATACTCGTTTTGCTTTTCTTAGAAGAACTTTTGAAATTATCTTCTACGCCGAGGCTTAAGTCCTGATTAAGGCCACTGTCTTTACTCGAGTAATTATCCATTAATTTTTGTCCATAGTTGTTTTTCTTAAGATTTTCGTGAATGTGAGTATCAGCTGTTACCGGCACTTCCCAGTAATAGTTATCGTCGAAACTGTTGGAACCACTCAAAGAACTTTCAGCAGGAATTACTTGTTTTCCTTGTTCCGTATTCATAGAGAAAGCTCCACTAGCTTTTGGCCTCCTTGCTTGAGAAAGTACATAAGAACTGCTCCCATGTCCATGTGAAATGGCAAATCCACTCCTATGCCCTTGAGGTGGAGCATATCCTCCAGGACCTGGTGGTGTCATTCCATGTAAATTATTACTATTATACGTAAGGGAAATGCTATCAATATTTGTTGCTTTGTGGGTAGTGCCACTTGAGTAGCCACCTGTATTGTGAATTGCACCTCCTCCTCCTCCTCCATGTTTACCAGATTGTTGACCACTTCCAGATAAATATATATTACTGGGCCCTACTGGGGGACCATAACTGCTAGCTACAGGTGGTGCACCATATCCAGTACTAGGAAGTGGGGCCGGTGCGTAACCGGAACCCCCTTGAGCCATGCTGTAACCGCCATCAGTAAACGAAAGAGTACCGACGTATCCACTTCCATGTACGCTTCCTCCTCCTTGACCGTATGATGTCGCTCCGCTTCCAAAATTTCCTCCGCTGCCTCCATATCCTCCTCCGCCTGCGGACGATGCAACTCCTTTTCCATCTCCTTCTTGTCCCAGATTGACATGGACTGTCCTATGCTTATGGTGGTTCAGATGAGTGTGCTTATGGAAGTAGTAGTGATTATGATGGATAAGTTGTGGTTGATGTTCGACAGTAAACCTGCAATAAACAAAAATATATACTTAAAATTCGATCTAAATAAACTTCATTGTGTATAAAAATAATATAAATTGACAACATATTCCTATTTACGAAACTATAACAGAAGTCGTGATTTGCGCAGGAAAGGATAAATAGCTTTATTGGAACTAAATGCACAGATAGCGTAATGTATAACGTAACGTAATGTTATAAATATTTTTAAAAAAAGAGTGATACAGATTTCCGAAATATGGACAGCATAAAGAAGGACCAATGTCAGCAGATCAAACCCTTATCCACAAACAAACTAAGTGAGAACTAAAAGCAGAGAGTTTGACGTGTCATTATTCAGTCCAAACTCATTCGTTTTCGCGAATTCTGGCTCGGAATTTGAAGCTTAAAATATTTAAAACGATAATTGTACCTGATGTGGTATATAGTTGCGAAACATGATAGCTTGCTGTAAGAGAAGATCACAGACTGAAACTAGTTGAAACTAAAATCTTGAAGTGAACATTCGAACCAAGGGACACGGGAATGCCGAAAGGTGGGAACATCATAACGAGGAACTACATAATTTATACCGTTTACCAAACATTGTTACGGTCATCAAGTCTAGGAGGCTCAGGTGGACAGGTCATGAAGTCAGGATGGAAGAAAGTAGAAAAACTTCCAAAATTTTAACTGGAAATCTAATCTGAAAATCACGATTAGGAAAGCCTTGGTGCAGATTCGTAAGAAAGATCTCGCAGAAATAGGAATACAAACTAGAAATTGTATCCAGTTGATTAAAGAAAGAAATCAATGGAGAGTTTTTGTGAAGGCGGCATTCAACCCCCCGATTCCATAAGCCATAAGGGTACATAGTTAATTACTTAGTGATACAAACTAAATACCAATAACTAGCCACACATAAATAAATATATTTTGAATAAAACTAATTATTTAACATGTTAAAACATCAGTAATTAATGGTAAAATAACAATTTTCAATCAGTTTGTTTGTATATTACTAAGTTCGTTAGTGAACACAAGAAAATAAATTAAACTTGTCTAACCACATAACTGTAAATATTTAAGAAAATAATAAACAATATTTGAGTTTAAATGAGCAATTCATTATCATCTTTTACTTATATATATTACTAATTACTAATACTAATACTTCTTCTTCTTGTTCACCTCAACCATAGATTGGTGGGCAAAATGGAAATTTCAAAACTTTTCTTTCGCTTGGGAGAACTCTTTTATACTGTGATAACGCCTCTTCTACGTAACTGTATCTAGATATTCTATCCTTGGTCTTCCTCTTCCTGACTTTTCTTCTGCCTTTCCCTCTATCAGCATGGTGATCCAATCGGAGTGCCGAATAAGATGACCAAACTTGCTGTTTCTTCTTTTATCTATTATTTTCATGATGTTGTCCTTCATTAGCTTCCTTTAGTACGTGTTCATTCTTTTTCATCTCGGTCCGTGATATGCGCAGCATTCTACGCCAACACCACATTTCATATGCTTCCAGCTTGGATATTTCAGCTTCTCTCAATGTCCACGTTTCTTATCCGTAAAGCGCCACACTTCATGGTAGTGTCTTAATAAATCGCTTACGAACGTCCATCGACACATTTGTTGATGTTTGTAGTCCTCTTTTCCTATTGAATACTACTACTACTACTAATAATAATAATAATAATAATAATAATTTCTACAACATTCAAATTTCCAGTTTTTTCTTTAACTTAGAAAGTACTATGATGTTTTTGGAAGAAGTTTTCCGAAAGCATAGGTTTGTTAATATTTCATAGATAAATGTTCTGATTTATAAATAATTCCACGTAATTGGGAGGCGATAACATAATCATAAATTATTACATTAAAAGATGCGTTTATTCTTAATCTGACATGAAATTTTCCACATATAATATCAGCGATAAGTGAAAGTTCTGCTCCACATTCACGAAAGTTGTTACCAATTTCGTCACTATTTCCAATACCAAGTATAATACAATGCTGAATTGTTATGATTATTATTAGTATTTGATAAGATGGTTTAGGAAATTTTAAAACACAATACTGGTATTTTAAACTTAGTTAATTTCTTATGTTTGCAAAACACTTACTAGTACATAGCTGGATTATAACAAAACATACATGATTGACCCTTTGAGATACAATACGTAATTGAGGAAGAATGATCAATTTACAATCTATCTAATCGCGGAAAAGCGGACCTGCAATACTTATTCGTGGCTCACTTTGTATATAAATATAAAAATCCGTATATACTTCGTTTCTAGAGATAATGTTGAATGTAGTACAAAAAGCTAGGAAGCTTTCTCTTTCATGCACCTTCAAATAACAGACGAATTATAACTAGAAGATAAATTTAACATAAATGAGAATTTGCATCAAAGAAATCAGGTCAAGAATTGTCATACCCAAATAAACGTTCAACAAGAAAGGATGACTCTTAAGTAGCAGGCTCAATATTAGTCTTAGGAAGAAGTTGGTCAAGTGGAACATTGAACTGGGGCATTGGATTGTATGGTTCAGAGACCTGGACATTACGGAAGTTAGAGAAGGAATATTTAGAGAGTTTCTAAATGTTGTGCTGGAGGAAAATGGAGAAGATAAAACGGACAGAGACAACAACAAATGAAGATGTTTTAAAACGGATAGGAGAGGAGAAGGCACATTTAGCTAGCATCATTCGTAGGAGGATCAATTGGACACATTTTACTAAGAAATTGTCTTGTTAATACTGCCATAGAAGGAAAAATGGAAGGAAAGCGAGGAATAGGAAGAAGAAGAACACAAGTGATCGATTATTTATAGAATAGATGGAAATATTGAGAGTTAAAAGGAGCTGAAGATCGAGAAACGTGGAAGAGACATTTCCAGGCACAAACCTAAAATTAAATAATAATAATAATAATAATAATAATAATAATAATAATAATAATAATAATAATAATAATAATAATAATAATAATAATAAATGAGAAATAATATTTAATATTACTTACGTTTTTGTTTTCCCAGCTACGGACAAAGTCAATAGTTGCGCCAGTAAACACAAGAGCTGTAAATAGATAAATAAATGCCAAATGATATTTTTGACCAAATTTAAACAATTTATATTAGATACAAATGTTTCAATTATATTTAATACAACAAAATAAACATATACAAATTTCTGCTTCACTTTTCGGGATTGCTAAGAGAACAGTGACAATTCTGATGCCGTTTAAATCAAATTCACCCTTTTATTTAAAAATGAAATGCGGGGCCGCGGTGGCTCAGTAGTAGGGTGTTCACCTCTGGTGCATGGGGTCCTGGGTTTAAACCCTGCTCCCGCCAAGTGAACTTTGTGGTGGACAAACACCGTGTGCGTGGGTTTCCTCGAGGTTCTCTCGTTTCTTCCCACTTTCTTCACTCCATCATTTCATTCATTTCTCATCATCACCGCCTCTTTTAGGCTAACCGGCATAATCGTGGAACGTAAAACTCAAAGATTTCATTTCATTTAAAAAAAATGAAACGTGTTTTCCAAGGACGGAGAACAGTCGTTGCTATTATTAATAAAAGGGCTAACAATAAGAATAACTAGCTGAACCTGCGCTCTGTACACATCTCATCATTCAAATATGGGCATGAATCTAATTGTCATTCTTCAAAACATCTGTACACGTTCCCTTACAGACACGAATGAAAGAAAGACGTCTTGATAAAAATCGCCAAGGGGTACCATAAGCAGGAGACATTTTTGATTTTTCTTCAATATCTCGCACCGTTTGCAAGATTTGAGCCTACTTCCGCTTGGAGTTTCTAATTCATGTATGATCAGCTATTTTCTTTCTTTTGCATGCAGTATGTAAAAAAATACATTACCACACAAATAATTATAATGTCAATGACATTTGGTGTTCATTGGGCAAATCACTCCAAACAATAAAGATTTGTCTTAGACCTGAGAAATGATTATCTTTTGTTTTTAATTATCATTTGGCTGCGAAACAAACTACTGAGAGATATGCAACCACTACATGCAATCATGTGCCGACTACGTGGGTGTTCAGGGGATCCAGCACCCACAAAATTTTTATTTTGGACCCGAGTTGGCACCCGTTTCTGTTGCGTTTAAGTAAGCCTTGTTACCGACTGAGCTGGGGCAGCCCCAGCTCATCCTTATAGTAGCAATATATATTTACTTTATCACAGCTTATCCCATTAAAAGATTTTAACTAAAACTAAATCAATCAAATATCGATACTTCAGGCTAACACATCCCGCCATTGATATGCACGCACATAAATTTTGGAAAGTCGGTGCCGTTGCATGTAATTATGTGGTGTTGGAATGGATAACCCGTAGGATGTGGTGTTTTACTTTTTTAAAAAATGTCAACACTTCCAGTGTATCCCTAAAAAATGTAATAAAGAAATAATGGATACGTTTTTTATATTCAATTAGAACTGGACAATCTACACAAAATTTGGAATCGACCAGCGAAAACGCCATGTCTCTAACGTTTGTGGTTTTCGAGAGGATTAGAGACAAACATATAAACTTAGCATCTTAATATATAGATAATACATTGTTGTAAACCTAAATATTGATGTTGTACGTTAAGCATGCTACTATTAATATGAAACTTATTCTAAGTATGTACTAAGCTTTTCATTATAACGTTAGCAAGACGAGAGTACACACTATAATTAATGATTAATTCTTAAAGATTAAATATCAATCACATCGAACTGAACAACATAGCATGATTCATTAAAATTATCATGTGAAATTTTCGAGGAAGTTGGGAGAACCATTTTATGCTGTTAAGAGGATGCCGTTATACCAACTGATACGTATATTTTATTTAGCTGTAGTAGATTATGTGATTATGTGATTATTATGGAAGCACTTCTAGAACACAGTTTTAGAAATGGTGAACAACCGTGACGTCGCATTACGTATGATGTCTTCTCTTGACTTAAATCGGGACCCTTTTAGTGACATCTTCAGCTTTAAAAGAAGTCACACAGAGCCTTGTCGGGTGAGTAAGGAGTCTGACGATACATAAGAATGTTTTGTTTGACGATGAAAGCCTGAATCAAATTTCACGGACACTCTCCTCATGCCCAAATTGAACGTACCAATAGGGTTGAATGGTTTCCGCTTAGGTATTGCCAAACTTTCGTCAACTTCGATGCAATATCGCTGCTCTAGTGTTTCGGACAACTTACAAAAAAATGAAATCCAACGAACGCTCACTACCTGTCTTCACTCGTTGGACTACTACCAGAGACTGATGATTCTTGCGGGCGGGAAAGAATTAACGACTGCGCAAGAGTTTCCCTTTTACATCTACACTGAAGAAAGTCTCCCACGCTCATTGGTTTATGCGGGAAAAAAGTTTGATACTTTTGGAACACACCTCGTACATTATTGCTTATAAAGAATGGCGCAGGAAAACATAAAAAGAACAGTTGAAGTAAAATGCACTAACCAACACCGGAAATAAAACATTTAATGTTTCAGATGCATGTAGAGAGTATGCCATTAACAATGACATTAGCTATGGCACTTACGTGTCACTTGTATCTTTTCGACCGTAGTAGTTTGCTACTGCTAATGGTGGTTATTCATATTCTACCGGTATGTAAACCCTTTGACGTTTCCTAGCTTTGATGCAACCTGCCCACTAGCAAAGGAAAGTTGGTTGCCTATTTTAGAGTGATATGCAGCTTTTGTTACTGCTAACGGTGGTTATTTACATTCCATGTAAAATCTTTTGACACTTCCTAGCTTCCATGCAATATGCGCAGTAGCAAAGGAAAGTTGATAGTCTATTTTAAAGTGATATGCAGCTTTTGCTACTGCAAAATGTCCATCGGAACATCTCATACATGAAACCACTTGATTCTCTTTATTGTCTTCAGCAGAGTGTATTTTTATTATTTGTAATTCTAAAGTCACTGAACTAATAATAACAAAAAGTCCTACTTAGTACTTAAATTACTGTTTTTTCCTACATAGTAAAGCTCATTTCTTTAAATGTACACTGCAAGTACATTTACTTGTAAATGTACTTTAAATGTACACTTATTCACAAAGTTTAAGAAAATATTTAAATTTGTACTTACAAAATAAACACCAACCACCATCTTCGTATGCGCACTGAGTAACTGCTGATGGGATTGTGGTACATGAAATCACCAAACCAATTTTTATATAGTAAATCACCACAATGCTTGTTCTCTTCGTACATTGTTCTTGACATTACAAAAATTCATTAACAATCTTGACAGAGTGAAGGGGCGACGTAAGTTCCGTCACAGAAACACAATCCTTTATTTTTGTTGTCAACGGGTTCTTGCCGTGGTAATTAATCATCATTTCGCACCTCACAGCAGCCGTTGTCATAAGTAAAAAGTACACATATCTCAGGAAGACAACACAAAAATTAGTAAAGGTGAAACACTGAAATGGCGGAACAATCTAAATACGTATGTTCCCACTATTATTATTATTATTATTAATAATAATAATAATAATAATAATAATAATAATAATAATAATAATAATAATAATAATAATAATAATAATAATAATATCCACTAGTCCCTGCGCAAATGACTTGCACAAATCACTAGTTTCCAATAACAAAATTTCACAATAAGCACTGATTTCACGTTTACTGAATTTTATTGGCCTGCTTGCCACTCATAGAGAATTCCGTTTGCGTTGATGAAATATATATTTGAAAAAAATCCCATATACAATGTCAATTTTAGTAAAAAATTCTCTTTACCCCTATTTGAAAAATTAATGTAAAAAAAAAACACAAAATTGTAATTTTCCCACGGGTTGGCATAATTGACTTTGCCTAATTCCCGTTCTGCCTAAAGGTCTTAAAGCAATTTATAGGAAACATTTTCAATGATACTATCTTTAGCCAGAACATGAATTACCGTTCTGCCTAATCTTTCAACACACAAACTTTTATGAAAACAAGGATATTTCGAACGGCATTTGAGCTCCGTACTACATGCCTTCTAGTGTGTTTTTATGCAAATCAGAACCCTTTTTTTTTAATGACTGTAATAAGCTGTTTAATAATTCTAACATATTGTTTAAGAAGAATATTTCATCAAATTCCATTTTTTTTTAATGAATGTTATTCTACTTGTTCTTACAAGGCAGGGTACCCAGTTGTAACACACCGATTGTGATAAAATTGCACAAACATAAAAAAAAAAACATTAAATAAGAAGCGACACGTATTTTTTTATATCGGCCAACAAGCACATTAAAAGGGTCAAATAGGGCCATAAAAATGGGATCAAAATGAGATTATGTGGAATATAGCGAGAACGAGAAGAGATATCGGAAAAGTTTAAATGTACGAAATACTACCATAGTCGACGCAATTCAATGAGGTAGAACGCACTCATGAGAAGAGAGCAGAACATGCGAAAATGGACCAGTCGCTTGTACAACATTGTCACAATGTTACGGAAATGAGCGAAAAAGTGTGATAAGGAGCAGGAAGAAAGAAGAAACGAAAACAGAAAATACATGTTTTTGCTCTGGGTGCATACATCACCCATATGCGAAAAAAACGCAGATTTATCTCAATGCACGAAGATGGGATAACACGCAGAAAGGATGCAAACGCCGTTCGTATAGGCAGCCAGCGAGACAGTACTGCGCAGTGGATTGCATATATCGGGTAATGGGAACAAAAACTCATAGCACAGTAGAATGTAATAGCAGGTGGTCCACATACGTAAGGTAAACAGCAACATTAATATCAGTACCACACGTGAATATCAATATTACATCACTACGAAAACACGCCTACAACATAACAGTAATAGTAACAGTTTTGTTTTTGTGTTACTACTGCCTACACACATTTTCGTTTCCAACATCCATCTCATCGTTGTTCTCATTACGCGATATATGCAACCCACCGCGCAGTACTTAACAAAAATGCAAAACAAAATTGAGACAATCAATTGCAACAGTAATAATAATAATAATAATAATAATAATAATAATAATAATAATAATAATAATAATAATAATAATAATAATAATAATGCCTTATTCAGCTCACTTACTGAACCAAACAGTATTGTGCAGTCGCCCCTTGTCGGTCTGAGAGCTCAGATGATGTGTTAATAATTGACGTGTTTGGGGATGTCAGATCCGACAAGTTGCGCCCAGGATTTTGTAAATATAGAACTTAACAAAACATGAGGTACGGGATCTAACCTGGGTTGCATTTAAATGAAATCCAACACGTACAAAAGAAACAGACTGTGATGTTAAAGGGGGTGAAAAGGGGCAAGAAGGGAGTAACTTTCGGGATAGGTTAATCTACTCGCACTTACTTGCAGGTCTGATCGTTGTCCTCTCCACGATTCCTCCAACGGGCCGACGTCCGTCCATCCCTCTGTTTGGCTGGCTGGTCGTTCCAGTAACCAAGGTTAAGAGTTGGCGAAACCCGGACTGAGTAACCAACTTCACGAAGTCCGCAACTTTAGATAAACTTAAAACTTCTTCTTAAAAAGCAATACATCGTCGTTGAATCAAAGGTGCTCTCTAAGACAGAGCAAGGCTATTAATCGTAAATTTCAAATGAAGCTATCGGTCTACATTCTAACTCGTCTCTCGCTCCATGTCGACTGTCCCTTCCAATAGTCTCTGAATCCCTTTTGTCTGGCGTTCCTTCCGGGTTCATATCCTCGGTTATTCACTTTGATTTGTGTCTCGATGAAAAAAGTGCATGCTCGTAGATTAACCAAGGTAAAGTGATGATAGGAATGCGGACGGGGAAGCAATCTGTTATTTTATTAATTGAAAAATTTACAACGTAAGAAATGAATGGCAGACAGCAAAGGCAAATGAACTTAGAAAAACAAGTCGATAGGTGATTTAATTTGAAACGAATGATGATGCTTTTGACTGAAATGTTCTTTTAAAATAAAATGTCCCATTGTTCAAAATAAGAAACTTTTCCATATGTCCAAATACACATATCTTCACATCCCCCCCCTGAAATCAAAGTCCCGAATGAAAACATTTCGGAGACAAACAAAAAAAATCACTTTTTAGAATTTCTGTTTAAAAAAAAAGCTTAAGCATCTTTGTAGTTTCATTCAATGTTCATGATAAAAACACAGCAGCAAATATAGTCTGGAAAGAATCATATGATAAGAAATGATGAGTACAGCAGAAATGTTCACACACTAACACAGTTGACAGCAGAACAGTCAATGCCAAATGACGTAAGCACAGCAACGTCGATCTTGTAAACACAGCATCACTAAGCACAAATGTAGGTCTGGAAATCTCAGGTACAATGTCCTTACACATCACATAACTGGAAAGTTCATTCAGTACAAGTAGATTATAGGAGTAGGGTAGACAGGTATATGATAGTAACGTCACAAAATTTAGGGGATACAGTCAATGACTGCCCAAAACACGTAAGATATGAGAATAGGGACAATAATTGGATAAAATGATGGAATGAATAAAAATCGACGAAAAATCAGGGGGAAAAAAGCAAAAGTAATAACTAAACCATAATTCATACGTATATATATATATATATAGTAAATAAAAACTCCAATTCCAATAAAATTGTAACTCTATAATCAAAATAATCATTACGCGGTAGAAGAAAAATTAATCTAGCTACCCATAGAAAGAACAGATAAAACAACACAAAAGAATGTTGATTTCAGGTTTTAGAAAAACGAATTGTGGAGAATTTAGTTCCACAATGACCGACGTATTGGCAGAGTTATAGCCCTCTGCACTGGCTATTAAAAACCTCAAAAGAAATCAACATGACAGACTATCACCAAACATATTCCTAAATCCCTAACTAATTATGCGCTAAAAGAAAAGAAACTTCTTTCTTCTTATATGAAAGTAAAAGTACGTATACCCACAGGAAAATGTGGAATCAAGTCAAATCTTCAAATATACAAAAGTATATATCAAATAAGCACAAATCTTCATCATACATAAATCCCAAGTCATCTTCATGATGAAATACTATATACACTGCAGGCGATGAAAAATTGATCATTCCAAAAGATCACTAAAATCACACAAGAAGTTATAACAGTGTATGTTCCTTTGAAGAGAATACATTGTCTGAGTATATTCCCAATAACTAATAACAAATCGTAGGATCAAATCAAAAATCCAGGGAAAGAAAAACTGCATTCTTCTTTACATCCACATTTGGGTTATAAAATGCATCTTGAAAAATGCAAAAAACGTAGGGATTCCTTCTTCATCACTATCATAACTTAGATAGTATACAAATATCAATTCATAGTCGCGTCTATCTCCCTAGTTTTCTTCTGCAAAACATAATGTATCAATAAGATGTTGATCTGGCGCCTAGATACTAATTTATTGAGTTCATAAGCTGTTGATAAGATGACCAGGAAAAAGAACGTGTTTTACAAAGTTAACCAACAGTCTAAGTAACTTAAAAAACAATGATGTCTACATGAGTACTCCTTTTTGTCCTTATCTTCGTTGTAATTGTTATTGCCGGCAAGACTTAGAAATACAAACAAACCAAAACAAATTCCATAATGACATGGCCAGTGTCAAAACAAAATTCGTTACCAACTTCACAGATGTTCCTAATCCATCAAATCTTCCTTTGAGAACCGTCTTCTTTTTTCCTCTTTTTTTTTTAAAAAAAACTTCATTGCAGAGAAACAGTTTCCACTTCTTTTCCTTCTTCCAAGGAAAAATACACAGGTAAAAGACGCTGATAGAGATCCCAATTCTCCTTGTCGAAAATACACAATACAATACGGTCTACGTTGTCCACATGATCCTCTAAAAATTTTCGTATACTCAACAATGCAATTCTCGCAGCAGGTTCCTTAGGGAAATGAAATGCACCAGCAGCGATGCAAGGAAAAGCTACAGTTGAAAACTGATTTTTCAACACAAAATCAAAACAATTGTTATAACAATTTTCCAAAGTCTTCTTGTTCGCATCTCTGGGACCACACGTCAATAATACATGATCAGCGGGGAGATTATAGCCTGGAGCAATCTTCACTTGTCCTGGTTTTAAAGAACGCATTTTCTCACAATCTTTACGAAATTCTTCTCCTGCAGCTTCTTGGATACTTCTATCTGCTCCTCCTAATGGAATGAGTAATTCATTCGTGGGGTTGACAACGGCGTCAGCTTTAATCATAGCAATATCTCCTCGAAAAACACTGATTTTCTTGTTGATTGCAGAATTGGCACCAAACTTCGGTTTCAAACTGGAACAATTCTTCCCTGTTTCAGCCCAAGTGGGTAAATGGTTGGCAATCACAACTTCACGAAGATTCACAGATGGAATATTTTCTTCTTTTTCTATTATGTTCACCGCAGGATTAAAAATAATCTCATAGTGTTCTTCTTTTTCTTTCCCTTTCTTCTGTTTTTCTTCCTGTTCTTCGGCACAGCAGGCATTCGCAGTAGCATCCTCGACAACGTCTTGTATATCCAAGTCAACATCATCTTCTTCTTCCTCTCCCTCGTTTTCCTTTTCCTGTCTCTCGTAGTACTTCTTCAATCTTTGTACTGCAATCGAATCAACCTTGAATCTTCCTCGCGCAGTCTTGGACTTAACAAAATAGGAATTTGGGTGGTCAATATCTTGAATGATTCCTGGACCAAAATAACGTCCACTGAAAGCTCTGGTGGAACCTTTCTTCATGGTGCTGTCCAAAATCCATACCTTGTCTCCGACTTTGAAATTGGGTTTCGAATGACGTTTGTCATAAAATTTCGTTGCCGTCTTATGTCTCTGGAACCATTTATCATGGGCTTTGTCTCCTATTTCTCCAAGTTGCTGTAAACGTTCAGCATTGTCCTGAAATTGACAAGGGGTGTCCAAAATTGCTTCGTGTAGCATTCTACATCTGAATCCATGCAAAAGTTCAAAGGGGCTGTATCCAGAGGATAAATTAACAGTTAAATTGTGGGCTAACACAATAGATGGCAGCAGTTCGACCCATTTTCCTTGATCTTTATTACACAACGCAGATTTCAGTCTCTGTTCAATGTTTCGGATAGCTATCTCAGCAGTCCCGTTAGCGTAATGAGCTTGAACATTTACAAATCGAATCTTAGCTCCAATCATTGCACACAACTCCTTGAATAGGTTACTTGTAAAACATGGACCTTTGTCTGTGACTAATTCTTTGAAAATACCGTATTTCAAAATTACATTTTCATAAAGAAAACTACTTACAGAAGACGCTGTTATATCTGCTAATGAACCACAAATACTATACCGAGTAGCTGCATCGACTACGACAATCAAATACTTGTGTCTCAAAATATTACTCGAGGAGTACACCCCTCCAATGTCTACAAAAATGCGATAGAAGGGCGGCACTTGAGGATACGTTTGCAATGCACCATAAGCAGAACCACGTTTATTTTTGCTGGACTGGCAAATTAAACATTCTTTGCACTTCTGATAGATATATTGTTTCATATTAGGAAAATACACAGATTTCACTAAAAGATCATATGTCTTAGAAAAGCCTCCGTGACTTGAACCAATGGCAGAAGTATGAGCCGCATCAAAAACTTTATAGCGTAATGAAACAGGTACAGCAACTAAAAATTTCATACCACTAGATGTTTTTTGTTTTCTATACAATATTCCTTCTTTAACCGTAAAATAAAATGCCTGTCTTTCAATTTTGGGATTTTTCTTTTCCTTGTTTTCTAACCAATCAAAAATATCCTTATAAAACGGGTCCTTCATTTGTTCATCTCTGAGAGAAGGCTCGTCACTTAGCATATTGTTACACTCTGTAACAGTGGAAGAAAATACTCGAGGGTCTTCCTCATTTTGTTGCTCATCAGAAATGTCCCTGGGGGCACGAGAAAAACGTGAAAGTGCATCGGCTTCTATGTTAGATACCCCAGATATGTGTGTCACAGTAAAGTTATACTGTTCAATAAAACTAAGCCACCTAGCAAATTTGCCTACATTTTTTGTCTGCTTTAAGAACAAAAGACTCTTACAATCGGTTTTCAAAAAAAAGTGACGTCCTAGTAAAAAATAACGAAAGGATCTAAAGGCATATATGATACTCAAAAGTTCAAGTTCATAAGGGTGTCTAGACTTCTCGCTTTTATTTAAGCTACGGCTACAATAAGCAATGGGTGCTAACTCTGGGTCATCTGGAGAGGATATAGGTTGTTTGAGCACGGCAGCCAGACCGCGAGTTGATGCATCACAGAACAAGTATACAGGGTGTTTCGGATTATAATGCATCAAATATGGCGGTTTTATGATAAGATCTTTAATTTTCTCAAAAGCATATTGTTGTTTTTGTGTCCACTTAAACGGTACATCCTTTCTGAGAAGTGAATTCAAAGGCTCCGCAATTTCAGAAAAATTAGGTAAGAATCGTCTTACAAAGCTAGCTAATCCTAGAAAACTTTTCACATGTTTTTTCGTCTTCGGACGTTCATAATTACTAATGGAGTCAGTTATTTTCTTGGAAATGCGCAAGCCATCGTACGAAATATCGTGTCCCAAAACTGTTAATAAAAAATAAGCCAATTTCGTTTTTTCTGGTGCAAGTTTAAGACCACGTTCTCTAATTCGTTGAAATAACTTCTTGGTGAGATTGATAACATCCTCAAAAGTGTTCCCACCCCCAAAAAAATCATCAAGGTACCCGAAAATTTGTTCAGATTCTAATCCTTCCAATGTCATTTTCACTAATCTGTTTAAACCAGCGGAACTAGTGATAAGGCCTTGAGGAAGTGCTGTAAAACAAAAAGAACCCGCTCCTGGGATTGAAAAGGCAGTGACGTGTTGGTATTCTTCCGCGATTTTCACTTCAGAAAAACCACTGAGCAAGTCCGAGCAGCACAGGTAGCGACACTTACTAAGACGCGAAAGAATGTCTTCTATCGACGGTACAGGAAAACTGTCTGGTGCAATGTGTAGGTTAATAGCTCTACAATCCAAACAAAATCTATAAGATCCAGACTTCTTTTTCACGAGAAGAATAGGCGAGTTATAACTCGAGATGCACCTCCTAATAACCTTTTGTTTAAGCAAAGTATCAATCTGTTTTTTAACTTCTTCTCTTAAGTGGAAGGGGATAGGAAACTGATTGGTGTGAACTGGGACGTTATCTAGCATTTTAATTTCATGTACGTAGCCCTTGGCCACTCCAAAATCATCCTCTGACCAAGAAAAACAATCCTTATACTCCTCTATAACAGAATAAAACATTTGCTTCTGATCGTCCGAAAGTTGAGGGTTAATGTCCACACGCTTGACATCAAAACCAGCAGGAAAGTTATTGTTGTCTTGTTTACTGGCTAAACCATGATTTTGAACACTATCTGTATCATTTGGATCATATGCACCCGGCCTAATGTCAATAGCTTCACCTAAATGAAGATTTTTCTCTAAACATAACTTTTTGTTGGTTGGGTTGACTACTCTAATGACAGGATTAACAGGATCCACTCTAAACTCATTAACAAAAATTTCGGCTTTAGAACAGATTTTCTCATTGGGTTGCAAAATATTTTTAAGTCCCACTAAATCATTAATTTTACGAACAGGTACTGAAACACTGGAATTTGGTGGCAAAGTAACAGATTTCGCCGTTATGAAATACGCTTGCATAAGGTTCGCTGTTTGTTCGGAAACTGTGCCTATAGCATGACTTTCAGGTAAAGCGTGATCAGTAGGCTTCCCAAACCTAACTATGTGAACTACGTGAATATCCTGGTTAATAGTGACATGTTGAGGAAGTAACCAATCATTCCCCAACAAAACAGAAGATGCAAATTTGTCAACAACTCTAAAAGTATGCGTAAATGAATAGCCGTCAATTTTGAACTTCAGTACAGCTAACGTGTTAGTTTCAAGTCCTTTACCCGAGATGCCACGGATGATAGTACGTCTTTTAACAAGTCTAGTGTTCGGAGGAAGGAGCTCTCTAGTGCAAATTGAAATTTGACTCCCAGAATCCAACAATGCTTTATACTCTTTATTTCCAATAGTAATTTTGATGCAAGGCAGAATCCTATCCCTAACAATAGGCGTAGTTATCGTGTGAGTCTTAAAAGCAGGTCTCTCACTATTCCCTGAACTATTTCCGCTATGTAAAACATTACAATTATTACTTCTCCTGACTTGCGCCATGTTGCACTCTAATGCTTTGGCCGGACAGTATTTTATTATTCGCGGGAGACGTACTATGATTCTGTTTGCGCTTGTTCTGTTCGTTCTTAACCATAACAGAAGTATTCGTCGCAGAGCCCATTCTATCATGCATATTATTATTATTCTCGGCACTCTTACATTCAGAGGAACAAAAAGAAAAAAAAGAGTTACATTTCTGTTGATGAGGCGGAATAGAATCTACTGACTGTTGATCACCGCATTCTTTCCCAGCGGATGAGATATGATAATGCAAACGTGCAAGCATTTCTTTTTTTTTCCTGTTGTTCTTCGAGAGGAAATGAAACATGAGAATTATCGCGCAATGAAACATCAGCTATCTTAGCGATAAATTCCGGTGTACTATACAGCAAGACTTGTTCTTTCGAATTAGATTTAATGAGCGTCTTATAATTTACTATTAACTCAGCTGACTGTTCTTGTAATAAAAACTCACATAACGCATCAACAGATGGAAACGACTTGTTGCATGTAAGCTTAAAATACTGAGGCAATAACCCTTCAATAAGGAAATTGATTTGTTGTTGTATAGGCATGCCTTTATCAAAACTAAGTATGAGATCTAGCTTCTCATAAATGTATGTCATAATAGGTTCCCCTTCTTTTTGATCTCTAGAACGAATGGTGTGTTCCGTCACCTTCTTAACTACAAAACCACCAAATAATGTGATCATTCGTCTATTTATATCTACATACGACAAGTTCACAAAATCATCTGTCCTAGTTAAGGCTAGAAACCACGCTAAGGCTCCGTCCCTTAACCTTGGAACTCCAGACATATTTTTATACCTTTGTGTACCAGTCGGGTCCAATGGACCCACAGTAATATATTGAGACCTTCCAGCCATATAATTAAATTTTTGGGAGAAAATGAACAACGAAATACTAAACAATGCCATTTTTGCACTGTATTTATGACGAAATAATAAAATACACTTCATAATTATCGTAGATATACCGTACACTATAAATATGGTAACTTAGCAGTATTACTATTTCTTTATATGAGCTCAAACAGAAGTTCTAATTTTTAGGCATAATGAAATAGTCGACCTTTTAAATGCACGTAATAACAACATTAGATTACAAGTAGCAAATATTTGCTTCCAGAAAACTGAAAATTATGATCCCTTTGCCTTTTCTTTTGCATTTGTTAAGGTTAGTGTACGAAACATTTTTCAGAAACAACTCAGGTGTGCTCAGAACACACATTTCTCTTGCATTTGGTACAGAAGGTTCTTGTCTTGCGATCCGGTTTTGATGGGCAGATCCCGCATCACGTTTTCCTTTTGGATGACTTTTTCCGTGAGCTGATCAGTTTCTGTGTGGCTTCCCTTCTGCGGAAAGTCTTCACTATGAGCCGATTGTTTGCTGAGGGAAATCAGGAAGTTAGGTTTTTCAATCTCTGCCTCTTGTCTTTCTTCTGTAGTGACAAGAATATAATATAAGGGTTGAGTGTGCTTATATCAATCATGTTGAAGAATACTACCAGAGACCATCTCCTTGTAATTCCCTTCGTGCTGTATCAGCGGGTCATCTGGTCCATAGTGTCCACGCCAGATTTTGTCTTGTTATAGTAAAGGATTACTTCTGGCTTTTTTCTGCTGTTGAAGTGTCAACTTCAGGCTGGTTATGCATTGTACTTAGAAGAGTAACAGTTTTGTACTTCTTTGGACAGTACGACACTATCATGGCATCCTGTAGGAATCCAAACAAACTGCTTCCTCCAGCCCTACTTTTGTCCGTTTTGGTAAATGAAGTTGGGAGTTCTGGCTTACTCTTCCGTATAGTTCCGACGTAGGTGAGTTTTCATTCCTTCAATTTACGTGCAAGAGAAAGACTTGTAAAGAAGTTATCCCCAGTGATATTTCTACCATTCCTGCAATTTCTTCTTTCAGTTGAAGAACGACTCTTTCCCCATGGTTGACTTCTCTTCCTTGTTCTGGACTTTTTCCGCTATATATTTGCATCTTCCACACATAGCTTGTGGTGCTATCACAAATAACCCAGAACCTTATTCAATACTTACCCAGTTTACGTGGTATGTATTGCCGAAAGGGACAATGTCCACGAAAAGCCACAAGCTGTTCGTCACCGTCATTTTATCACCGGGAATATAAGCGTCCTGTATAGTTTTAACCCAGTCTTCAAACACTGCACGAACTGGAGATAGTTTATCATGAAGTATTCTCTGGCGCCTGAGCTCTGCATCATCATAACGTAGAGTGGAATTGATTTGTTGAAAACGATTCCGGTCGACCATTTTCCTCACTCCAGAGCTGCCTAGTTTCTTCATCCTTAGATTTGTATACCCCAATAAGTATTAGCACGCCGATATTTTCTGAAGTTCCTCAACACTAACAGGTTGAGGAAATTTTATCCTACCTTTGTTGTTAGTCCACTTGCAAATTGTTTCCATAATGTTCCTACGAAAAAATAGACAAAAAGCAGATTTCTCATCATCAACTTCCCTTTTAGCATACTGTGTAAGACCACGGTCCTTTCTAGTTACATTGGCAGCACCAGCACACCCGCGACTGGTAGTGAATGGTACTAAATTCCAATGTTTGCTTCATCTTGCACGTCGCTGTCACTAACATCAGAAAACTCACTCTCACTTGCAGATAACTCTAATAATTCACATTCCACTTCTCCATCATCTGTCGAATCACCAGAAAGATCCTCCTCTTCTGCCAACAGACATTGGCGTATGTAGTCATCGGAAAGTCCACCACTTGCCATTATCCTCACACACTAAATCCAATGGCTAAAGTGAAACATGCACTGGCTAGTTTAGAATATATTATAGATAGAAATTTATAATATGCCCCTGAGAAGAGGTTTCAGGGAGAACACCATAAACCAGTAGACATTACGTACAAAAGGAATAATTAGTTAGACAAACTTACTAAAACTGCATTAAACTCATTCATAGGTAAAACATCTTTAAACGTAATACTGATAATAAAGAATAAAGGACACGCTGACGTTAATTCTGCCATCTGCGATGCACAATGTAAATCAAAACCCAAGTTGAACCAATATTCCTATTTAAAATATACAATGGGTCCACTGGACCCACCTGGTACACAATGCTATAATTTTTATATGTACCACCTGACTTAAAGGAACAAAGTATTTCTCCCATAACATGGGAGAGGAGAACCATAAAGAAAAAGTCACGGAATATTAGCGACCACTCACGAAAATTTTCTCAGTAATTAATAAACGAAAAGTCGTTTGGGTCCAATGGACCCGTTTGGGACTCCCAGGGTTAATAGATATGGAAGCAAATGACGCTTCTTTACTGCATTGAACTCATAAATGACGCAGTAAGATTCGAAATACTCAAAAAAGCGAATAACGTCTTCCCCATACTTGCCGTGAAAAAATGTGGGGCGCACAATAGAATCTAGAGACGTAAGACGAGCTTGTGCCATAATGTTAGTATTCACCATTTTCTCTAAATATCTCTAAATAATATAACTAAAAGCACATAAAACAAAATAATACAACAAATTGAGAGGGTGGAGGGAGGGTGGTAAAACAAATAGAATTTCATCAAATTCTAACGGTGGGCGGCAAACAAACTAATGCAAAATAAATCGAGGGTCGCAAACATGTGTGCATTCACACAAGTTAAAACCACATCTCCGCCATGTGCAGTCGCCCCTTGTCGGTCTGAGAGCTCAGATGATGTGTTAATAATTGACGTGTTTGGGGATGTCAGATCCGACAAGTTGCGCCCAGGATTTTGTAAATATAGAACTTAACAAAACATGAGGTACGGGATCTAACCTGGGTTGCATTTAAATGAAATCCAACACGTACAAAAGAAACAGACTGTGATGTTAAAGGGGGTGAAAAGGGGCAAGAAGGGAGTAACTTTCGGGATAGGTTAATCTACTCGCACTTACTTGCAGGTCTGATCGTTGTCCTCTCCACGATTCCTCCAACGGGCCGACGTCCGTCCATCCCTCTGTTTGGCTGGCTGGTCGTTCCAGTAACCAAGGTTAAGAGTTGGCGAAACCCGGACTGAGTAACCAACTTCACGAAGTCCGCAACTTTAGATAAACTTAAAACTTCTTCTTAAAAAGCAATACATCGTCGTTGAATCAAAGGTGCTCTCTAAGACAGAGCAAGGCTATTAATCGTAAATTTCAAATGAAGCTATCGGTCTACATTATAACTCGTCTCTCGCTCCATGTCGACTGTCCCTTCCAATAGTCTCTCAATCCCTTTTGTCTGGCGTTCCTTCCGGGTTCATATCCTCGGTTATTCACTTTGATTTGTGTCTCGATGAAAAAAGTGCATGCTCGTAGATTAACCAAGGTAAAGTGATGATAGGAATGCGGACGGGGAAGCAATCTGTTATTTTATTAATTGAAAAATTTACAACGTAAGAAATGAATGGCAGACAGCAAAGGCAAATGAACTTAGAAAAACAAGTCGATAGGTGATTTAATTTGAAACGAATGATGATGCTTTTGACTGAAATGTTCTTTTAAAATAAAATGTCCCATTGTTCAAAATAAGAAACTTTTCCATATGTCCAAATACACATATCTTCACAGTATTTAATTGAACTTGGCAATGAGCAATGTATTGCATACTCAAGACTCATAACCAGTGGCGTATTAAAGGGGGCTTCCGGGCTTACTCCCGGAATTTTCACATTTCCAGGAACAAAGTTAGCAAAGCCTCCCCCCTCTGAAACAAAATCGTAGATACGCCACTTCCCATAACTGTGTAAATACATTGAAAATAAGCTGTGTCTTTATCTTTGTCTGGTCACAAATTAATAATGTTACCTACGAGAGGAGGTATAAATTTTGCGACAAGATACGAGACGAGACATCACTCTCACACCAATTTTTCGAGACAAGATAGCTTAAAATCTCCTCTCGTGGACAAAACTACACGTACACTAAACGTTTGAGCTACATTTCCATATTCTGACTTCTTACACAGTGCAAAATCCTATGCCGCGATTAATTTACATTACACTTCATATAGACGTATTGAAAGTGGTTCCTGGATTTTTCTTCTCTTCAGTATGTGTTGCACAATTACTCTAGACACCATATTCATCTGCGTCAGTTATGGTGTTAGTAACTTGATGAATTTCGGGAGTCTAACACTTTTCATGTTATTTCATTTTACAACACCGAACTGTTTGGCTACTAGATTCTCGTTTTGAAATGAGTGCACACCACATTACACAACCTGCTTGCACCGAATATTTCCTTGTCATCTGGTTGGCAATGTCCACGTCAAATGTGTCGTTATGATGTTTCACTGTGTCTGGAGTTTCAAATGTCAACATGTGAATCTATTGTGCGTAAGACGAACAATTCCATCATGTGTAAACCATAGTGGAATGCAGATCATTTTCGATAAGTTTCAGAACAGTATGACCTTCTCTTATCCCTTATTTAGTGTCCTAACAGAGCTAGTGCATTTCCTTCTAAGTACCTTTTCGAGATTAGTGTAAGTAAAAATTATCAGTATTCCCACTGCGCCCTCTTGAAATTACAGTTTCATCAGCTGTATCTTTATAGAAGGTAATTCCCTTCACTACCTCACGGTTTATGTTTTCTCATATACGGAATCGATTCACGAACGGTTAGTCTTCTTGTCGAAGCGTAGATAGGCCTACCTAACAATTCCACGTAACTGATTTCAGAATATTCATATTTTACCTAACGGTATATCCCGAAGATCAGTTCACAAGCTATATATGTACTGGAGTATCACATTTACCGTATATAGGTACATATATAATTCAAATGAATATGTCGATCTCTTGTAAAGTTAGGCTGAAGCCGCTGTTTTGCATTTGCCTGTCGGCTTTAGTCTGTGTGAAACTCCAAATATGTTCAAGTATATGATGATTGCTTTCTAAAATTACTGGAGAAGTTTGAGAAAAGCCTTCGGGTCTCTTCCTAAACGAAGGGAAAATCACAACCTACACCTCCTCGCGGGAGAAAGCGAGCAACGTATTTGGCCGCTAACGTAGGTGGGGACCGACCGACTCCCAGGATAAAGAATCAGATTTTACCATGTGTCAACGGCCTTCTCGGAGGGCGGATGAGCGGGTGGAGGTCAGGGCACCTTCTTGTCCTTAGGAGGGGAAACTGTCCTAAAAGGCGGATGAACCACTTGATGGTCAACGGCATGAAGATGTGGAAAGGAAATGGGAACACTACCACACTATCTTTTTCCAAGAAGGGACGAAGGAGGAGAATAAATAAATATGATGGTTCTTCCTGAGGTAAAAAAATTCGGAGATAAAATAGTTCCCCGTTCTGATCTCCGGGTGGAGACTGCTCCGGGAAGAATCATCAGAGGAGAAAATGATAATAACTTTAATTTCAGCAAAGGAACCTGGAACGTACGAACTCTACGACGTGAGAGAAAACTTGAAAATTTAAAAGTGGAAATGGACAAATGTAAAGTGGACATAGTGGGCTTGAGTGAAGTGAGAAGGCCAGGGAAAGATGAGATGATATCGGGAAATTACAGCGTATACTATTCGGGTCGCGATAAGGCCGAGAATGGTGTCGCGATAGCAATGAAGAACGAAGTAGCAAGAAGTGTAACCAAAATGCTATACTGCAGTGACCGTTTGATGTTTGTAAAACTGCATGCAAAACCAGTGGATATTGTGATAATACAAGCGTATGTCAACAACCGGCGATGATGATAATGAAGTAGAAATAATGTATGATCAGATTAGTGACATATTGCATCAGGAAGGAAGAGGTAAGGTCAACGCCATAGTAATGGGAGACTTCAACAGCGTAGTAGGAGAAGGAGTTGAGAATAAGGTAGTGGGACCGTTTGAACTAGGTAGAAGAAACGAACGAGATCAAGTGCTTATCGATTTCTGTAGGCAACATGATCTGGTAGTCATGAACACGTGGTTTAAGAAAAGAAAAAAAAAACAAGCTGTACACTTGGAAAAGTCCAGAAGATACGAAACGCTACCAAATCGATTACATTCTTGTGAAGCAACGTTTCAGGAATAGTGTAAGAGACGGAAAGACACTGCCAGGAGCGGACATTGATTCGGATCACAATCTCCTGGTAGCGGAAGTGCAAACCTGGTTAAAGTCGATCAAGAAATATGGAAAGAGGAATCGAAAATGGAACTTGGAGCGACTAAGAAATATCGACGATGATGTGAAAGAAGAAACTGAAGAAAAATTCTGTGCAATGAGCGATGTGGTTGACAATATAGAGAATAGTTGGGGAAAAGTTAGATTCTACTTGACACACTTCACAATAACATTGGCAGGACGGAAAGAGCACCGAGAAAATCATGGATAACTGAAGCAATGCTTAAGAAGATGGAAGAACGCAGAAGGGCAAAAAACACGGACATCGAGCAATACAGAAGGCTGAATAATGAACTGAGAAGAGAAAGAGAGACAAACCAAAGAAAAGTACATGGAACAGATATGTGAAGAAATAATGGAACTTCAACGACGCGGCAGATATGATCTGATGTACCAGAAAGCACAAGAATTAGGAGGGAAAGCTAACAAAAGTATACGAACGTTCGACATCAAAGATCAAGAATTTAATGTAACCACCGACCATCAAAGAATCCTTAGAATTTGGGAGGAATACATAAAAGATCTGTATGACCAGAAGAACCACCCCAAAGATATTGCGATCGAAGAAGAGGAAGAGGTGGATGATGATGAAAAAGGACGAAGTATATTGAAAAATGAAGTAGTACAGGCAACCAAAGACATGCGAAGGAGAAAGGCCACTGGAGAAGACGACATACCAGTAGATTTGTTCAAGGGATTAGGAAACAACGCAATGAAAATACAGACTTCACTTATTAACAAGATCTACCTGAGAGAATAGCCAAAGGATTTTCTTGATGTTACAATGATTACATTGTCCAAGAAAAAAAAAACAAGCAAAGAAGTGCAGCGATCACAGAACCATTAGCCTGACTTCCCATACTGGAATGATCATTGCACGCGTACTGAATAGGCGGCTGGAAAGTAAGTTAGTTGATAGGTTAGAAGAAGATCAATTTGGATTCCGGAAAAGAAAAGACACCAGAGATGCTATTGGATTGATGATAATTATATCAGAAAGAATTCTTGATGTAAAGGAAGAGTTGTGTTTGTGCTTCATCGACTGGAGAAAAGCTTTCGACCAAGTCAATTGGACGAAACTTCTGAAAATACTTAAAGAAATCGGGGTCAACTGGAGAGATCGACGACTCATTCAAAACCTGTACACAGAACAACGAGTGAAGCTGCGCTTGAATGAAGGAGAAACCAATAGTGTGGAGATTGGAAGAGGAGTCAGGCAAGGATGTAGTTTGTCGCCCTAATTATTCAACATTTACAGTGGATGTTTAATGAAGGAGCATTAATGGGAATTGGAGATTTCAAGATTGGAGGGCAGATCATTAACAAGATCAGGTATGCAGATAATACGGTTATAATAGCTAAAACCGAAGGAGGACTACAGAAGATGATAGAAAAAAATAGTTGACACTGGAAAACTGTATGGAATGGAAATTATCATCGAAAAGTCGAAAGTCATCAGAATATCCAGTGGAAACACGTCCTTAAAGATCAGAGTAGAACAACGGGAAGTTGAAGAGGTCGATAATTGTGTCTGGGAAGTATTTTGACGAGAGACGCTTATTGAACCAAAGAGATCAAGTCAAGAATTGCCATAATTAAAGAAGCATTCAACAAGAAAAGATCACTCTTAACTAGCAGGCTCAATATTGGACTTAAGAAGAAGTTGGTCAAGTGCTATATATGGAGCATTGGACTGTATGGTTCAGAGACTTGGACATTACAAAAGTTAGAGAGGAATATTTGCAGAGCTTCGAAATGTAGTGTTGGGGGAAGATGGAGAAGATAAAACGGACAGAGAAAGCAACAAACGAAGATGTTTTAAAACGGATAGGAGAGAAGAGGACACCTCTATCCAGCATCCTTCGTAGGATTGGACACATTTTATGAAGAAAAAAACTATCTTCTTCATAGCGTCATAGAAGGAAAGCGAGGAATAGGAAGAAGAACTCAGCTGATCGATGGTTTGAAAAATGGAAGAAAATATTTGGAGTTTAAAGGGGAAGCTAGAAATCTAGAAACGTGGAAGAAACATTTCCAGGCCCAAATCTAAAATTGACAAAAAAAAAAAAAATCGAAATTATTAGTCCCAGGACCTGCCGAAAGGCAGAATACTTAATAATAATAATAATAATAATAATAATAATAATAATAATAATAATAATAATATATGATGACTGATGAACAAGTACAATGCACTGACAGCAGGACAGCCAAGGTTGATATGTATTTTTGCATATCTTGTAAGCCGATTTATTTTCTTTTAGTTTAACGTTCCTCGTATATGCGCTGATGCTACGGGAAACTGTGATGATGAGATGGTATTAAGTAGGAGAAAACGAGTGAATTCCGAGGAAACCCACACTCACGGAGTCTATCTGCCATAAAGCTTACTCCATCAGTGTTCAGGAGTTGAACCAGGGACTTCATCAACCATAGATCATCGCTCTACCATTAAGGAACCGCGGCCCTTGGCATCACTTTATATCATTATGATATCTTTTACACAGTCAGATCTACAGTAAGTATTTCCCTTAGTAGCAGCAAAGCTTTCGGCCATTTGGCGTGTGCTTGGCTTTTGGATTTCTTCGCTTGCATTTGAAACGCATGCTTTCATACAATCTGCCTTTTGTTGTATCTGCAAGCAATGGTTTAGACATTTCCCAGAACGGTATAGCATCACTGGCCGTTCATTGGTTATTCACTTGACTTGACTTGTAAAACGCTTGAGTCAAGCTTGAATGGGGTACTGAATACAAGGTTGTCCTCATGTAACTTCTTTACTGGAATCCAGCTTGCAGCATGCTTGCATGGTTTGCAATCAAGCTGGATGCAAGCTTGGTCGACTTGCACTTCAAGCTTACAGCAAGCTGTTTGCAAGTTGTCTCTGCTTCTAGGGTCAACGCATATTCTTGTTGTAATTATAAAGGGAGTTAAAATGATTCCATTGGGCATCTAAGGTAAATGTAGCAAAATTGCACCAAAATATTTAGCTATGTGTTCGATTCTTTTCATCATATATGGACGTGAAAATTATTGAAAGTCACGGAAATTTTTTATCGTCACTCACATAGAGGGAAAAATGAAATAAAAAGTTTACTGAGAAGTAATAAAAATGACTTCAATGAACATTCCAGTGTTAGTAAGAAGAATACAGGCTACAATTTGTGCATAGCTACACAACAGATGCTCCTTGACTTTAACAAGTTTGTAAATTTTAGTTTACTGTATCTACTTGCCTACAGCGTATATGGTTGATAAGCAATGCTGTATCACAACGTTCTTATTCTATTTGACAAGACAAAGGAAATGGCATTATTCGAAATTTGCATAAAAATGGAAGTGTGAGTTTCGAATCACGCATTTTGGGGGCCGCGCTGGCTCAGTGTTGGAGCGTTCACCTCTTGTGCATGAGGTCCTTGGTTCGATCCCAGCTCGCACAAGGTGAGTTTTGTAGTGGAGAAACACCGTGAGCGTGGGTTTTCTTGGAGTTCTTCTGTTTCTTCCCACTTTTTCATTCCACCACTTCATTTATTTCTCATCATAATCGTCTACTTTATCCTAGCCGGCATAACTGCGGAACGTAAAACTTAAAGATTTCATTTTCAATATGATAAAAGTTATTTTCTTTCATAGTCAATTGAAAGAAATTACCCTTTGGATATACCACAGATTTTAATCTTGAATTTCGAATGACTGACTCATTTTATCTTTTAAAAAAATCGTGATTGGGCTAGTAACCTCAATGCTGGCTTTCGCATTAACCCGAAACAATAAATCATTACTTTAATTCTGATTTCCCATTGTTGGCAACCCTAACAAAATGGCCTGATGCCGTAATTGTGAATTTAGAATTCTTATTTTCAGAGCTTCTGAGGGAAAATCAGTGAGAAAGAAAATTGGCTGCACTACTGTTGCCCTCTACCGAGACACATTGAAACCTTAAGAACAACAAATAATAGAAAGTACTATCTACTGCTGCCACCTTGTGAAAACACTACTAACTTCTTCTGAATGAAAGTTTCAGTAAAGTTTCTCCCACGTATTGTGACGTTGAAGGGAAAGTTCCTTCCGAGGGATATTGCGAAGGGAATTTCCAAATTGGAGACACTTGTCCTAAATGAAATGAAATCTTTAAGTTTTACGTCCCACGGTTATGCCGGTTAGGCTAAAGGAGACGGTGATAATGAGAGATGAGTGAAATGGTGGAATGAAGAAAGTGGGAGGAAACGGGAGAACCCCGAGAAAACCCACAAGCACGGTGTTTGTCCACCACAAAGTCCACACGGCGCGAGCTGGGATCGAACCAGCGACCCCAAGCACCGGAGGTGAACGCTCTACCACTGAGCCACCGCGCCCCCCACACTTGTCCTAGTTAAATTTATATAAATGTAAAATTATGTTACCCTACTTGAAATATAGGTAGTGGCTAAATTATTATTATTATTATTATTATTATTATTATTATTATTATTATTATTATTATTATTATTATTATTATTATTATTATTTTATTTTTGTTTAGTTTGGCGTCATTCTTTATCATCTGCCTAAGTGACATACGGACCTACATTTAGCGTGGGATCCTTATGGGAATCGAACATGATCTACGTCATTGAACTAGCGGTGATGCAGTTAGCTCTTGATTGATTATGTAAATCCTTTGTCAACACCAAGGCTAAACACGATTAGGATTAGAAATTAGATATCTGGGCTGCAGGCATCTAAGGCCATTTAGCCCGTCACGTATATGAGGGATGACATCCTTCGGCGATCACACTATCTGATGAGAGGGAAGGTAGAAAGGATTGGGGAAGGAAGGAAGCGGCCTGGGACCATTACACTAGGTACCATCGCGGCATTCGTCTGGTGTGAATGAGAGAAACAAAGGAAAAACCTCACTCAAGATGACTGGCCTGAAAAAAGCTGTTACACTTTTTCGACTGAGTATCCCCTTCGGGAATCGAACCCGGGACCGCTCGTACCAAAGGCGAGAACGTTAGGGCGAGGCTAAATACGACAAGACGTATAATTTAAAGTTTGATCGGAATCAGTGTAATGTAATGTATTCGGTGCTTTCCCACCAGGAATCGAACTCAGTATTTCGTACACTTTGTACATCAAAATCCTGGGTGCCCGTTTAATGCATTTTAGGCACCATCAAGGACAGACAAAAACACAAACAAATTCTTTAGTTTATTTATATTATATTACATTTATTTATTTACTCGCTTTCTTGAATAATATCTTTTGAGCATTGAGATAATCTTGCACCACCCGTGATCTATATAAACTGAAAAGAACTAATGGAACTTCAAATAGGGATGATAGCGCAACCGAGAAGATTTTGTCTCTTCTCGACATTTTGATACATGATCGCTGTAGAAATGACTGTTTATAAATCGTGACGAGACCATGCCCCCGTCTTCAAAGTATTGGGCTTCCTCTCGAATATTAACATAAATTACTCGAATTACATTTTTTACTCAAAATTTATTACTGTTATATATAAAACTAGTTGAAATACTCATCCTTAGCATGGGCCCGATAAAATATCCCTGTGAAAAAACTGAACAACAAAAGAAAAATATATCAGTCTTTTTTTACTACTTTTACATATTCCAGTAAAAGCACTCTGAGAACTCCTGGTTCGGAATTTGAAAAACAAACAAACAAACAAACGCCTCTTGCCCCCAGCCAATGCGGGCTGCAGTTGGAAGTCAACGCGTCTGGGAGTATTATCATTCATCTCAGCGACAGCGAAAACTATGGATTCGATACTAATATTGCTTATTTTGTGCTATTTTTACCTGTATCGGTAACGCCCCTCAGCAGGTGACCCCTGGCCCGAATACAATGGTAGCTGAATTTGAAAGTAATCGCTAGTGGAAGTGTCACCATTGATCTCAGCGACCGCGAAAACTATGGATTTGACGCTAATATCGGTCATTTTGTATTACGCTCTCCTGAACCCTCTTGGTTCGAATAAAAAATAATCCGCTTCGTCTTGATGTGGGGCCTAGAACAAGATACTCGTGACCAACATTGGTAACTCTCGATCCAATCGTCTGGTCCCCAGGCCGCACACAGACAGACATACACACACAGTCTTTATTTTATTTGTATTAGACTAGCTGAATATACCCATTCTTCGTATAAGTCAGCTAAAATATCTGCGTAAACAAACTGGACAATGAAAAAAAGTATTGATCATTTTCTACTATTTTTACATATCCCGGTAAACGCCCCCTGAGACCCTCTGGTTCGAATTAAAAAAAAAAGCCTCTAGATTCCAGCCGATGGGGGGTGCTTTTGGAATTCAACGCCTGTGGGAGTATCATCATTCATTTCAGCGACCGCGAAAACTATGGATTTGACACTAATATTCGTAATTTTGAGCTATTTTTACACGTATCGGGATCCCCCGCACTGACCCCCGCCTGCATACAATTGTAGCTGAATTTGCAAGTCATTGCTAATGGAAGTGTCACCATCGATCCCAGCGACCGCGAAAACTATAGGTTTGACACTAATATTTCTCATTTTGGATTACTTTTAAATGTTTCGGTATCCCTCCCCCGATGATTCCAGGCCGCAGCCGAATAGGGTGAATTTGGAAGTTTACGCAATCGAAGTTTCACCATTGGTCTCAGCGACCGCGAAAACTATGACTTTGACGGAAACAGGTCAAAACTCCCACAGCCAAAATCCCCAGACTCAAGAAATATCAAAACGCCCACACAAACGGTCATAACCCCCACACAAATGGACAAATCTCCCAAATACACGAACGGTCATAACCCCACAGCCAAAATTCCCACGCCCACACAATCGGTCATAACTCCCACACAAACGGACAAATGTCCCAAATGCACGAACGGTCATAACTCCTACAGTCAAAACCCCCACACTGGTAATCAGTCATAACCTCCAACGGTCATAATTCCCACACAAATGGACAAAACTCCCACACATATCAACGGTCACAATCCCCACATAAATGGACAAAAACCCCACACAAATGGGCAAAACTCCCACATGCAGAAATTGTCACAAGTGCCACACAAATGAAAAAAACCCACACAATCGGACATATCTCCCAAACTCTGAAATGATCCTGGTTGCATGTTTTGCCCTTGTACTTTTTAATAACATTTTTTATTCCACTTAAACTGATGTTGCAACTATTCCTCTTGCACTGTTTTCTAATGACAGAAGCACTAAAGTTGGCGTCGCAATCACGATCATTTCAAAGTGTGGGGGATTTGTCCGATTGTGTGGGAGTTTTGTCCATTTGTGTGGCAGTTGTGACAATTTCTGCATGTGGAAGTTTTGACCATTTGTGTGAGAGTTTTGTCCACTTATGTGGGGATTATGACCGTTGATATGTGTGGCTGTTTTGTCCATTTGTGTGGGAGTTATGACCGATTGTGTGGGCGTTTTGACATTTCTTGAGTGTGGGGGGTTTTGCCTGTGGGGGTTTTGACCTAGACCCACTTTGGCACCAATATCGGTTATTTTCTAATACATTTACATGTCCAGGTAAACCCCCTTCTGAGGCCCCCTGGTTCGAATTTAGAAAACAAAAAAAAAGTTTCGCCTTTGTCTGGGGCCTGGACCACGGAATTCGTGACCAAAATTAGGTAAGTCTCGGTCAATTTGTCTGGTTCCCACGGCGGTCCTGGTTAACGCCCCCACTAAGACCCTCTGGTTCGAAATATATATATAAAAAAAACGCTACGGGTTGATCTGAGGCCTGGACCAAGGTACCCGTGACCAAATTTTGCTAACTCTCTGACCACTCGTCTGGTCCCCAGGCAGCACACAGAGAGACAGACAGACAGACAACACACAAACAAACTCTTTATTTTATTTATATTAGATTATATTAGATTAGATAGTGAAACAACTTAAATTAGATGGTCTCAGTTACAATCATATACACTAGAGAAAAAAGTCGAATCGCTAATTATTACTTAGTATGTTGCTGAGCTGTTCCGAACCTTAATTTTTAAAACATATAACTTATTTCAAGTTCCTAAATATTATTTTTTACACACGAATTATGAATTTTCCAGGGAATCACATGTTTAATAAAAAGGACCGGCCACCACTCTAAACTTTCTGGATCTTAAACTGTACTGTACCATGTAGTGCTGCAGTTATTAATGAAACAGTTTTACATGAATTACGAACAAAATTAGAAGTCAATTTCGGAAAACTTCATCGAAAGTCATCTCCAAAAGTAAACTATCCTTTGGGGAGGGAGAAAATTGATTTTAAAAAATATATCGAAAATGACAGATATTAGTACTGAATCTACAGTTACCGAGGTCTTTGATATGAACAGTGGGTCTTCCCATGCTGTTTAAAACCAAATTCAGCCACGCAACTTGGGGTAGGAGGGACAAGAAATATAAAAATCATCGAAAATGACCGATATCAAAGAGCGCTTCAGGAACAATGAAAAGCGACTGACTAAGCATACTCTGAATGAAGAGCATACTACCATGTTTTTTTCTTAATTTAACTCAGCGAAGCAGGTAATAGATGCTAGTCTAATATAAATAAAGTACTGAGTTTGTTTGTGTGTTCGTTGGTCTGTCTGCGGCCTGGGGACCAGACGAATGGACCGAGATTTACCAAATTTTGGTCAGGGGTACTTTGGTCCAGTCAACAGATCAAGAAGAAGCTTTTTTTTTTTTTTTTTTTTTTTTTTTACATTTCGAACCAGAGGGTCTCAGGGGGTCGTTTACCGGGACTGGCCTGGGGACCATAAAAGTTGACCGAGAGTTACCAAATTTTGATTACCGATACCTTGGCTCAGGCCCCAGACCAAGGCTATGCGCTTTTGTCAAAATTCGAATCAGGGGGCTGAGGGGGCGTTTAATGAGACATAAAAGTAATCCAAAATGACCGATATTAGTGTCAAATCCATAGTTTTAGCGGTCGCTAAGATCAATGGTGACACTTCCATTGGCGATGACTTGGAAATTCAGCTACCATTGTATTCGGGCGGGGTCACATGTAGTGGGGGTTACCGAGACATGGAAAAATTATCTAAAATTACTGATATTAGTGTCAAATCAACAGCTATCGGAGTCGCTGAGATCAATGAAGAAACTGAAGATCGCGTTTATTTTGAAATTTAGCCTCCATCAGCTTAGGAACGGGGTCATAATAGAGGGATCATCGAAACGAAGTTTTTTTTTTTTTTTAATTTCCAACCAGGGTTTCTCATGGGGGGGGGTTCCCGGGACCGGCCTTGGGTCTGGGCTGAGAGTTACCAAATTTAGCTCACGGTTAAGTTGGTCCAGGCTGCAGACCAAGACGAATAACATTTGTTTTTTAAAATTCGAACCAGGGGGTCTCAGGGGGCGTTTACCGGGACATGTAAAAGTAGTAGAAAATGACCGATATTAATGTCGAATTCACTGTCTTTCGCCGTTGCTGAGATCAATGATAAAACTCCGATCGCATTCACCCCGTTCGGCTGCGGGCCGGAGGTCACTGGAGTGGGCGATACCGAGACATGTAAAAATAATCCAAAATGACCGATATTAGTGTCAAATCCATAGTTTTCGCGGTCACTGAGATCAATGGTGATACTTCCATTGGCGATGACTTGCAAATTCAACTACCATTGTATGCTGACCGTTAGTCAGCAGGGAGGGGGAAAGACATGTAAAAGTAATCCAAAATGACCGACATTAGTGTCAGATACATAGTTTTTGCGATCGCCGAAATTAATGGTAATATTTCCACAAGCGTTGACTTGAAAATACTGCCCCCATGCGAAGGGTGGGTATATTCATCTAGTCTATTGTATATTATAAAAATGAAGGTTCATATGTTTGTGACTTAATTACTCTTAAACTACACGATCCGTCTCGATCAAATTTTCAACATAGACGAGGTTCTCGCTTGCAATGGTTTTTGTCATTTCACTTTGACTTTGAACTTAGTGTTTCGGGAGGAGAAGTGAGATATTTGAAAATTATCGAAAATGAATGATATTAGTGTCGAATACAAAGTTTTCGGGGTCGCTGAGACAAACATTGACACTTCCGATGCCGTTTAAATCCAAGTTCAGCCCTTTATGTCGAAAATAAAGCTATTTTTCCGTGCGAAGAATGGATATTCCGCCAGTGATGAAATATGAACAAAATTGCCTGAGTCATTCTTGAGAAAATTCATCCCAAACAACAAAATCAATACAGCCATTGTTTAGTTAATCGTTTTCTCTCTCTCTCTCTCTCTCTCTCTCTCTCTTTCTCTCTCTCTCTCTAATTCTTACCCTTAATTTTAAGCCTAGGAAGAAAAATTTAAAAAGAGGGAAGTTGAAGAATCATGTAAAATCTTTAAGTTTAAAATTAGACTTAGATACATTGAACGATATGGCCTCTAGACAAACGAAGGAACAGACGAAAACACGCACGGACGGAAAGATGTCAAAATATCACTTTCTCGGTTTCTATGGGCAATGTAAAGTGTAAATCAGTTGAAATTTCGAATTTGATTGTTCTTTCACAATCAAAATATTTTCTTCTTTCCTAACGCCGCTCGAAAGTAAAAGTGCATGCCTGTACGTTTGTATGTTGCAGCATAAGTTTGGAACGCCTTGAGCAATTTAAACCAAACTTCGTACACAATGTACAAAACAACTCTGTCAGGGTAATACTTATTAGCACACATAGGAAAAAGAGGCATTTTGTGACTAATAAAAATAAACAAAAATGACCGTTATTATTGTCGAATTTATAGTTGTCGAGGTCAGTCGTCACACTTCCGATGCCGTTTAAATCTAAGTTTTGTTCCCGTTGGCACTGTTGGGGGAGACTAGTGTATATAATAATAATAATAATAAAATGACGATATGTGTCGATTTCATAGTTTTCAGGATCGCTAAGCTATTTGATCACAGTCTCGATAACATTTGAGCCAAATATTAGGCAAAAAGGGCATACACATTTTAGGCAAAAGCTGGCGTTGAAATTTACTGCACCCGTTTTCAGCAGAAAGGCTATATGAGACGTGGACTACTGCTTAACGCAGAATTCAAACCACATGAGGGTCCGATGAGAGTCGAATCGGGTCTCCCACGCCAAAGGCGCGTGCGGTAACCGCTTAGCCACAAGGGAGCTCTCGCTGTAAATTTAACTCATTTTGACAGGGAGTAGACAGAAGGCGTTGCTCCTCCTTATTTATTTGTTTCACTCATTTCCTTTTTATCTTCTCCGTGCGAACAACGGCGATTTAAATATCTAAACAAAAAATAAATAAGGTTAAAAAATACAAATAAGTAAAACGATAATACCAAAAGTGAGATAAAAAACGATGATGATATAGAGTGGGTGGAAAATAATTTGATATTGTTGTTTCAAGTCGAAATACCACGGAAAAGTTGCGAATTGATGAGACTAACAACAATTTTAGGTGTCATAAAAAATGAGTCAAAAGATTACAATCTTGGCCAATAATCAGTTTTTTTGGATCAGGGGGCCACAACATTTTTGAACAACCCCTAAATCGAGTTTTTTTTTTTTTTTTTTTTTTTTTTTTTTTTTTTTTTTTACGGAATAAGCACATCATACTGAGTTAAGTGATAGTTCGGGTTTGACTACACTATATGTAGCTCTCCAGATATAAGACCTACAAAAAAATGATTGAAATGTATTGGATCTTTTGTTCCAGAGAGGTTCGAACCCAGCTGGCGCAAAGTGAGCTTTGAGGTGCACATACATCGTGTGGGTGAGTTTTCTGGGGCTTATCCCGTTTCCTTCCACTTTCTTCATTCCACCATTTCCTTCATGTCTCACCATTACCGGCTCCTATAGCCTAGGGGACATGATCGTGGGACGTCAAAGTTAAGGATTTCGTTTCATTTTCTTGTGTATCAGCCTCTCCATCAAGAGTGAATTTCGTGCATTTGCTCTTAATATCTCCTGAATTTGTCCAGCTGAGGACTTTGCCCCCACAGACCCGTGTTGGCTCGGCCTGGGGCCTTACACCTTTTAAACCCACAATTCTACCGAAATTCATGCTTCCTTTCGTATTTCAACTACCTAAAAGATAAGATTTTGTATTCCAAGAAAATGCCCTTTTAAATAACATGGAAAACTTTCACTTCTCCATTAGACGACCTAAAAACTAAAACTATTCTGCTTTGGCAATTCTGTACGTTAGGGCAGTCTTTTGTAGCTTACTCCCGGAAGGCTACAATCTTGAAAAATTTAATCATTGTAGCCTTATAGGAAGTGGAAAGTAATTTTAGGGTGTAGAAGATGTCCCATATAAACAGCATGGTGTAGATTTTTCAGATCCCCATAAAACTAATCTAAAATTGATTTTTAAAAAAATGTTAAATAATTGTACAGAAAAGTACAAGCTTACCAAGTTTCAAGTTTTCATACCGATACCAAGTATTTAGAAAATGCAATTATAAGTCTCTAAAATGTCACTTTTAAATAACATGGGCAATTTCTTCACTCCCCCACTAGACCCCCTAAAAGTTAAAAATGTAACTTTGGTAATTTTCCTGTGGGTTTGTTCTGAGAAGCTACAAACCAAAAAGAAAAAAAAAATGCCAAATTTCAACTTTCCAGGTCAACTGGAAGTACCTTTTTTTTTTTTTTTTTTTTTTTTAATGTCAGTGAGTGAGTTAATGTAGTTTTGTATATAGCTAGGATTAGAATGTTGAGGTGGAAACTTCAAGTAAAAATTTCAAGAATGGGGTCTGAGGTGGCCGGGAGAAGTAAAATGGAGAGAAGAGGCCCTACCTGGGATGAAAGACAAGGTACAAGGCGCTTTGAGTAAGAGAGGAATGGAGAATAGAGGATGTCTAAGATAGAGAGAAGTGGAAGAAAATAATTAAAGTCGGGACTGCCAATCCCATATAAACTTCGGAAAAGACGGAGACAAAGAAGAGGAAGAACTAAAATTTCTAATATTAAAAATTGAGACATGAAAGTTTAAAATAACTCAACAGTCGATAATGGAACTTAATTTATTTATTAAAAAAAAAGAAAAAGAAAAGATTCTGAATTTTGAAATTGAAATGAAATCTTTTAGTATAAAGTTCCATGTTTATGCCCTTTTGAGCTAAGGGAGACATATCCTTAAGGCAAGTGAATGATGATGGAGAAATTAGTGGAATGAGAGTGTGGGAGAAAACGAGAGTATTCCGAGAAATCCCATCGACACGATTTTGTTCACAGAAACTTACTTGTCGGGGAATGGAGCCAGGAATCGCACACACTATAGTGATACAGTTATATAGGATTTTTAGGGGGGAGGAGAATATGCAGAGGGTTTAAGCATATGTAAGCGCATTCACACTTTTTCACACAGAGGAGGACATCCACATCTGACCAATACTCCATCCTCACAATCAGTATCATATATATATATGTAGTGATTCAATTTTGGGGGGAGTATCATTTAGGGAGTTAGAGAAACGTGAGTTTGATGTTTCCACTTTTTTTTTTAATCCTGACAAAAACAAACCCCCCCCCCACACACATATATATATATATATATTAAACACCTCTGCTTCCCATATGCATATATTTCCGTTTTGGGTCTACCTTTATTTATCTATTTTTTTGTGCAAAAATCCCATACATTTTAAACACAATCAAATGAATACAAAAATGAATACAAAAAATGAAAATGAATACAAAAGTGAATAGTTACTACAATGGAACCTTGTTGATAACAAGGAGGTAGACATCTTGAAATTTAATGTGATTATCTTCTGGCCAAGACAAATGATCCTCTGAGACCAACTCCACTTACATTTTCAATGTCACCATTCTCCAACATGTTCTTCAATATCTGCACACATCTTATGTACTGTCTTCCATGATTTTGATGTCTCAATCTATCCTTCAATTTCCTGAAAGACAAAGGTGCCCCTGCTTCACCATTCGCTAGATGAATATGATCTATCAACATTTTGCGCCATTGTTCATCGCGTTCCCTTATTCGGAGACTCCTCCGTATAGTGTTATTTTCTGAATCTATAGTTTTGCTATGACGTCCTTCTGGAAGGTGAAACTCATTTCCATTTAAGTCCATAACATCTTCAAACAACACATGCTGAATGTCTCTATGAAACATTTCACTGATGACCTGATCACACAACTTATCAGTCTCGTTCCTTTCTGCCAATTCATCAATCCCATCAAGCACACTACACAAACCCTGAGTTTCAGCATCTGTAAGTGAGTCTATATGAAACTCTAACGCTAAGAACTCCTCGGAGATGATTGATGTGTCTTGGACAATACAGCTAAAGAGGTCCATCTTATAGCAATTTATAGTCCAGTAACTGCAATTCGAAGTAACTACTTGGAACTGTCCAGAGAAACTAATTAATATTATGCAAAATATCCAAGCTTTTAGATCACGTGTTTATAGATAACGCTCAAACATTATCTACATTTATGTAACAGTGATTGTTGTCGTATTCGTCGCAACAATAGGAAGATAATTCTTTTTGATTTTTCAGCTTCATATTTATATATTTATCTATATAAATAAAAGTGAATACAAACATTTTGAAAGCTAACTTCTGCTAGACTGCTGCAGTAGTTTTGAGAATTTTGATACATGATTGACCCTGGCTTAATATAGGTTTTAACAAATATTCGAGAAGGGGGTAAAGGTGAAGAGGTGACGTATAAAAATAATCGAAAACGACCGATATTAGTGTTTCATCCATAGTTTTCGGGTCTCTGAGATTAATAGAGATACTTTCGGTGTAGTTTGAGTGAACGTTTAGCCTCCAGCAAAGGCATTGGCTTCCTAGGACACCCGAGGGGGAGGGGCAAGACAAAAAAAATCAGAAAGGACCGAGATTAGTGTCGAACCTATACTGTAAAGTATTTTGGCGGGCTTATTTTTGCACGTAGAAGATTGAAATTTTGCGCAAACATTCAGTCCACCGAGTAGTATTTACCAGATTTTTTTTTCAGATTTCTGCGTTAAAACACGGGGGTATCCAGAGGGTAAAAAGTTGAAAAAAGAGATATTTTTACCAAAATAATCCCTTTCTTCGCGATTTTCCCGCCTTAGATGCATGATGGAGACAAGTGAATGGTACCGCCTGAAAGGCAGTTCTATTCTGAAGAGCATGATGTGCGACACATGGCCCTAGGGTAATTAGGGAAGTGTCAGGGAATTTTTATCAAAATATACTTCTGTATAGGGAAATTTTGGACATTTTCGGTATTACTTTTTGCGGGCTTATTTTTGAACCTAGAAGATTGAAATTGTGCACAAACATTCAGTCCACGAAGTAGTATATACCAGATTTTTTTTCAGATTTCTGCATTAAAGCAGGGGGTACAGAGGGTATAAACGTTGAAAAAGGGAGATTTTTACCAAAAAATCCATTTTTTCGCGATTTTCTAGCCTTAGATACACGACGGGGACAAGAGAATGGACCGCCTGAAAGGCAGTTCTATTCTGAAGAGAATGATGGGCGAAACATGACCCTAGAGTTATTAGGGATGTCTCAGGGAATGTTTAAAAATTTCCCTCTGTATACGGGAATATGGGACATTGTCGGTATATTTTTTTGGCGGGCTTACTTTTGCACCTGGAAAATTAGAATTGTGCATAAACATTCAGCCCACCCAGTAGTATTTATCAGATTTTTTTCAGATCTCTGCGTTAAAACAGGGGGGTCCAGGGGGGCTAAAGTTGAAAAAGGGATATTTAGACCCAAAGATTCCTTTTTTTCGGGATTTTCCCGCCTTAGATACAAGATGGAGACACGTGAGTCATACCACCTGAAAGGCAGTTCTATTCTGAAGAGAATGATCGGCGAAACATCACCCTAGGGTAATTAGGGATGTCTCAGGAAATGTTTTACCTGAGATCATGGTGGTTTACGGTATTTTGGGGCATGGTGGGAATTCCTGATAAAATTTCCCTCGCCCTTGGTATTCAAGATAGAAACTTGAAATTTGACACACACATTCAGTATACCAAGTACTATTTATCAGATCTTTTTTAGATGGCTACGTTCACACAGGGCCGCTCCAGAGGGGCCCAAAGTGCGAGAAAAAATTTCCCTCCGAAATTTTTCCCGCTCCTGGTATATGGTATGAGCATACAAGTGGTACCATTTGAAAGCCAGCTCCATTCTGAAGAGAATGAGGTATGAACCATGATCCAAGGATAAATAGTGACGATGCAGTAGCTGCTTGACTGAAAGTATAAAAAATAGCCCAAAAAGCCGGAATCCGGAAAGGGTTAGGAAATGAGGTGTAAAAGGATGACCTGTAAAAACAAGCAAAAATATCCAGTTTTAATATCCAATCAATAATTTTCCCTACTGCTGAAATGAATAATGATACATCAAACTCGTTTAAGCCAAGTTCAGTCCCATCGGCAGATGAGGAGGAGGGCTGGAACATAAAACGTCCAAAGTTACAGAGATTAGTGTTGAATACGAAGATTTGGCTGACAAGATTTACACTGTTGTCAACCCAGCACAACGTCTTATTTTTTTTTTTTTCAAATAACACTACGTTAGGTTATTAGAAATTTTAAATCTACGAAAACCCACAATTCCATATTTATTACGCAGTGTTGGAAACTAAGGACGCTACAGTATCACAAACATACAAATTTTGGTGACTTCTGCTGTAGTGTTGCCACGAGATGAGATATTTCTCGTAATTTTAAGTTCGTATACCAATTTCAAGTACCTAAAATATGATATTATAGCTCAAAAACCTCCCATTTAAATAACATGGTCAATTCCATCATCTCCCTATCAGACACCCTAAAAATTAAAAGTGTTTGCTTTTGCTAATTTTTCTGTTGGTTAATCACAAAAAGCTACAGTCATGTCAAATTTAGTCATTGTAGCCCTAATAGAAGTGCCCAATAACTTTGGGGTGTAAAGGTGTCCCATCTAAACAGCACGGAGAAGACTTTTCAGTTCCCCAAAAAATCTGTCTAAATTTGAAATTTTTATTTTTAGTGAATTACTTAGGTAATGCTGAGAACTAAGTATAAGCATGCCGAATTTCAAGTTTTTATTCTAATTCCAGGTACCTAAAACATTAAACTATACGTCAAATAAATAAAGTAAATAAATAGAGATGCGCACGAATCGAGTCGAGTCGAGATTTAAGCCTGTCTCTACTCGTCTCGAGAAAATGTTGTCTCAACTCGTGTCTCGGCTCGAAAACATGTTTCTGTCTCGATTCGACAGTTTCTGTCTCGACATGTTTCTGTCTCGATTCGACAGTTTCTGTCTCGAATTCGAGCCGACACAAAATATACGAGTTAAAGTAATCGCACACATCAGCCAGACCATTATGACTACCTACTTAATTGTCAGTATGTTCACCTTTGGCACGGATAACAACGGCGACGTGTCTTGGCATGGGCGCGATGATCCTTGGTATGTCGCTGGAGAGAGTTTGTAGCACACACAGTTCACCTAATGCCCGTAAATTCCGGGGAGGGGGCAATGCGCCCTGACATTACATTCAATTACATCCTAGATGTGTTCGATTGGGTTCAGATCCGGCGAGTTTGGGGGGGCGTCACATCACTTAGAACTCACCCCTGTGTTCTTCGAACAACTCCATTACACTCCTGGCCTTGTGACATCTTGTCGAAAAATGCCACTACCATTGGGAAACATGGTCGTCATGAAGGGGTGTACGTAGTATGCAAGTAGTGTGGGATACGCCTTGGAGTCATGGTGCCTTACTCGAGCTCCAGTAGACATATGGGATAGGTGCTGATTGCCACGGGTGCTGACTGCCACAGCCAATTATTGGTGCTGACTGCCACGACTGTCACTGATTGCAAATATGAAGATGCTGACTGCCACGACGGCTTGCTGACTGCCACAAGCCTGGGAGAAACTGTATTTGGAAAGAGAGGAATTAATCCCTCATACTTAATTTATGATTATTAATTAATTTAGTAGGGATTAATTTAGTAATCATCACAGCAAATCTATGTGACATCCTATAAGTTACAAAGTTGCTCACTAAGTGGAACGACATACACTTAGATGTTTTTAAAGGGATTGTCTTTTCTGTTATATGTACAATTTGCACATTTCATTGTTTATATTAATTGTTTTATTGTATTATTTAATTGATATGAAGGTCTGAAGCCAACTGACAAGGGAAGTTTGGGAGAAGCACTCGACTGCAGAGCAATAAGCATGTCATTTGAAGGACCAATTCATGCTGATTACAACAGGTAATAAAACTCCTGTACGTTGAGAACTGTTCGAGATATTCAGCTTGGAAATGTATATGAAAAAATGAGTGGGTGCACGTTTCAATGCGTTAAGTATTCTCACAAATGGCGAAGCCTGATGGTTTGAACTTGCTGTTGCTTGATCACTGGGGTCCATTCACAGACAAATTGTCCATTACAAGTTGCATGACGGATGGCAAAGACCTAATGGTTGAGAAGATACCAAAGAATTGCACACGATTTGTGCAACGATTTCATGTGTTTTGATTCCGATCAATCAAAGATTATGGCATAAGATTTGTACATAGTATGAAATTTCTTCATCCGGACGTTATAATGTACCAACGAAACAGTCAAATAAAGTTCGTGTCCATACGAATCACTTCCGATCACCGCGATGGGTTACGAAATAATTATAGACCTATAACTTTTGAATCGCTTGTCGAATTTGCTTTTTGCTTTGGTTCTGCGAACTGTGCTCTTGACTGATGCAACACAATTGCACATACAAAATGTTCATGGTGCAAGGGAGTCTTTTGTCTGCGTCATTTCTTCATAAAACAGAAGAACAACAGTGATCAATTTTCATCTCTAACCTATAGTTGTTGTGAACAATGCAATGACTAATTGTATCTAACAAACCCGTTAGTTATTGCGAAACACTTTTTTTTTTCTGTTACTTCCGATAGTTTTCAATTCGTATGTCAATATGTTACTAATTATGTTATACTTAACGCGTATAAATGTGTATATCCTCATTTACTAATATAAATTTCCAAGTTGAATATCTCGAACCGTTCTCAACCGTACATGAATTTTATTAGCTTGTTGTAATCAGCATGAATTGGGACTTCAAATGGCATGCTTAGTTTCTCGGCAAGCGAGTGCTTCCTCCTGAACTTTCCTTGTGAGTTACAGCCAGCAGTACTTTTTTTATGGAACTTTCAAGAGCTGCTCGAAACAATTTGCACAGATGTACACAGTTCAGGCTGACCTAGGGAGTTCAAGTGAGAATACATAAATCGTACCAATTTTGTACGCACCGCTCCCTGACGAAACTGAAAGTACACTCATGCCCAAAATTATTGTCGCATATCTATAACTGTCTTCTTGTAAGAATATAATTTGATAATTTTGCAGAGTATTTTTAATACTTATATTATGTGTATTATCAGGAAATTTAAATTTTTGTGATAAATTTTATAGAAAATTATAAATACGAAAATCATAATGAGTAAAATAAAATGTAACTAAATGGACAAGAAAATTTTATTTTCGTTTTATTGTTCTTATTTACTGCTCTTTTGACATGAAACTTACCACATACTTGTCTTTGCTGATTATACACATACTAACATTATAAGAAATACCTGGCGAATTCGTTATCAAATTATATTACTAGAGACCTGTTTACCTTTGTTAGGTGTTGGTCTGAACAACACGATCCTAACAGCTTATCTCCGTCCCGCAGTACAGTTATCAAAGAGCTGTTCCCTTGCAACATGACGGATTCGCACCCTCCCATCGTCATGATGAAGAAGGTATCGGGATTCATTAGACAATACAACGCTCTGACACTGCGCCAAGGTCCAGTGGTCACGTGTTCATTTCAGTGGTAGTTGCCAATGTCGTGGTGTTAACATTCGCACATTTGAATGGGTCGTCGGTTGCAGAGGCCCATAGTTAGGATTGTTCGGTGCACTGTGTGTTCAGACTAGTGTTGTGAAGGCCTGGGGAAAATCGGAAATTTTGGGTTAAAAAAAAAAACATTTTTTACGTTTTTTTTTTCGAGCTTGGGAAAAACGGAAAATTTGGGAAAAAATTGAAATTTTCGAATATTTTATTATGCTATGCTTTCAAAATGAAAACTATTTTATATTTACTAGTTTAGAGTTAAGATAATTGAGTACTTATGTTTCTTGTATTAGAATAGTGAAATTTTGTGCACTCATCCAAACACTTCAAAGTTAGCACCGTGATAGAATGGAGTTATGGCTACAAAAGAAACTAAAATATAATCCTAACTAGCTTAATTAGTATAGACGCAATAAATTTATATTGAGTAATCTTATGAAGTTGATGGCAGGGAAGTGTTAAAATAACGGGACCAGAATCATTTCAGTCAATATGTTAAATCAAACATATATTTTATAGAGATATCTTCCTTGTGCTGAGTAATATTTCCGGAAATTTTAAATCGATTAAAAAAAATCATTTGTTCGGAAATGTTAGCAAAAACCAGAAAATATAATTTAAAAACTATTTCTTGGTCTGACGCTAGTAATCTTACTTATTGTCACATGTCTGCAGCATATACAGGGTGTTTCAAAACAACACCGACAAGGTTTGGGAGGTGATTTTTGACAGCAAGATAAAACAAAAAGTATATAGTAGACCGTCCTGGGTGAACAAATGCCTCCTTTCGGAGTTATAGGCTGCCGAAAGCATGAAAAAAAATGAACTTTAAAGATCCATAGCTCCAAAACTATGGGACCTGCTGTAGTCGGGTCAAGACTTTACTTAGGAACTAGTATGTGTCCTATTCAAATATCCAAGTTTTAGAATCCTGCGATACTTCTCCAACAGTTTTTATAAAGGTAGTTGGAGAATACTTCAAATTATATGACCATAGTCAAACTCCCTCCATAAAAATTGCTTCGTGAGTACCACAGGATTCCGAAACATGTATTTTTGGATAGCATACATATCAGTTCCTAAGTGAAGTCTTGAGCTGACTACGGTAGGTCCTATAGTTTTGGAGCTATGGACCTTTAACGTTCATTTTTCATGTTTTCACTGTATATATATCCTCCCCCTTCCCCCAAGTTGCAGGGCTGAATTTTGATTTAAACGTCCGGAAGTGCCACTGTTCATCTCAGCGACCCCGAAAACTATTGATTCGACACAAATAGCGGTAATTTTCAATATTTTTTTTATATATATATCTCCTCCCTCCTCCAAGTTGTGAGGCTGAATTTTGATTTAAACGGCATCGGAAATGTCATTGTTCATTTCAGTGACCTCGAAAATTAAGACACAAATATCTGTCATTTTTCCCTCTCCCCTTCTCTGAAGTTGCACCTTCAAAGTGAAATAGTAAAGAACATCCCAACCCTCATCTACTGTATGTTGTAAATTTTATCGAGGTCGTCTGATGATTCAAGAGTTATTAAGTTACAAACGTAGTCACTTTCATTTTGATATGTAATAGATAATGTGTCGCACTAGAAATCATGTATTTGTTTACATACAGGATTTTGTACATACAGTTTATATTAGTGTCTATATTAGAATATTAAATAATAGTAATTATATGTTTTAGTGCATGAATATTAGTGAAATTTGGCTGCTACTCTTTCTCTTCAGGAGCAATTTGGTGAAAATTAACAAAACTCCAACAGATCAAAGAGCACATTAAGAACACAGTTTCATTCAAGCGACATATTTTTGCAATAGAAACACTTCATGATGATAGGCTTGTACGTAACTGTAAAAGTTCTGTAATTAATGCACATCCACGAATAAACGACATAACAGAAATGAGTGCATACTATTAATTTTCAACTAGCTAACCTGCGCACTCTACACAGCGCATCATTCACATATGAGCATCAATTTCCTTGTCATTCCACATATCTGTAGATGTCACTTTACAGATACAAGTGAAGGACTTCTTTATAAAAATCGGCCATTGGTATCATAAAGGGATAATATTTTCTATTGTTTTTTTTTTTTTTTTTTCAATATCTCGCACCGTTTGCAAGATTTGAGCACGCTCCTGCTTGGAATTTCTAATTCATATATGATCAGCGTTTTCTTTCTTTTTGTATACAGTATGTAATAAGTAAATAAATTACACACACAATTAATTATAATTTCAGCGATATGTGATGCTCATTGGGCAAAACACTGCAAACAATGAAGATTCATCTTAGATTGGAGAAATGGTTATCCTTCGTTTTTCATTATCATTTAGCAATGAAATAGATGCCTGAGAGATATACAACCCCTGTATACAACTATGTTATGTTGGAATATATAACTCGTAGGGTATGATGCTTTACTTTTTTAAAAAAAAAAAAAATCAGTATTTTCAGTGTATCCCTAAAAATGTAACAAAGAGCTAATGGCCATGTTTTTTTTTTAACATTCAACTAGAACTGGACAATTTACACAAAATTTGGAATCGACCAGTGAAAATGGCACTTTTTTTTTTTTTTAGCACTTGTGGGCTTCGAGATCTCATTGTCGAAAGGATTGGAGACAAACATATAAACTTTTTATGTCGGGACAAACACCTAGCATTTTAATATATAGATAATAATTGGAATAGTTTTATTTTCTTTTTTCTTATTAATATTCGCAATATTGAAATTTCCGAACTTCTATTTTTCACGCGTTGAAAAAAAAAGTATTCCATTACTAGTAAAATTACCCTAATACAAACTTTTTTTTTTAATTTTTCAATTTTTTCCATTTTTCCGGAAAGAAATCGGATACAATGCTTTTTACCAACAGGCTCAAAATTTCCGGAAATTTTACATCACTAGTTCAGACACACTTGTACTTTGCCCAGCATTAAAGCTTGATGTTACTTCCGCCACAGTTCTCTGCCTGTCCTATTTTACTGTACCAGTCTGCCCAGCCTACGACGTCCGACATCTGTAATGAGGTGGGGGACGCCCAACACCTCGACGTTCGGACGTCGTTTCCCCTTGGTTTCGCCACTTGTTGAAGACACTCATCATAACACTCCTCGAACACCAGACAAGTCCTGCAGTTTCCGATATTCTCGTGTCGAGTGTTTCTGAGTGAATACTTTCTTCAAAATAATATTAAAATTATAGAAAGGTTTTCGAGACATTCGAGTCGAGTCGAGATTTTTATGAGCAGTCTCGACTCGAAAATCGAGTCGAGAAATACGTTTGTTTCGACTCGTCTCGAATTTTACAAAGTGTGTCTCGACTCGAATTCGAGCGGAGTCCAGTCGAGATTCGAGACATGTCTCGACTCTTGCGCATCTCTATAAATAAATAACGTGGGGAAATTCTTCATCCCCCTTTAAAGTCCCTAAAAATTAAAAAGATTCACTTTTGGCAATTTTCATGTCGATTAGTCGCGGAAAGTTACAATCATGCCAAATTTTAACTTTTCACGTCAACCGGAAGTACCTCTTTAATTTATGTCAGTTCGTATAGTTTTATATATAGTTTGGCTAATTAGGATAAATATTTCCTTGTTGAATTACATATACTTTTCAGTGGAAAATAGAATGAAATTTGAAAATCTCAAAGCAAGGAAAGTAGGACAACGTTAAAAAAAAAGTATAAAATTCGACTTTGTCTCGATATCCAAGAATTAAGTTCTATTGCTATTATTACAATTACAAATATCAATATGCTAAAGTGCTTGAATTTCTTTTTTCACTTAGATATACTCATCTCCGTTAAGTAAATGGAAACAAATAAAAAAAAAAAAAAAGAAGAAGAGAAATCGAAACCTTGAAAGTAAAACTAGTCAAATTCAGGAGATGGTGTTTACAATGCACCAAGTAGAGTGCGTCGGTAGGTCATAGTGGATCGATGGGTGAGAGTGGATCATGGTGGGTCGGAGTGGGTCAAGGTGGATCGCAATTGATCCTGTCCTGTTGAGCCACAACTCACTGAACCACTCACAAATCTTGACGCATTTGACCCACGACCCACCAATTCACTCCACATCTGGTAGAAACAAAATTTCTCATTTGAAATAATTAGACACGTGTTTCAGCTTTTTTTAAAATTATTTTTCCAATAGAAAGGAAGAAAAAGTACTTGGATGAAAATACAGGGTTAAAATTGTTTTAAGAAGATACCACATCTCGGAATCCTTTACGGTTAGAGACGTATCAATTTGTATTTAGAATTTTCATTTAAAATAATTCAAAACGTATTTTAGGTTATTTTTAATACTTTCTTTACTAGGGGAAAAAGGCGTAAAGAATATAGTGTCTGTTTTGCAATCCGGATGAGATATAACTTGTTTCTGAATTACGATTACAGCCTATACTGGAGCTAATTAATTTGAAAGTTACGTCTTCTCTCAAAATGTTATCGCAATTGTTTTAAATCCAATATGACGTTAATCTGAAGGAACCTTAAAGGTACACGATAGATGGGCTTGTCCCTACATTACATAATATTCTAATTCCTTTTTTTAAAAAAAAAAAAAAAAAAAAGTAAAATCAACTTCGATTAGTCTTTAAGACGCATACTTAGAAGTAACAATGATTGGAAATCTTCGGATGGAAGATAACTGCTAACTCATATGGAAATAATTACAATAATATATGCGTAAGCTTTAGCGTATATCAAAGAAACTAAACAAGCATTAATAGCAAATATGTGAACTAATGAAAAAAATATTCACTGAATTCCTTCAGTATTCTAAGGTCTCCGGTTTGTAGCATTAACCTTACCATAACTTGGAACCTATCCGGTAGATGGCATCAATGTATTCTTTCTCTGTATAAGCTCTCTACAACAGAAAGTCCAATAGATCTTCGCGGCACTTTTTCAGCTTCAAATACCGAAGCCAAGAAAGCTCTTTCCGAACAAAACAGTTTCTCCAAAAGTTTGTTCAGATGAATAATTAACAAATATATTGCAACTGAAAATTATAGCGCAGCATAAAAAATTAATGGAATTTCAAGGGTTTAAGTTTCTTGTGTGCTTATTCTTGTTTGTTGATATAAATGCTAGCTCACGTGCCTTGGTGCGCGATATTCTCGAATCAATTCTCGGTTGGAGGTCAAAAATAATCTAAAATGACCGATATTTGTGTGGAATTCATAGTTTGGTCTACATTCATGTTTTTTTTTCTGTTTAGTAGTAGATCGTTTTATTGTGGTTAAAAACAGGTTAGTTAATGGTTATACTAAGCATAAACCGTGTTTACTATTAAAGTCATCCCAATGGAAACATATATACTTTGTCGGATGTGCATTCACACAAAATAGATCCAGATTTAGAAATGTTTAATTTTTCTTTCGTTGTTCAGTTTTTTTTTTTTAACATAGATATTTTATCTGACCCATGCAAAGAACGGGCATAACAGCTAGTTATCTATATAATTGAATTCATCATAATTCGGCCCATGACACTTTACCATTTTATTTTCTAAAGGTCAGGTCCATCGTTGTTGTAATAGAACGGTGCTTGAGCGATTGATCATAGAAATTCAAATTCCGATTAGTGATAATTTCATAGCCATTTCTTATTGCAAGTGTAAACTCTTTAATCAATAGAGAAGAGGGCGTGGATCACGGGTCAGAGCTAATGACGATCGATTTTAGTAGGTCCGTGGGTCACAGTGGCTGAGAATGGTTCATGGTGGGTGGTAGGTCAGTGTGGGTCACGGTGGGTCATGGAACGGAGTGGGTCAATTGTCGTGGGTAAAGTTTTCATTGATCCACGCCATCTCTGAACTTCAGTGTTGAAAATTAATCACTGAAAATCAATTGCAATTGGCCAATCAACTGAAAGTAATTGTTGTGGAAATCAATTGCAATTGAATTAATTGCCAATTAATTTCAATTGCAATTATTTTCCACTGCATTACTTTCAATCGATTGATTAATTGCAATTGATTCTCATTTATTGGTGGCCAACTGCAATTAACAATTGACCATTACTTTCTTCAATTGTTAATTGCAATTAACAATTAAATTTACAGATTAATTGTTAATTGTGAATTTAATTGAAATTTGCCCAACACTGGTGTGATGGCACATGGTGCGTCTTAGAGTGTTTCGTCACCGTCCTTAAACTTGTTAAACCACCGCTGCACTGTTCGCGTAGTCAGGAAACACTGACCAAAAGCTTGGCATATCTTCCATCCCGCTGCATCATCGTTTAACACCAGTTTGAACTCGTACAGCATACACGCCCTTATGACGCTCTGTGGAGCTCCCATGCTCACTCTGACCTTACGCAAGTTCACGGAGTAACTGAACTGCCACAATCAGATAGTATGCTTCTGATTCTTCTTCATCTTATCTCCATTCGCATTGAATTCATGGTGTGGGGGCCAATTCAACACTAACCTCCCCAAAAAGCGATGGAAATTTCTTGGATACCTTTATAATAATAATAATAATAATAATAATAATAATAATAATAATAATAATAATAATAATATAAACGAGATTAAATATATTCTTAAAATCTTCTCGTGTTTATATGGTGTCGGCGTTCCCGTCTTTAATTCTTTTAATCCACTCTCTTCTATTCTGGGCGTCCTGCATTTTCTGTTCCATCTCCTTAAAATCATCTCACATCATGTCTTTCCATATTCTTGGGTCTTACCTCTTCTTTCTTCCTGCTTTTTCCATCTTTCTAATTCTCTTTCCCACATAGTCGCCTGTAACGAAGGGTCTAAGTCATCCGAAGATGAAACAGATAATAACGAATTAGAAGTGGGCTTTTTTTTTTTCACCAGTGTTATCACCGGTACCTTCACTAGCATCGATGAAACTAGCCTGGGAACCATGCCGATGCGAACACTACTGTAAATACTACTTGATAATACATACTGTAAAGAAAGCTTGGAAAAGTGCGTGACAGATACTGTACTTATATTACGTGGTTTGCTTGCCATAACGAAGATTTTCAATGGGATTACGGAAACGACGAAGTTCTCGGAATACGTATATCGTAATTATGCGCAGTGTAAATTATATAAATTATTATGAGGAACGAAATATAGTCAACGACGAAGAGTAACATAGTGAATATAGGAACAACAGATAGCACCACTTCTACTCATATAGATGCTATCAGGAAATTTATACTCTCACAAACTATTTTCGTAAAATATTTCAGGAAAAATAACAAGGTACCGGTATTCCTTACCTGGTGTAAATATCAAATATGCCGCGTATAGCTTAGGTCACAGCAAAAATAAATAAATAAATAAATAAATAATAAAAAGTGATACCAATAACAATTTGAATTTAAATAAAGAAGTAATAATTTATTGAATATTCGCTCGGACCTGCCCTGCGAAAGTTCCAGTAATTCTGCTCCAAGACGTACATAGGTTTATTGAAATTTGTATTACGGATTTATTTGAAACGTTGATCATACAGAAAGGCAATGTATACATATTTTATATTTTGATGTATACAACATGAATACATCGTACAGAAAGATAATTTTACTAATTGTCGAAATTGACAGAATACCTAAGGTTGAATTTTGGAAAATTCAATTTGAGGTTTATAAGTTTTAAGTATCAATTTCAACAAAACGGTGGAAGTCTTCCAATTTCGATTGTAAGTATTTTGTTTTTTTACATAACCTTTGCAAAATAGATGCCTCCAGAAAGTTATCTCGGGATGACGGAAATTGACGAGCAATTTCCCTAACGATTTATGTTAATTTTCAGTGAATCCATTGTTTTCGGATGCGAGAAAACGACTTGAATCGTCTTAACGTAGTAAAGAGATATTTAAAAGCACTTAAGACGATAATTTCAGCAAAATTAGACTTACATAAAGAAGTATTTGAAATCAGAGAAGTGTTGTATACAGTTTTAATATATTTTTCATTAGTCTTATTCTTCCAGTACTGGGAACAAGGCATTTGGGGTATTACATAAATGTGGCAACAATTAAAGAGTGCTGAATTTTAAGCATAATAATTCTGAAATTTTGCATAATTGCTACTCTTTGTTTATCAAGTGTGCGTGACAACAAACAATAAAGTTACAAGACATTAAAAGCAAGGAGTCACTTATTATTTTTATGTAAATGTATTTTTTGTTCTGTACGGGATTTTAATTAACAAGTTAATTATCCGAATTAACAGTTGAAGTTTTGTTAGGAACATTTTTAGAAATTAAAGTATCATATTTTATGTGAGAACATAGGTCCATTAATTATTTACATTGTTTCTAGAGACCGTTTTTTTTTTTTTTTTTTAATTTCAGATATGACACTACTAAAAAACAACATGATATAACACTTAAGAATCCTGTAGGGATAATGAGGTTTTGTGAATAAAGAACTTATACTACTCTGTCAGACTTACAACGTACTATTTGTTTTATTATTATTTCAATATTAAAAAGGAAACTAATACTTAGAATCTTCAGTAAAGATAAGCTAAAAATGAGAGCGATTTTTAAGCATACTTCTCTACCGAAACACAAGTTAGATAGAACCTTTATTTTTTAATTAAATTAAAATTTATTTATTTATTTTCTGGATCAAAAGATCCAATATATTTCAATCAAAAATATTCTTGTAGGCCTTATATTTGGAGAACTTTATATATAGTGTAGCCAAACCCAAACTATCACTTAATTCAGTATGGTGTGCTTATTCCTTAGAAAATACTTAAACTCGACTTAGGGGCTGTTCAAAAATTTTGTGGACCCTGATCCAAAAACTAATTATTGGCCAACATCGCAATCTTTTGATCCATTTTTTGATCATTCTTAAAATTATTGTTTAATTTTACTTTATTTTTATTGAAGGTCGTATTGTTTGGCGGCCTTCAGATTTGAAGTAAGGCAACTGAGGAATTTCACGAGACGACATGCATATCTTTCAGGCAATAATATTGTAATGTATAATAGAGAAGTGATATATTTTTTCCCTTTTTTGTTCTAAAATTTTTTTATTTTTTTTTTCTGTAGATTATACTACTAATAAGAACATAGTTTAATACTCCTTATATATTTAATACTCCTTTCACTCTTTTCAGCAGATCTTTCCACAGTCATAAAACATTCATCAGTTCACTTCTATGCGGATGATACCCAGATCTTCATCAGTAGTACGCCTGAAAATATTATGGACACAATAGAGTTACTTAATACGGATCTTTCAGCTGTTAGCAACTGGTGCCTTAAGAATGGTCTTTTACTTAATCCACTAAAATGTGTTTTCACTGTATTGGGAACATCACATCAGTTGAGCAAAATCAACCCTGATGACCTAAAAGTAACTGTAGTGAATTCCAGTATTCCATTTTCTCCCTTTGTAAAAGATCTAGGCTTAATAATAGACCAAGGGCTTAGCTGGAATAAACACATTTCTGAACAGTGTATTAAAGCTAAGCGCATCTTACGACAGCTTTATAAATTGAAAGGCTATTTATCGCAAGAAACAAGACTATATCTTGTTAACACTCTGATTTTGCCTCTCTTCGATTACTGCGATTCAATATATGGTAGCTCTCTCTCCACTCAAAATACTAGAGCAATTCAGAAAATACAGAATTACTCTATACGCTTCTCTCTCAATTACAGGAAGTCTCAGCATATTCTGCCGGTACTTAATGTCCCGAAGACGATATCTCCGATACTGTTGTTTACTATACAAAATAAATTCACATAAAGCACCACCTTACTTGCATCATAAATTAACATGCAGATCAGAAATTCACCGTTACAATACCCGAGGAAGTAATAAGCTGAATATGCCCCGGCATTCTTTAAAAATAACAGAGAAGGCATTTTCAATCTCGGCAGTAAGAATCTGGAACTCCCTACCAAAGTCAATCACTGACAAACGGTATAATTTATTTAAATCATCACTCCAAAGATTATTATTTAGAGATCAGAGACAAAGCATTGGCACACATGACAAGTTTACTACAGTTTGAAATTGGACTGAAATTGGTATGAAATTGGACTAGCACTATGAGTATAGTTTTTTTTTATTTACATTTACTGAGTGTTTTATTTATCATTAGTATTATTGAATGTATCATGTTATGTTGTTATTTGTATCTTGTATCTTATTTGTGTCTATTTTTTTCTTTCTTTTCTTTGTAATGATGACAAGGGTTAGGTGGCAGAGCAGCCTCCGGCTGAACCTGGCCCGCTGAAATAAAGAGAAATTCAATTCAATTCAATATATATATATATAAAAGGAGTATTAACATATGTTCTTATTTATAGTATAATTTACAGGAAAAAGTATATATATATATATATATATTGCTCGAAACAGCGCACAGGTGAGTAGTATTTCTTGCTTAGTGCAACGCGGAAATAATAATAATAATAATAATATATATATATATATATATATATTTTTTTTTTTTTTTTGCCTGTAGCAGCACAGAAGTGGATAGTATTTTTCTGTCTAGTGCAGTGCAAAAATTAAAAAAAAAAATGCTCTTGCTCCTAGCAACGTAAAGGTAAGAAGTGTTATTTGCTAAGTAGAAAAATTGGTAAGGCTAGAAAAAATATTTCGTTTAAAGCAGCTTAAAAAAACTAAATTGTAATTAGCTAATACTAATGTTTCTGCTTTTGAAGATGCTCATTTACTTTATGTATTTTTTTGTAAACAGTATCTATCAACTAATGGGTAATTATTGTAAAAAAGCACGATGTGTTGTTTGTATATATATAACATCGCACTGTGGTGGGCTAGGGAATCAAACTAATACTATTGGTAAACTTTGTTACTTAAGTTAAAGTCATAGCAAAACAAAATGAATTTGGAAACTAATTAAGAGCCCTCACTACTTCTCGAGCATGTCAGATTTCAGTGTTCTGGGAGCGGAGAGAAAGGTAGTGTAGGTGTGGCCATTCGTCTGTCAGTCGAACTCGTCCTGTAGTGTTTCCACTTTGCATTAAATATCGTTATCGGTACTTACACATTTTCCTCTTGTTTTGTCATTTGTTAGGAAAATTCTACCACATTCTCATAGGTGACGTATTCACACAAAAGATACTACTGTACAAATTTCTTACTGTTCTTCTTGCAAATTTCGTACAGAACGTTAACATTCTTGTCGAATTATTTTTTTTCCTTTAGACAATTCTTTCATATCAGATATGGTAACCTTGAAATTCCGCCCAAAATAGTTCTCATCAATAAAACATGTAAATTTCGGTTATAAGTTTTCTTTAAAACTTTTCACTGCTTGAAAACAATCATAGTGAACCTTCCTGACATTCCTACAGACACTGATCTCAGCATAAACGATGAACCCTATACTTCTGGGACAGTTTACTGCAATACATCCGCGATGCATGAATGGCAATGAAGTTGCATTGTAGTCGACTTCGAAACTACCCTGTACTCTGCAACAGCGCTAGAGATATGAATAAGCGACATACCACACACACACAAATACACACACACACTCACAACGTGTGAACACAGGTTCTTCTTAGAAACGCGCGCGCAGACTTTTGATACCTGCCGGACAGATAGTAAAATTATTCCCGCACTCCACAGTCCATTGACACGGTTTCCAGCTGTGGAGGAGACCTTTCAGTTTGTCAAAAAGATGAAGGGACTTCGTAATGAGAACTGCTGTGTTGCGTTTCCTGAAGATTTGTTTTTTAGTCTCCCATTGTAAGAAAGCATATGCCCTATGCAATTTCAGAAACGTAAATCACAATACTCCACACGCAGAAAATGCTAATACAGTGGCATCACTAAAATATTTTTTTTGGGGGCCTGAAGATCTTTTGGGGGCATACTCCCCAACAACCCAAAAACTCCGTTTAGTATTTTAGAATCATCTTCAATCAAGGACACAATGAAATTCGCTTTTCGGCGAGGGAAGGGGGGGGGAGAATATTGTTGCTGCTCTACGCTTTCATATTTTTGTTATCATAGTCATGTTTATTTGTTTCACTTTTATCGTTGCGGAAATGCACATTCTTGTACTTCATCGATTCATTCAGATACGAGGGTCACTACGAAAGTTTTGAGATACGCATTGTTGTGGCACAGTATTTCAATTCCAACAATTGCGTTCGGTAGTGGTATCCAGAGCAAAGAAGCGAAGCAAGTTTCAACTCGCCTCGCTTATCGGCATGGCCGTATCGCCTTCACTTGTTTGTTGATGTGAGCAGTATTCGGCTGTCTAGAATGGAGCTCGAAAGGGAACATTTTTGGGCAATGATCCTTTACGATTTTAAAAGTGGTTTGAACGAGACACAAAGCCTTGTCCGTTTGCAGGGGGCATTTGGGGCCCTTGCTCCTTCCCGTGCTACAATTTTTCGGTGGTTTGGTGAATTCAGAAGAGGCCGGACATCGTTTAAAGATGAAGAGAGAGCTGGATGTCCGGCAACAGCTGTGTCAGATGAAAACATTGCCGGTGTGGAACAAATGATTCTAGAAAATCCTCGAACAACTTTCAAGGACATTGAATCTACAGTGAACATTGGATCGCCAGCAGTAACAAAAATTCTTCATGATCATCTTCGGCTCAGGAAGGTTTCATCTCGTTGGGTGCCTCACACTTCTTTGACTGAACATCAGAAGCGCATGCGTGTGGAATGGTGTGAAGAAATGCTTGCAAGATTTGATGGAGGCAATTCTCGACGCGTCTCTGACATTGTTACTGGTGATGAGACTTGGATCTATCAATTGACCCTGAAAATAAACGCTAGTCTACAGTTTGGATCTTTCCAGACAAAAATTCACCCACGAAAGTGAAGCGACGGCGAAGTGTGGGATAGAAGATGGTCGCAACTTTCTTTTCCAAATCTGGCCATGTTGCAACTGTTCCACTTGAAGAACAAATGACTGTTAATGCTCAGTGGTACACCACTGTTTGCCTAACAAAAGTGTTCCAGAAGCTTCGGGAACGGCGTCCAAGAACTGGATTTCGTGGGATCCTGCTTCATCATGACAACGCGTCTGCACACACGGCCAACATCACAATTCAGTTTTTAGAATCTACGGAGGTCAAACTTATGACTCATCCACCGTATAACCCTGGCCTGGCCCGTGTGATTTTTTTTTTATTCCCCAGGATCAAAGATCGCATGCGTGGGAAGAGATGTTGCAGCCCTGAAGAAGCTGTAGTGGCTTACGAGAATGAACTTTCAACATTTGAAGAAAAAGACTGGCAACACTGCTTCCAAAAGTGGTTTTCGAGGATGCAAAAGTGTGTAGAGTGTAAGGGTGAATACTTTGAGAAAATGCAAGTGTTAAATTGATTTTAAGTATGTAAGTTATTCACATCTCAAAACTTTCGTAGTGATCCTCGTACAATCACGCATTTTTTTCTTTCTTTATCCCCTTCTTTCCTTGATAGTTATTTTTCTTAAAAATACTTCATGAAAAACTTCTTTCTCAGCAATCTTATATTTATATTCACTTCTGATCTGCCTGAAATAGTAATACAATAAGATAAAAATAGGCAATAATAAATAACATAAAATTTCTTAAAAGTTATCCATCTAAAATTTGCCGCATGAGATAGTTTATAGTTGAGACCTCACCTTGCGGAAACTAAGAAGTAAAGGAATGAGAAGTTCAGTTCACATAGTATTTCCAAGTGAGAAATACGATAGAAAAGCATAATTACGTCCAGTGGCGTATTTACGATTTTGTTTCGGAAGGGGCTTTCCTAACTTTCGGGTGGGGGAGCTTTGCCTGGAAATGTGAAAATTCTGCAAGATATTTCAGTTATTTTATTATAGTAAGATTTGGGGGGGAGGTTAAGCCCGGAAGTCCCCCTAAATACGCCACTGATTACGTCATAATCATAATAGCTATCGCTTTTCTCAGCTAAAACTAACACATCAACAAGTATCTGTAGTCGCTCGCCGAAGACTGAACTTCACATTGAGAACTCTATACAGAACGCGTTGCTGTTTGTTGAAGCAAAAAGAAGACAACCCAATATATCATGAGTCTACTGATGGCGTGTTATAATCTTACTTTTGAAATAAATTTCTCAGTATATAACGTATTTTCAGTGTGAGATTTGGGAGGGGAGCTTGGAAGAAATTTCCGGGCTTTAACCCCTCAAATAAGGCCTAATGACGCCACTGTACATATAGTCGTCTTCTGAAAATCAAAACGAAATTAGGTAAGTAAATATGTATATTTTTAAATAAAATTCTTACATACTGAACTTGCATACAATAAAAAGTCTCATATCACAGAAACAGACACATTGTATTGGGTCCATTATTTCCCTTAAATGACTACATAGTAAACAACAAGATGAAAAAAAAAGACACATGCTCAAATTGGTTATATTTACATATTATCCATACACTGAATAACTTACGTTTCGATTCTGTTTCTTTTCCCATCCCCTCTCTCTTTTGCACGTACCGTAAGACACGGTTACTTTGCACACGATTTAAGGAATTTTAAAGAAAATCGCATGTAACTTAGAAATGTAATGATTTAGAACACTGTATTTTAAACGTACTATAGCTAGATATGTGTGGAAAACATTCGTATAAGTTCATTAGTAAACATTCAGTATGACATAGTTACTGAAATATAAACTTTGGTGAAAAGTATCCCCATAGTTGGGGTCACTTTACACAATATACAAAAAAGTATGTTAACATACGAATATAACGTTTCTGTGCAATGTTTTCCCTTCAGAATTTATACATTTTACTTTCTACATAAAAGTGCATACAGTTTACAAATATTGATATGAGAACGAGGGTACTGGTATCGATACTAAGCATGAATTACCAATATTTGTGAAGAAAATTATGTATTTTCTGGTACCGGCACAGGGACTACATTCTAATAGTTCAGCATATGTCCCACATAAATGCCAACTCAGGAACAGAAAAAATCCCCGTGAACTGATTTGCCTGGGTTATTCCTTATACCCAAGAATATCATCCCAACCGTAATTAGTGGAAGATTTACGGAGTTTGAGACTTTCAGGCTGAAGTCCACCCAAATTGCATGATTTCTTTTTCAAAAAATCTAATGCTAATCATCGAGCCGTTGACAACCCTAAACTCGGGCCGAGCAGCTATGAACATGTTTGGCCGACGCTCTATGAGTTGTAACAATTTTTGGCTCAAGCCCGAATACTTGTTCCTCCGGAACTCAAACCCAGAACCTCGTGACCGATGTCCTTCCCTCCTGAAGACTCCTCGAAGACCGAGATCGACAATCAACTAGTTTTAAGTATTTCAATCCAAACCGCCGACCTTTCATGTTTATACACAGTGTTATAATAATAATAATAATAATAATAATAATAATAATAATAATAATAATAATAATAATAATAATAATAATAATAATAATAATAATAATAATAACAATAACAATAATAATAATAATTAGTAGTAGTAGTAGTAGTATAATCACCATCATCATAATTGATAATTATACTGTCTATGTAGGATATTTGAAGAGAGTACTTGGAACTACACAGGGTTTAGCTCAAATTGGCTCGTTTTGGCTCGACTCGACTCGAAATTTGACCCAAATTCGAGTCGAGTTGGAAGAAATTTTTCGAGCCGAGTTTTCGAGTCGAGCTCAAAGATATCTGTTTCAAGTTGAGTCGAGTTTCAAAGAAAACTCGCTCGTGCCCATCCCTAAGTATTACAGTCTTCATTGATAAATCAGTGGCCACCCCTAGAAACCTGGAACGGTGAAACGGATGTCAAATCAGGGAGTTTCTGGGGCAAACTTCTAATCTCCATACGTTGTTATTTATCATTATACCCATTATTACAATTTTGGCCTATTATGATTTGAAGCTAATTGAACTTTCATTCTCATTTGTGAAAATTGTATTATATGGAATATGATTACTTATCATCATTAACAGGAGATGGGCAAATATAGTTTTTCAGAGAGAAATGGAAAGTTTCGCCAATAGGTACTGTTGCTGCCCTGATATTTCTGCTTTGCTCTAGCAGAATTATAATCATTCATAATTATTATAATTATAATTGATAGTGTAATATTATAATATTACCTCTGCCTTATATTAGCATGTTTCATAGTAAAATATATAACACTAAAAATATGCAAAATGCAAGTCAATTACATACTATACAGTGACCCTGGTGGAATGAGTGGTTACGCTCGTCGCATTCTAATCAGTGCTTGGGTTCAATTCCCTGTGGGACACAAGTGGCTCATGTCTCACGTTAAACTATAGATCCCGTCCTTTGGACGTCATCATAATCCCATAGAAGATAATGGCAAACCACCATGGGCTTACCTTGCCAAGAGATATTCGGGTTAAAGACCTACTTTCGGGCAGAACACTCATCATCATATAATGTACACTCATGTTCAAAATTATTGTCGCATGTCTATAAATATGTTGTTGTAGGAATATAATTTGATAACGAATTCTCCCGGTATTTCTTATAATGCTAGCATGTGTATAATCAGCAAAGACATGTATGTGGTAAATTTCATGTCAAAAGAACAGTAAATAAGAACAATAAAACGAAAATAAAACTTTGTTGTCCATTTAGCAACATTTTGTTTTACTCACTCTAATTTTCGTATTTTAAATTCTTTTCCTATGAAATTTACCACAAATATACATTTCCCGATTATACACATAGTATCAGTATTAAAAGTACCCCTCAAAATCATTATCAAATTATATTCTTACAAGAAGACAGTTATAGACATGCGACAATAATTTTGGACATGAGTGTACATCGTTAGTTGTCTTCATTTTTCAAGTTCCGTTTTCTTTCTACATCACTTCAAGTGCAAAACTTTTTTTTTTTTTTTTTGCTAGTAACCTCACCTTACGATACGTACAAGTAAAGTGAGACATTCACCAAAAACAAACAAACAAAAAAAAAGAAAAGAAAAGAAAAGAAATAAATAGCTGCAGGCACGTGTAATGTTAGATGCGTGGTATTCGCAAAAAAAAAAAAAAAAAATTAGTATTTGTTGCCAGGGTAACTCTATTATCACTGGCATGGTACTGTAACTTATCACTTAATATTAGCAATGTCCGTTGACTAAATACTAGCCCGGTTTGTGAAATGATGTTCGGGAAGAGAAACCGAAGTCAAATAGCAGTAATAGGTGAGACAATACCAAGAATGTATCTGCAACACACCAACAAAATGTACTCAAAATTATAGTCTATTTGTGAGGTCCCAGAAAGGATAATGACTCCAGCTTTCTGAATTTCTCGTAACCTTCTTTAGACTACCTGATCTTCTAGTCAGTAAAGTGTTTTTCCTTTGATTTTCCCTCATTGATTTCGGTCGCTACTTTGCCACAGAACCGAGAATATTTATAAATCAAGAATGCCCTTCTGATAAGGATTGTAAACAGGAACGTACGCAGGGGGTGGGTCCTGGGGGTCCGGATCCCCCCGAAATTTCGACTTTTGTATAAATTTAGCCTAAGTTTAGGGGCAATTTTAGGAATTTTGATATAAAATACCCTCATTTTGAGTTTGGACCCCCCCGAAATAAATTCCTACGTACGGTACGCTACTGATTGTGAATTATGCAACCATCCCCGCCTACTTTACATTGCTTTCAAGCTCTTTACTTTTTCTTTCGCATAGGCAAAGTATCAAAATACTTGTAATCTTTACTGATGAGTGATAAACATAACAGTTATATACTTGATAAAAGAAAGACAGAATTTTTATGCTGAAGACGTCCAGTTGATAGACAAGCCATCAACATTTAGGGTATTCGGTGCACTAAATTACAAATCAAAATCTTAAACTAACAACTTATCTAAAAATTTAATTAAAAATCTACCTAAGTAATGAATGAAAAATTAAGAAGAAAATTTTGTCAATAGTTTCAAAATTTACAAATGACATTTAACTTTGTCCGTTCCCTCCAGGCAGCTAAATTTTCGCCTCGATTTGTTTCCTTCTTGCAGAAAGATAAAGGCCGCTCTTCTTCCTTTTCTGAGATGGCATTTTCCTAAAGATTACTTTCTTCAAAGCTGCACAAACACAGTGCGGAAGCAAAACAAAAACACACTATGCGTTCGCCCTGGAATTCGGAGATTACAAACCTACCAACAGAGGAAAGGATTCCCGAACGTGACATAAGCAGCCGATTTGGAACGAACTGAACTCGTATTTCGCGCCTCCAAGAAGTTGAGTGAGGCAGACTGCAAGGAATAGTATCACTCCGCGCTGACGTCAGAAAGTGGGTGGGTCTATGCTTGCAGCAAACGCCGCCTATGCTGGCTAGATTTTTTTTAACGTACCATTTTTTTTACGTAATAGTTTTGCTAATATGCATTCAAAATAGATTTTGATTTCAGGAACGTTTAGCAAAATGTACAATCTACAAATCCCTGTTTTTACTTCTTCTTTTACGCAACAATTTGTTTCTCTGTTGAGGAGTAATTGATAGACAAGCTGTCAATTCGATATTTTATTAATACTTTTATTAATTAAAGTTGCGAAACATGGTCGCTTACTCTGAGGGAAGAACATAGACTGAAAGTATTTGAGAACAGGATCCTGAGAAGAATATTCGGACCCAAGAGGAACGAGAATGGGGAATGGCGGAAGCTTCATAACGAGGAACTACATAGTTTATACGGTTTACCCAACATTGTTAGGGTCGTCAAGTCTAGGAGGCTTAGGTGGGCAGGTCATGTAGCTAGAACGGAAGAAAGTAGAAACGCTTTCAAAGTCTTGACTGGTAGACCCATAGGAAAACGACCATTAGGAAGACCTAGGCGCAGATGGGAGGATAATATTAAGATGGATCTCGCAGAGATAGGAATACAACGTAGAAACTGGATCCAATTAGCTAAGGATAGAAGTCAGTGGAGAGCTTTCGTGAACGCGGCACTGAACCTCCGGGTTTCATAGGCCATAGAGTTAGTTAGTTAGTTAATTAAAGTTATTTTACCATGCTTATTGGAGGAAAGAACTACAGACAACTGTTACATACAATTTAATCTATCTAACAAAAAAAAAAAAAGAGCACAACGATATCTCACATGATAAGAGAATTAGAGCGAAAATAGATTACCATGGATTCAAATAGCAATAGCGAACTTGGACAGAATGCAATAACTCCTCTTAAGAACTGGCAATAGATCTAACCCGTAACTTAATAGCCTACCATAGGAAAATAAGAGTTATTTTCACATATAAATTATATATATATATATATATATATATATATATATATATATATATATATATATATATATATATATATATATATATATATATATATATATATATGAAAATAACATGCATGGATATAGAATGAATATTGAACATGGATATAGAATCCAGCATTTATACAAAGTCAGTCAGTTTGCTTCAAGTTCTGCGGATAATTATGGTTTTCATCCTTTACAGGAAGGGCCATAATCGACAAGACGTGGTTTGTGAATAGTACGTTTGTAAGAAATAATTTTATAAACGATGTAAACTATGTTAGGTGTGTATAAGATGTAGGTGTGTATTGAAAATAAATAGAAAAGGATTAACTATTTTTATACTTCAAAGATGGTGGATATATTGAGTTAATTATGCAGGATTTTCAGTGCACGGTAACTCCATATTGACAACGAACTCATAACTTGAATAACATGTTTCAATAGAATGGATCTTCGTAGAGTTGGCAGGCCTAAATGTACAAATACCGAACAATATCTTATGGCTATAGTGCAGTGTTTTGTGCGATGAAAATCAAAAAGTTGTCTTTGAGTACATTCAGGGAAAAAGTGTGTTTTTCATTTTGTAAAATTATTTTGGGAATAACATTGAAACGTAGACAGTTTCACCTAAATGAAACCGACACTATTCATAGTTAGAGATTTGAAACAAAATCTGGGGCCATGTGTATAAACAAGTTAATAAAAGGAATTATTTGTCTCCTAATTTGTTTCTTCAACTTTCCCGATCCAAGAGTTTATTACTCGGACACAGACAAGACATATCTTTCAATGTTCTCGCTTGTTGAATATACTAGAAAGTCTTATATCGGATGCATAGGAATTGAACTGTGCAACCAACTAAACATCTGCTTAATGAAACAAAGCCATAATCACTAAATCATTGAAATGTGGTATGCCTGCTTATGTACAGTCAACAACAAAAGTTCTTTCCATTCTGTAAAATTTATTTTGGGAATAGCAGTTGTATTACTGGAATATATGTATGGCTGGAACGTATAGAAAACTATATTCTTTTTTTTTAATTTACTGAAAACTGTGCTCAAATTGTCCTTCCATTCTGAAGTTATTTACGAAACCAATTTCATCAAACGGAAAGAATTTTTGTTGCTGACTGTACATGACTTAGGTAACCTAACTCAATGTCATGAAACAACTTGTTCGTTTTTTTAATTGATAAACAAGCCATTTCAAATGTACTTACGGTTCACCCAGTAGATTGAAAAGACGAAGGATAGAAATAACAGCAACAATTGTAAAATAAAGAAGTCATTGTTTAATATTAACAAATAACAAATTATGTACAACATGTAACAATAATAATAATATTTTGTGTTGAGCACTTGAGCAATGACACTTTGGTGTGTGAGCACTTTTAAGTCCTGAATATTTCACTTTCTTAGTCTCTGACAGTTGCACACTCCGGATGAAGATCACTCGTCTGAAGATACAACGGCTGAAAAAGAAAGTAAAATTATTTACGTTATCTCTTATTACTACATACGATGACAGAAAAACAGCGCTGGCAATGCTTTCAGTGGAAACAAACATTTATAGTTATACCAAAGACTGTTGCTAATTTAGGTAGCAGAGATACAAATAACCTAAATTGCGCCACATGGTGTCGCTATTGCATATTAATCTAAATAGAACAGTAATTCAAACACACTTCATTTAACCCTTTTCTTGACCATGTATCATTTGGGATACATAATTTTTTTGAACAGTTTTCGTTCTTTGACTACCTATTTTGGCAATGTATCCTATGGGATACATTACATCACAGCCTTGTGTAAATAAAACATGTAACTAAAATGTGCAATTATCTATTATTTTATAATGGCACGGAAGTCGCATCCAGTATTTTTTCTCGGCAACACAAGTCTCCTTGTCAAGAAAAGGGTTTAAATTCCCTATTATTGAGTTGATTTCAGTTTAGCATCCCCTTCAGCAGCGAGGCTATATGAGACGTGGACTGCAGCTTAACGTTGGATCCGAACCACATGAGCTCCAGCCGGGAATCGAACGCGGATCCCCCACTGCAAAGATACATACGTTAACCACTTAGCCAAGAGAGTTCATAAGTTCCCTAGGTCTATTATAATCAAGTTAAAGTAAGTAAGGATATTAGATGTGTAATCACGTTGAGAGCCACAGGGATTCGACCCCTCAAATGAATGTCTGACTCCTGCCGAATTGAGTTCGTATGTTTGACTCCTGATTATTAAACGTGTCTAAATATAGCAAACTAGCAGCGTTCACCCCGCTTCGCTGCGGTCACCCCGGAACGCAATAAACTTTGTTACTTAGATAATTTTTACTTTTTCGCTTTCAAGTGATATGATAAAAACCATAGAAGATTGCAGTAAATCTTAACATTATATCGCCTGTCATTTATGTTAACCCGCCCCGCTTCGCTGCGGTCATCCCGGTGCTGGCATATTGTAAAAGTGTCTGTAAAAATAAGCAAATCAATTAAAAAATTTTAAACAGAAGATTCAAGCTATTTTCCGCTGTATATCGCCTGTCATTTATGTTAACCCGCCGAGTGACGCGGTCATGCGGGTTGCATATAAATACGTTTATTTTTACCTATGATGAACTAATAACAAAGGATTTGTACGTTATGGACACTTGAATGGTCAATTATCTCAAGACACTGGTAATTAAAAATTAAAGTGATATGATAAAAACCATCTAGGGTCCAAATCCTAATAACCCCCCAAAAATGAAAGAAATTGGTTCAGCCGTATTAGCGTGATGAGCGGACAAAGGATTTTGTACGTTCTCTTTTATATATATAGATGAAATATGCTTATAGTAGAACATGGAAAAAAATAAAATAAAATGCACAAGATCAATGTGTTAAAATAACTAAAACAGCTGACATTATTCATGAAATTTGTTACTCTCATCCGCCTAACTATATGATCACACAAGATGCAATGCGCTTTCCCTACTAAAATTTGCTTGCTACACCGCTCTGGGTGTAGACACGGGCGGGTATATGGATGCCGGTCCACTCAAACGATTTCCTGTTCTCAAATGAGATTAAATGCTCACCATTCTACCACTGAGCCACCGTGCCTCCTGTGTATAGTCCTTTATGACATGATTCAATGGTATGCAATCTCCTTATAATTTTTGATATAACTTATGTGACTTGAGTATTTTTAAATGGGCGTGTAATTCTTGTTTGTAGTAATTCTTTACAAAATTTTGGGGGGTAATTTTGTGACAATATTAGTGTTTTGAGAAGAAATATGTTTATTGTAAGTGAAGATAGGGTGATTCTTCCCTGTAATTTCGTGAATATTTGAAATGTGTTTGTCATCTGAGAGTCTGAATATTGAGTAATCTGTTTCGCTTACATTTGGTAATGCTAATTATGTGGCTGATTTCTGTCCCATGTTTCCAAAACATTCAGAATATGAGATCATGCAATACTATTTGGAGACACATATGCTTTCTTACTTAGTGGAGATTAAGAATTAACTTTAAGGGGTTTCGGCATATATGACCAATCTAGCCTGTCATATATATGAGGAGGGATGGTGTCCCTCGGCAATCACAGTATCTGGAGAATGTGGAAGGAAAAAATGAATGGGGAAGGATGCAAGCGGCCTGAACCATTCTGTTAGGTACTATCCTGGCATTTGCCTGGTATGAATGAGGAAAATCAGGAATACTCCACTCAGGATGGCTGTCCTGAAAGAAAACTTTTACACTTTCTCGACCGAGTGTTCCAAGCGGTAATCGATCCCGAGATACTGAATTGCCAACACTTCATTGTCATTGGTTGTTTCCTTGCATTTGAAAATACTTTGATTTAACTAAAAAATTTGTTTGGATTTACGATGAAATATTTATTGGATTGTAACTGTGGAAAGCGTCAAACCTTCAATGGTTCTACTAAATCTAAATTTTAGATTGTCTAAACCGCTCTACACTAAGAAATATCCGTTCTCCGGAGAGCGGTGTATTGTACAAATATGCGGAATCATCTTGCTTACTACAGAAATCAGTACGGAGCATTGCCCTTAGATGTTACACCATACCGTTGCAGGATGTCATACATCTAACAGTTTTCCGTATATCGCATGCATATAAATACTCACTTATGTTACATTCCTCAGCTATATGTTATATACGTCCATTTGTATGTGAGATCCTTACCGCCTATATTGTTTCATACGGAAAGTACGTATAGATGGAACATTTAGACAGAAAGTATTTTAAAGCATGCGTTTTCAGTTATACGTCTGCTGTACGTTAAGTCCAAAATCTACAGAAATAAACTGAAATAGTATGACGTCATATCCGTCTCGTTGCCATGGTGATCGTACTTTTGTTTTCTAAACAACATGGCCTAAGAACCTAAGTACAAAGCAAAAACAGTGACGCGTTAACTTCCAGATTGCAAACATTAGAGTAAAATAAACACTTGTGCGTATGTGTTTTTAAAAATCCAATGAATGAAATCACAAAAGCATAGAAAAAGCAAGCAATTGGGCAAATAATATGTTAAAATATGTCAAGCATTGAAAGTTAGTGTTTGCCCTGATATCGCAGATTTTGTGATTTATACAATTGGAGGTTACGTTAAGTGTCAAAATATACTTAGCTTATTTATTATCGGATATTAAATTTAAATAATTCTGGAAAATTTTTATTCAGTATCATACAGTACATTCCAAACGTGCAGGTCTACAGAAATGGTGTTTAAAACTTAAGCTGAACCACTAATAATTAGATGGTTTGTTGTTGTACTATCAGTATACTATATATTTTTAAGGTAAGTAGGAAATATAAGGAAAGATCCGATGCATGTTAACCGATCAGAAATTGGTCCAGATTGAAAATTCTCAGAAGGCATATGGTTAAAACTTTGGGTTCCCCCATTTTTTGGTTGACCATTTATTTGTTTATTTTGTAGCTACTGTAACTACGCACACACATTTTAAATGGTAGGCGTAAAATATCGAAATGCGCCAATGTAATTAATATTATTTTCAAAGTTGACAATTATTTTTCCTCGTAGACACGTGATTTGCTCTATTTTCATTGTGCCGACAACTCATCAGACTTGCCTGTATTTTATAGTTTTTACATTGTGTATAGTTGCTTTTGTTCATTGTGGATTACGTGGTGATGGCTCTGGCATTACTTATGCAATTTCTATCTTATCAGATTATCTAGAGATGTGACCCCTGTAGAAGAAGGTTCCTTAAATGTTACTTTGTTAATTACTAGTTTTCATTCATAAATTTTCTAAATAATGGACCCATATTCTTAATCCGTATCTTTTCCTGCCAACTTTACCTTCCCCAAAATATTCTAAAATTATTATTAACTGTTTGTTCTTATTAACAGTATAGTTCAAAGTATTCCTGTCGCTCCATGCATTTGTTTAGAAAAAAATGGCAATTACCATGGTAACGAAGAAGAAATGACGACATCACTATTTCAGTATATTACGCATGTAACCTACCTTTTCAAGTACGCCACCTACTTGCTTTTCTCAGTGTACAAGTGGAAGCATTCTTTGTCAGTGATGTGACGGCAACTGAGATAGATCTTCTACCAATTGAGATTTTCCTATAATTTGCTCTAAAGCAAGCAATACACCAATACTTATTCTTCAAATACAGGACAAAAGCTGGTATCGTACGTTAAAGAAGAAAGTTGTAGGATGGTCAGCTTGAGTTTAGAAGTAAGGGTATAAAAATTCGTTCAATGGTGTTCTCCATTTGGAATAGACGAAAGTAAAAAATCACATTTTCTTGGCTTTGACACGTACTTACAAATGTAGTCACCTTCACACTCCGACGATAACCATTTTACAGGTGCTAACTGGACTAGTGAGTTATTAAGAAACAGTGGTAAAACCGGAAATATAACTAACTAACTCTATGGCCTATGGAACCCGGAGGTTCAGTGCCGCGTTCACAAAAGCTCTCCACTGACTTCTATCCTTAGCTAATTGCATCCAGTTTCTACTTTGTATTCCTATCTCTGCGAGATCCATCTTAATATTGTCCTCCCATCTGCGCCTAGGTCTTCCTAATGGTCGTTTTCCTATGGGTCTACCAGTCAAGACTTTGAAAGCGTTTCTACTTTCTTCCATTCTAGCTACATGACCTGCCCACCTAAGCCTCCTAGACTTGACGACCCTAACAATGTTGGGTAAACCGTATAAACTATGTAGTTCCTCGTTATGAAGCTTCCGCCATTCCCCATTCTCGTTCCTCTTGGGTCCGAATATTCTTCTCAGGATCCTGTTCTCAAATACTTTCAGTTTATGTTCTTCCCTCAGAGTAAGCGACCATGTTTCACACCCATACAGAACAACAGGCATGATTATCGTTTTATATATTTTAAGCTTCAAATTCCTCGACAGAATTCGCGACGACAAGAGATTTTGAACCGAATAGTAACACGAATTCCCTGCTTTTAGTCGACATTTAATTTCTTCGTGAATATGATTTTCGTCTGTTAATATTGATCCTAAATATTTGAAACCGGAAATATATCCCGTCCCAAAGTGGGGATCGAACCCGGTAAACCCATTACTGATTAGTAGACTAAGTAGACATTTTATCCTGAAGAGGCTGTTGTCCGAGTGAACAGGATATTTTGATGGAAGTTGTATGAAACTATTGGTATAAGATGAGGAAATTAGCCAGATGTGCATGAGCCAGCAAGTAAGTCTTTTAATGTAAAAAGCAAATAAGTCAACATTTAGTCTATTTGAATATCATACTTTGGAAGCTTTATATATGTATGTTTTGTGCATATACATAGTTTTAGCTTCATTAATATTTGCATTATAATTTTGTCTAATTTCGTCAGTAGAGAAAACCTACGTAACTTTTATTACTATATATATATAGATAGATATATATAGAGATATATAGATAGATAAATAGACAGATATAGATATATATGACTTTTACAAACTCAGCTCTTAAATTCATGCGTCAATGAAGAAACTTAAAGAAAAACAAATATGGATCACAGTGGAAGTGGAGCGAAAGTTCGATACGCACGGAATTTCTCATCAACATTACATATAATATATAGTGAAGAAGGGTAGGTTATATTTCGGTAGACATGGTCCTAACCGTAAGTCAAATACTACTTGTAAATTCATAGCAAATGGAAGACAGTAAATTAAGATAATTTCTACGGACTCGTTTACCAAACAATGTTCACATAGTTTATACCGTTTACGAAACATTGTTAGGGTCACGAAGTACACGAGACTCAGATGGGCAGGTCATGTAGCCAGAATGGAAGAAAGAAGAAACGTTTTTAAAGTTTTAACTGGAAATCCAATCGGAAAACGACCATTAGGAAGACCTAGGTGCAGATGGGAGGATAATATTATGATAGATTTCGCACAAATGGGAGTACAAAGGACATAATGCAGATGCAGATGATACGGTTATAATAGCTCAAACCGAAGGAGGACTACAGAGGATGATTGACAAAATAGTTGACACTTGAAAACTGTATGGTATGGAAATCAACATCGAAAAATCAAAAGTGATGAGACTATTCAGTTGAAACTAGCCCTTACGGATCAGAGTAGAACAAATAGAAGTTGAAGAGACCGATAATTTCAAGCATCTGGGAAGTATTTTACTAAAGACCCTTACTACACCAAAGAGATCAGGTCAAGGAGCTACCATAGTGAAAAAAAGAATTCAACAACAACAAGAAATATATATATATATATATATCACTCTTAACTAGCAGCCTTAATATTGGACTAACGAAGATGTTGGTCAATTGCTATGTATGGAGTATTGGGTTATATGGTTCAGAAACTTGGACATTGTGGAAGTTAGAGAAGAATTATTTAGAGAGCTTCAAAATGTGGTGTTGTAGTAAATTCGAAAATATAAAATGGACGGAGAGCGCAACAAGCGAAGATGTTTTAAAACGGAAAGGAGAGAAGATACGGAAGGACATTTCTATCCTGCATCCTTCGTAGAAAGCCCAATTGGATTGGACACATCTTGCGAAGAAATTGTCTTCTTCACACCGTCATAGAAGGAAAGATAGAAAGGAAGAGAGGAATAGGAAGAAGAAGAACACAGCTGATCGATGATTTGAAAAATAGGAGAAAATATTGGGTGTTAAAAGACGAAGCTGAAAATCGAGAAACGTGGAAGAAACATTTCCAGGACCAAACCTAAAATTAAAAAGAAAGTACTCATTAGTCCCAGGACCTGAAGGAGGGTAGAATACTTAATAATAATAATAGACAGAAGTCAATAAAGAACTTTAGTGAACCAGCGTTGAAGCTCCGGATTCCATAGGCCATAGAATTAGTTAGTTTTACGAGACTCGGGGTGGAAGCCTCATGGTTCTGATCACACATGATTCTGATTCGTGCTGAACAGGTATGTTAACCTTCAATTAATCAATAAAGTAAATAAACTAGACAGAACAAAGAGAATTGAATTAAAATAATCCCTGAAACAATAATTAAGTAATCGGACAATGAACCAGAAAATTATTCTTTGAAAGAAAATGCTGGAAGTGATATAATAATTAAGTCTCTAACTCTGTACAAGTTAGTGCCACCATGTATTAGTTTTCTCCTTAAAACATAGGTGAATATTGCGTGCAGAAATAATACAATAACGATTCACACCTTATGGTCTTAAGTGTAGTACAATAAAGTTTAATAAAGAAACCGGCAAATTGTAGGAGCACGATACTACACGGTATTTTACGCTCTAGGAGTTGTCAACTATGAACCTCAATGCGACAACACGATCGAAATTCCCTTGTGTACCCATTATATCTCCGAGATATCATATTCTTTCCACTTTGAAACGAAACAAAATATAAAAGAATCTTTTTTCGTTCTTTGTTTCTGAACGAGTGGCTACAATTAGAGTCCATGCATTGTGGACAAATATAGAAGATTCGCGTAATAACTACGTCATTTCACTTTCGTCCTGTCTTCACGGAGTGTTAACAGTTTTATGGTGGAGTACATTCCTTTCCATCAGGACAGATTCACAAATTTTGTTCGCATGCGTTTGATAACAGAGTTTCAACTTGTAAATGGTTGTCTTCTTATATGTTGTGAAATGTGCTGCTATTAATAATATAAAAATCATAAGCAGAACATGACACTTAGTTTAGGGATTTACTTTCAGCTATCGTGTAAAATTAGCAATTAGTCGCTTTTTTTGGATGAAAGACTGTTATGTAAACAACGCTATAAAATATTATATTTATAGCCCCATTACATTTTTCACGATGTTACTTAATTTAAATAGGAAAACATGTTTTTAACGTAATTTTCACATTTATATCCTAATTTGAAAATTCGTGTTATTATTCAGTTCAAAATATCTTGTTCTCGCGAATTTTGTCGAGGAATTTGAAGCTTAAAATATATAAATTGATAATCATGCATGTTGTTCTGTATACTTGTGAAATACGGTCGCTTACTCTGAGAGAAGGACGTATACTAAAAGTATTTGAGAACAAGCTCCCGAGACGAATATTCGGGCCCAAGAGAAACAGGAGTGGGGAATCGCGTAAACTTCATAACGAGGAACTATATAATTTATACGGTTTTCCAAACATTGTTAGGGTCATCAAATTTAGGAGGCTCAGGTGGGCACTTCATGTAGCCAGGGTGGAGGAAGGTAGGAACACTTTCAAAGTTTTGGCTGGAAATTCAATCGGTAAACGACTATTAGGAAGACCTAGGCGCAGATAGGAGGACAATATTGAGATTGATCTGGTGAAATAGGAATACAAACTAGAAACTGGATCTAGTTGGCTAAGGATAGGAGTCAGTAGAGAACTGTTGTGAATGTTGCATAGGACCTCCGGGTTCTATAGTCCATAGAATTAGTTATTTAGCTTATAGGCTACCCTAATCGATATTTGAGGAAGGTGTTAATACAAATTAACATTATTTTTTCTAAAACAACCATAAAGTGGAAGGAACAAGGAGTCCTATGAGAAAATTCGAACATAGTCTTGTTAATTTGATTTGAATTTAATGTCCTCTTGCAGCACTGAGACTAGATCAGGCTCGGATCTGAAGCTTAATGTAGGATTCAAACCACATAATCCTTCATAACCTACGTAGCACGAAGTTGATTAATTGATTGGTTGTCGTTTAACGAGGGCGTTAGAAGCTTGGCTATTTATTTGTCCCTGTCAGTGTACAGTCTGCAGCAAAAAAAAAAAAAAAAAAAAAAAACCTGCAACATCAGCATGTAAGTTTATTGTTTAATGACGAAGTCTTTTGCTCCTAAATAAGTATGCAGGGGGAACGCCGAAGTTTCTCCTGGCGTGATTCGTGCAATTTAGACGTTATGTTGATTCTCTGGACTGTTAGGCGTAGTTTTAAATAAACTTACATTCTCATCTTGCAGGTTTTTTTGCTGCGGACTGTACACCACGAAGTGTATCGAATGTGCGTCATCTTGTATGTTGTGTGAAACCAAACCTTAGTTTTATTTGACTCTGCTAAAAAAAAAAAAAAAAAAAAAAAAAAAAAAAAAAAAAAAAAAAAAAAAACGAAGCACACAATAACATAAAATGCTTGCTACACATTAAGACTATATGCGCATAATAAAGAAAAATATGTGTTTCTTCCAAAACCTTAGTTTAAGATATTGTTACATTCTCAAACTGTGCTCTACGATCAAAGTATTTTTTCAATACTCAGTGCATTCTAACTGTTACCTGGAAATATACGGGTATTGATGTTTCAACGATCTGAAAAGGATAAGAGTAATTCATGTAAATTAGATTGACTTAATGGAATGGAAATAAATTATTGTTTCCATAATCGTAATTGCCATGGCTGCCTGGAATCCTTCAGGATTTGAGATTAAAATTTATAATATATATACTATACAAGAAAGTACCATCCTCATTCTAGCGATAACCTGGAAACCAAATAGTACTTAAATGTAAGCCCTCAAAAATTCAACAGCATAACATTTTCACTATTTATTTAGAAGAAAAAAGATGAATTTCCAGACCACACTTTGTATAGATAGTATAAATTGCACACCAAACAGTCAAAATTACTTCAGATTTACATTTTTATATCAGAGTCGTCCCTTCATGTCCTGCTCTCAACACACTAATATAGTTTAGAACATTTTCCTTTTTTGCAATAGAGGGTTTCCAACACATTCAACGTGAACGTTCTTGAGTCCTGATGAATTATAAGATTTTCTTCTTGTTTATATATCTTAAATATCTCTATAAAATTCCCTGCGGCCCTATTGAACATTAGCAGTATTTCCTGGGCAACGTTTCTCGGCCCTGTTAGGCATAAAGTACCTCATTATTCCACTCTATGCCTAACCCTATGAAGTAGATGCGCCCATGCTCTGAACCATGAAGCATCGTCTTCCTTAGCCTTGGAGCATAATCATGGAACAGTAAATTAAAAAAAAAGCTTACTTGATAATATAACGAATTCAGTGACACAGGTATCAGAATATATGTTAGCAAAAGAAAAACATTATTAACTCTTCTTTGTGACTAACTATCTTTGCTTTCCTCCATCTAATTTGCCGTTTTACACATTCAAATGTAAATTGGTCGAGGGCTGTGTGTGGAAGTTTGCTGTAAATAAATAAATTAATATTAAAGCAAACGAAATAAAATAAGTTTTACAGGTAGCTTTATAATAATTTTAGAACCTTCGAATTAGTGTTGTCAATTCTAGGACATTTCTTGAGTATGCATTTCTATCAGTCCCTCAAATATTTAATTATGATGTGTCTGGATTCATTATTATTATTATTATTATTATTATTATTATTATTATTATTATTATTATTATTATTATTATTATTATTATTATTATTATTATTATCTATTTTGAATATGCTATTAAACGGTAATCTACACTAGCTGTACTGCTATAGGGAAGAACGTAGACTGAAAGTATTTCAGAATAAAATCCTAAGATGAATATTCGGATCCAAGAGGAACGGGAATGGAGAGTGGCGAAAACTTCATAACGAGGAATTACATAATTTATACCGTTTACCAAACATTGTGAGGATCATTAATTCTAGGAGGCTCAGGTAGGCAGATCCTGTAGCTAGAATGCAAGTGAATAGGAACGCTTTCAAGGTTTTAACTGGAAATCAAATCGGAAAACATCCATTAGGAAGATCTAGGTACAAATAGGTGAACAATATTGACTCGTAGAAATAGGAATAAAAATTAGAAATAGTATTCAGTTGGATGAGGGCAGAAGTCAATGGAGAGCTTTTGTGAACATGTCATTGAAGCTCCGGGTTCCCTAGGCCACAGATTTAGTTAGTTACTGAGCTGTATGATGACCTGAATCTCAATTGTTTTAATTCATACACTCTTCTATCATCTTATATCAATAGTTTCTACATTTTCAAAAGTTATAATAGTGGTTGCAAATGATCAAAAATGAATTAGAATGCATACAATATTCTCAATGAATTCAACTTTGGCTTTAGCGGAAGCAAATCCACAATATATACCAAATATGTTTTGCTTTGAAATAAAGTATTTAAATTCAAAGTTATTGATTTGGCAAAATATTATGATCTTACCAAAGTATTTGATCATGTGGATTACAACTTCTGATAAATACATTGACTTTTTATGCATTCCATGGTAACGATGTGAACGTTTTGAATACGTAACTACAAGGTCATTCTTAGATTATCAACGTAAATGGAGAGTAGTTAGAAGCAGCTCGAATAAAATATGAAGTGTCACAAGGATCCATCCCAGTGCCTTTACTTTTCATATTGGATTGCACAACTTTTTGTCAGTAATAATAATAATAATAATAATAATAATAATAATAATAATAATAATAATAATAATAATAATAATAATAATAATAATAATAATAATAATAAAACCCTAGTACAGTTACAAAATAGATAAGAATGGTTGTAACAAATCAAAATGGAAATAACAGTTCGCTGAATGTTCTAATGGAAGACCTACAATATAGAATCTATATGTATCATATTTGATAGGCAATGATCATAGGACACTCATATAAAGTATGTACGATTAAAATTATATAAAGTAGTTTGTTTAATATGGCTTCTAACGGTTATTGAAAAGTATCTAATATCAAAGTATTACATATGACCCAATGTTATGAGGCAGCGATAAAAATAATCTAATTTGATTAAGCCGCTGTTTTGATTGTTTGAAAGGAATATTTAAAAAAAACAACATAATAATAACTTAAGACTCCTATAACATTTTCAGATGCGGAAGTGAGGTTCCAAAAGTTTTGAAATTTGAACCTATCAGTTACTTAGCTTTTGACACTACATTAAAGTGGCAACCATTTTCGCGAAAGAAGTGTTAATTGCTTTCCCTTTAGTATAAAGAGAAAGATGATTTTTTGTCTTCATCGGTTATTCATTATAAGTACTAAAAATGCACAATTGTATGTATAGTACACGAATAATTGTATACTACTATATAATGCAATTGATTGAATATATTTTAATTTCGATTGTGTTCTACCTCAAATAAATATTTTATTTAAATTATTAATTTATTTCTTAGTGTATGAAAATAATATTACAAGTATCTCTAGCAGGTACAATTTTATCATTGTATTCCTAAATATTTTAAGATAATACGTGCATTGTTTAATGTACCACATAAGTATAGGACGAAGTAAAAGTAACATTTTTTTTTATTTGCATTGTGTTACCCGTCAATTAGAACACAATTGTTATATGCTAATTAAATTGCAATCAGAAAAAAATGATGGTGTGAGCTTTCAGAAATAAGAACTCTGGGTTCCTACTTGTTCATCTTTCTGTTGAATATATTGAGCGATAATATTTACAAAGTAGTTATCGACTACCATAAACTAATGATTTCGTATAAAGGAGAATATTTTGCTTAGTCAATTGCATAAGTAAACTCTCACGTGAAATCATATATTGATTGAATATATTGATTTTCTCTCATATTTCATATTCGCTGGTGCAAAGGAATGATATATCTAAAACTCTGGACCGGACTCACCCATCTGGATGTCCGGATCTAGAGATAATATGTGGTTCTTACTGACTTCTGCTAATATATTTCTGTGAAAGTACAGTAGAAAAGTTAAGGAAATACACGTAGTTCTACATCAACCATATAATGTATTAGATGATATTAAACTTAATGGAACCTTCCAAATACATGATAACAAACAAAGTTACCCTTTTGTATAAATGTAAGAAAAAAAATATGATTGTATCTTATAGCATTCCTTTTAGACAGCCATTTGAGATTTTGATTAGAATGGGAGCCCTTGTCCTTCTGCAGGCCTGGGTATACAGCTCAACTAAGTCCCCCCCTTAATTCCGCCCTGCTAAAACTTTCCCAAACACAGAATAGTGCATTCCAGGAGGTCTAATGTAATTTCCTCCGTCCTCCTGTTGGTGTAAACTTTCTAATAATTCGAGATCAAAAGAACGTCCTACCATCCTCCTAAGAAGAGCAGCTGATATACTATAATGCACTTTTTTTTCTTCAGTTTTATGATTTAGTTTTGTAAAATGTTATATATCTCAAAGTATCAAAGTTCTGATTGTTTATATGAAGATATGAATTAAAAGCTAAAAATCCACACACCATGGATCAAGGCTGCTTCGTGGTATCCATGAGGTTTGAACATTACGGCCACCATTGGCTACACTGGCTATGTCTGAAATTTCAAGGATCACTAATTGAAATATGGGACCCGAGGAGTGGCTACCACAGTCAACTGGCTTGTATCCTTTGAATTGTGGGACCGTGGAGGCTCAGTGGTAGAGCGTTCACCTCTGGAGCATAGGGTCCCGGGTTCAAACCCTGCTTCCCGACAAGTGAACTTTGTGGTGGACAAACACCGTGTGCGTGGGTTTCCTCTGGGTTTTCCAGTTCCCTCCCACTTTCTTCATTCCACCCTTTCATTCATTGTTCAGCATCGCAGTCTTCTTTAGCCTATTCGGGATAATCGTCGGACGTAAAACTCCAAAATTTCATTTCATTTTTCCCCTTTGAATTGTACGTGAAATGGAATCTTTCAGTTTAACGTCCTACGTTATGCCTTTTAGGCTAAGGGAGACGAATGATAAGGCAAGTGAATGCTAATGGAATAATTGGTGGAATGAGAATGTATGAAACGAGAATACCCCAGGAAAACCCACTGACACGATGTTGTCCACCTCAAACTCTCTTGGCCGGTGTTCGATCCAAGAACCCCATCTACCAGAGGTAAATGCTGTCCCCTGAGCCAACGTGCCCTCTCAATTGTACATGTCATGACATACGAACCAAGGTGTAGAGTGTCACTTCAACATATCTAAAGCTTGGAATCTTGGAAGATTGTGGACGCCAGAGGCTCTCTTGTCTGGTCAACGTGGGACGCAGGAATTACGTCTAGCAGATTGAATGAACCTTGCGATTCTAAGTGTAGTATATCCAAGTTAGAAACAGAGTACCTGTGTACGAGACCTTCGCCTCACTCTGTGAATACTGTATTACGCTTACATTTAACCTGTAAAACACTCCCAAGCTATCGTCCAGAATGTCTTATGTAACTTATTTTACGGATTATAAGGCTCTCTTTTTTCCTTTGAAAAATTGCCTCGAAAACTCAGGTGCTTCTTATATTAGAAATTAGTATAAAAATGTTCAGCGTTTGGTTTAAAATTCGCGTCAGTCTTATAAATGATAATATTTTCGATGCTGCGGGAAACCTATCTCTATCTGGCAACATTGGATTTAACTAGTAGTAGCAGTGCACCGATGCGACGAACATGAAAATGTAGTCTTTCAGTTTTACGTCCTATAGGCTAAAGGAGACGACGATGATGAGAAATGAGTTGAGTTGATTTTAGTTTAGCGTTCCGTTCAGCAGCGAGGCTATATGAGACGTGAACCTACTGATTAACTTGGAATCCGAACCACATGAGCTCCCGCCGGGAATCGAACCCGGGTCTCCCACACCATAGGCGCGTACGCTAACCGCTTAGCCACGAGGGAGATGATGAGAAATGAATGAAATGGTGGAATGAAGAAAGTGGGAGGAAACGGAAGAAGCCCGAGAAAACCCACGAGCACGGTTTTTGTCCCCATAAAGTTCACACGGCACGAGCTGGAATCGAACCAGGAACCCCAAGCACTGGAGGTGAACGCTCTACCACTGCGTCAGCTCACCCCCGAGACGAACATGAGTTGCGTGCATTCACAAGCTTGCGAACACGGTCTCCCTACCGCCCCACCATCACAAAATTTCTTAAAAAAATGCTTAAATAGCCGAAAACAACGCTTAAAAATTAAGGTGCCTATTATAGTCCGTACAATACGGTAACAGCTCTTGTCTTTCACTCGTTTACCACCAGATGTCTAAGCAAAATCTAGAAGAGATAATAAGAAACGATTTTTTGATGTGAATTCAGGGTCCCAAAAATACCTTTTGTCTCTGCCTTTGTCCCTCTACTGAAACAGAAACTGGTGGAGGTGTGATATTTCCGGTTTCAAAACTGAGCACTCATAACGAAATATCGAGAAATGGATTTTGGTGTTCATTGAACATTACATAAGTTATTTCATCTTCGCCATTACATTTCTATTGAAACAAAAAGCTGTAAATATATCTTGAGGTTTTGACAAGGTAAACCGTAGTACCAAAATGCAAATATATCTTGAGGTTTTGACATTTTTATTATTATTATTATTTATTATATCCAAGGGTAGATGCTTATATTAATACAGATATATATGTTTATGTTTCTTAGTTACATGTAATGGTCACTATCATCACTGTTCATACACTAGAAGCTAGGATCATCTATGAAGTAGGTCTCCCGCCTTTGGCATGGGTGATCCGGGTTCGATTCCTGGCCGGAGCTGTAGGTTCACGTCTCATGAAGTCTCGCTGCTGAAAAGGACACTAAACTGAAAATCAACTCCTATATTTTACAAAACTGTGTTAATATTATTTTGTGGTAATTAAAAAAAAATCCCATAATTCTTATATTTACCTATAATGATAAGAAAACAAATAAAATTAATAATAATAAATAAATATTCAATTGGTTAACATTTTTGTTTCATAGAGTTATTACTCTGTAAGAAAATTCACTTAGGTACTTTACAAATTCATTTTTAAAACTCTATTTTTTTTTAAATCTACGTGTTTTAAAATGTAATACTTGCCTAATGATTCTTACATGTATTAACGCTATAGGAACTTTCAACAACAAGTGGGAATACATCATAAGTGGTTCTATGTTTATGTGTGTGTGTGTGTGCGTGTGTGTGTGTGAATGTGTATAGATATGGTTATGCGTATGTTGGTTTGAAACGTCGACTACCATTAGTGATTTTTTTCTTTTCTAAAATCAGCAATTCATGGAAAATAGTGAGAGAAACTTCAACAAAACAAAAAATATAAATAAAAAATAAAAAACGAACACGGTAATAAAAAAGAAATATATATATATACTTTCCCAGTAATTTCCCTCCTTAAAAAAAAAATGTGAAATTGCGAACATAAGTAATTCGTGTCACACATTGCGTGCAATATAGGATCTTGTTCAACAGAACTAATTAAATAGGACAACTAGGAAGAAACTCTTACAGAGTACAATTGAACGTTTTTATGGTATGTTCTTCCTATCAATATCTTCTACTTAGGTCAGCAGTATGTTGATTTGTTTCATGCATTTTTATTTCTGTTTTTCCCTGTCCTGAACCAGACTTTTTCTTTTTCCTTAGTTTTTCCTTCCTTACATCTATTTTTCGTTCGTTTGCATTAATAACGACCCTCTTCTAAGAATTTGTCCTACTGTCATTCTCTTCATAGATAATACCATGATTTGTCTATGTTTAATATGTGTTCAATCCTGTTTTATATACATAGTCATTCATCATCATCATACGTATTCTTCCATTATTGGCAGAACATTTGCCGCAGCTGAGAAGCTTCCATCTTCCACGGTCTTCCGCTAACTTCTTCATCTTCACGTACGAATTTTCAGTTTCGATGTTGTCCATTAATTGTAGTCTTCTTCGTCCTTCCCTATCTTTCCTGCCACCATACCCTCTAGCACGTCCCTCATGGTACAGTATTATAGGGAGCTGGCTTTAATGCGAGGCTGAGGAATTTAGAGTTGGTTGACAGGTGCCCCACCCCGTCACTAAGAAACGGTCACTCGACTGTCCTGGGCAGGGTTGCCAGTGCATTGTCAAAAAATTCAGCTAATACTCACTTAATTCAAAGAGTTTATGCAATTATGCAATCCCTATCAAAGATCCCTGTATACATGGACACACGCAAATTAGGCTGTGATAACAAATGCTTCAGATTTTTTCTCCCTGGCTTGCACTGCACTATGGCCTTCCTTATTACTTCTCTAGCTTCGCTGTGTATAGTTTGCCCTCTCTTACGCTGTGAAGCCATTGTCAAATGAATAATAAACACCAAAACCGCAACCACAACAGCACACAACAAATAACTCACACTCTCACACTCTCTTCAGCATACTCACACTCTCTTCAGTATGACATTCATATGACAATTTTTTTAACCCTGGCAACGCTGACATATAGAAGGAGGGTAAGGGAGTATTGCAAGATTCAGGCAGAAAAATTGTTGAAAGCTTTCCCCCTTTACCTCAGTCCCCGCTGGTAAACAAGCTAGCTCCCTGTAATACCTTCTTGTCCAATGTCCCAGCCAATTTATCTTCCTTTCTCTTTATTTTGCTCTTCTTAATAATAGCTAGAATCGTTTTTTTTTCTCCCACCATTTCTAACACTCTCTTATTAGTTTTCCGCTCAACCCAACTAATTTTCTCTATTCTCCACACTCACATTTCGAAAGCTTCCAGTCGTTTCTTCTCCTTTTTTTGCAATGCCAATGTTTCTGAAGCATACAGTACAATACTCCACACAAAGCGTTGTATGACTTTTTTCAACTCTTTATTCAAGGTCTCACAAAATAGACTTTCCTTCTTCCTAAAGGCTTCTTTCGCCATTCCTATTCTTGCTTTTATTTCATTTTTACACTTCATATCATCACTAGTCATACTTCCCAGATATCAAAAATTGTATAGTTGTTCCAGCGTTTCTTTTATATTAGACGTAGAAGGGAAGTAAACGAGGTGGGCAGGAAAGATGGGGTAGGAATACAAGTATTGTTACAAGATGTCTGTATTATAATAAGGTGTTGGTATCTCGAAATTCTTCAATGGTCGATACATTTTATCTAAAATAATTTGACATGTATTTCAGCATATATTTTAAAAATATTTGTCCTAGGAGAGAAGAAAATGAGTTGGAAGATAAATGGAAGGTGATGAAATTATTATTATGCTTTATGTTATTGTTATCGGGCACAATTTATATATTACCACATATTTTCTTTGTCATTATTGCATAAGATTGATGGCATGCATCATATACCCAGGCGCACTTGTGGCTGAAAATGATGTTTCCTGCCTAATAAACAAATAAATAAATAAAAAGACAAATAAGTATTACAGTCATACGATCTTTGTGCGTTCAATTCGTTTTCTGGACTTTTTATCTAAAGTAGCAGAACACATCTTTTAGCACTTTTAGATGTTTGACCTAAAATGTAAAGAAAAGAAGTAGGGATTCTCCCATAAGGTGCCCAACAAGACGTTAGAATTTTGGGCGAGATTTTGAATTCAGGCAAATTCTATATGAAAAGTCCAAAAGGAAGGTCGTAAAATGTGCCCCAAAAATACTATTAGTGATGATATGAAGTGTAAACGTGAAATGAAAGCAAGGATAGGAATGGCGAAAGAAGCCTCTGGGAGGAAGAAAATACTATTTTGAGGAACCTTGAATAAAGAACTGAGAAAAATACTCATAACATACTTCGTGTGAAATATTGTACTGTATGGGGCAAAAATATGGATATTACGCAAATATGATGAAAAAGTATTTCAATTTTTCGAAATGTGGGTGCTGAGAAGAATGGATAATTAATTGGGTCGAGCGGAAAACGATTGAGAAGGTGTTAGAAACGGTGGGGAGAAAAAGAACAGTTTTAGATATTATTAAGAAGAGGAAGAGAAACTGGTTTTAAGAAGGAACTGTATTATGAGGAACGTGGTAGAGGGGGTGATGGCAGGAAAGAAAGAGAGGGGCAAAGAAGACTACAATTGTGGACGATATGAAAACAGAAAAATCGTACGTGAAAAAGACGAAGATGTTAGCGGAAGAGCATGGAATATGTGAGCTTCTCAGTGGCGGCAAGTGACCTGTCAGTAATGACAAAGTACTCACGATGATAATGATGGTGAATTCGCTGATGGATGAATACTTCCTACTCATCTTTTTTCATTGCTAAACTTCCAGAATAACATACGATTTCATGTCTTGGTGCTGGTGTTGAAGTTTAGATTTCCTTTTTTCAGCACTGAGCCTATACAAGACGTGAAACTGCACCTTAAGATAGAGTCCTTCTAACCAATTAATCATCTCCCACCGGGAATCGAACTTGAATGTCCTACACCAAAGGCATGCGCTCTACCAGTAGACGACTGGGGAAAGCTAGTCTAATTTAATTTATTCATTTTCCATCTGAAGGTTTTCCAGGCCATTTTTTATCTCTTGAAACCTACTAAGAAATGTTTGTGCGTGATTTGTTTGTTCTTCTAGTTACGTGACCCACCAATCTCCACGTTTTTCTTCCTTTTTAGAGCTTTGATCACGTCTTCTACCTTTGTTTGAGAATAAATCCGTTTCACTCCCCCACTATTTCTCCTAGTTATTCACAACACACATTTTTCCATTACTCGGCACAGCCCAGGCGATACTGCCTGGATTAGAAATTACGTTCTCGGATAAATTATACGTTTTATGAAAACTTTTGATTGTCAATAGGCTTAAATATTTTATCTTACTTCGCGTAAATAATGTCAGGATACAATTTCCCTCTTTGTGCAAATTTCTGAATTTAGTGTCTCCAGGTTATGACGTAAGCTGATAATGAAAATTTAATAGAGTATGATAGAAGAACGATAGAAAGAAATGCAGAGATCTTATTAAACGCTTGTAGGGATATAGGCTTAGAACCATATGCAGAGAAAATTAAATACATGAAAGTTCGTCGAGATCGTAATACCGCAAATTATGGACATAATACTTTTGTTAAAGTGGATACTTTCAAATATTTAGGATCAATATTAACAGACGAAAATCATATTCACGAAGAAATTAAATGTCAACTAAAAGCAGGAAATTCGTGTAATTATTCAGTTCAAAATCTTTTCTCGTCACAAATTATGTGGAGGAATTTGAAGCTTAAAATATATAAAACGATAATCATGCCTGTAGTTCTGTACGGTTGCGAAACATGGTTGCTTACTCTGAGGGAACAATGTGGACTGGAAACATTTGAGCAGAAGATCCTGAGACGAATGTTTGGACACAAGATGAACGGGAAAGGGGAATGACGGAAACTTCATAAAAAGAAACTACATAATTTACATTGTTAGAGTCATCAAATCTAGGAGGCTCAGGTAGGCCGGTAATGTAACCAGAGTGGAAGAACGTAGGAATGCTTTCAAAGTTTCAAGATCAATGGGAAATGACCATTAGGAAGACCTAGGCGCAGATGGTAGACAATATTAAGATGAATGTTGCAGAAATAGGTACACAAAGTAGAAACTGGATCCAGTTTGCTAAGGATAGAAGTCAATGGAGAGCTTTTGTGAACGCGGCATTGAACCTCCAGGTTCCATAAGCCATAGAGTTAGTTAGTTAGTTACGTCTTGCAGCTTCGTTACCTGTTCTAAAAATATATATATATTGTTAGACGGGAATACATCAAATAGAATTAAATCAGGATAGGATCAATGTTTAAGACATGGGTAAGGAATCCTAACTGCAACTAAACATCAACAGAAGAAAACGCAAAGTGGACGTAATTGAACATAATAGAAAAACCTGGGGTAACTTATTGTTGTTGATTTTGACTCGTTGTTGTCAGCACCAGTACCAGAAATTATCGCACACGTCAGAGATGAACCTTTTACCGTATATTGTAAAACATTCATTATTACTAAAGAATATGAAAATAAGTTTGTAAAAGTTTACTGTCGTTCCTGATGTCTTGTTTAGTTGTGCTGGAAAATACACTTCTCATTTAGACACAATGTGACTCATGGTTCCTTATAGAGGAAACAGTGCGTTATTATAAAGCTTAGTACATAATTAGTTCTATAGTCAATCGACAAGTAACTTTTCTGCAGCTCAGGAAAAACATTCGACATATTGTTACGCAAATTAAAGAGTTTCAAAAATGGGAAGATGTAGTATAACATATCGTCAAAATTGTAACAAATGTACTTACAGAATCGTGGAGATTTTATTCTTTCAGTTCAAGTATTCCAGATGGACGTTATATACGGTTAATGTCATCGGTGGTTTGTGATATACAGTTAATGTTGAAAAAGTGAAATGAAATCTTTAAGTTTTACTTCCCACAGTTATGCCGGTTAGGTTAAAGGAGACGATGATGATGAGAAATGAATGAAATGGTGGAATTAATAAAATGGGAGGAAACGGGAGAACCCCGTGGAAACTCACGCACACGGTGTTTGTCCACCACAAAGTTTACTTGGCAGGAACTGGGATCGAACCCGGGAACCCAAGCACCAGAGGCGAACGCTCTACCACTGAGCCACCGGTGAATCACGGTTAATGTTGTCGGTGGTTCGCTATACAGTCGAAAATAAAGAAAAGCACGGATTTACAATAAAATAAACAGTCTCTGAACTCAAAAATGACCGTATTGTTCTCTACAATAAAAGCAAACAAACAGTAAGCACTAAAAGCTGCACAGTACAGGACAGGAAATACGCACAAGGAAATAAACGATAAAAGAAATGACGGAGCACTAAAGTGGATATGGGGTAACAGCAAGTAAACAACAATGCCGCGACGGCGGTAAACGACAATAAACATCGTGACTCACCGACAAGTCGGGACAAGTTCGGCTCGAGCACGGTCGGACCAACAGGAGTGGCGGACCAGCCGAGGGCGGACCAGAGGGGTTCTACTGTATATGGTTAATGTTATCGGTGGTTCATATTATCGGTGATTCGCTATGCTCTGTTTTGTCTGTTATCGACAATTCCACCAGGAGAATACTGAGGTAGTACCTTCAAGCAAAGGCTTCAATCGACTTCAGAATGTGCTGCAGCATTTTGTTATTGATTACTTTCAGTATAAAGTAGCCTTAAATCTTCTCAGGGACGTTATTTTCATAAATAACATATTTTCTTTCAAGTTTAGCGAGTCTAAATATTTCATTTTCTACAGTATTAAACAAATTTAAAAGTTTTTTTTTTTCTTGTAAGAACTACGAGCATTATATAGGTCAGTAATATCGAGTTTAGTAAAGTCAAACACAAAAATCATTTTTAAAAGTATTCGTTTTTATTTTATTTATTTATTTTTTTTTAATGAAGATTATTACACTTTAAAGTATGACTTAAGAGCTTCAGTTATATGGAACATAGAAAGTAGAAAAAAATGGGATACAGAAAATACTACTTTCTTCTATGTGTGTAAGGGTCTCAGCATCTTTCCTTTCCATTTTCTGTATGAGAACGTGGGTGTCGAACAACAATGGAGAACAAACTTTGTACAATCTTCAGAGAAGTGGAGCGAAGAATGCTTGAATAAACAATCAAGGCACAGAGAAGAAGAAGATGAAGAAGAAATTAGAAGAAAAGAAGAAAAAGAAGTGGATAAATGAACACAGTATAGAGAATAATATGACTTCTTTGACCGTGGAGTGTCCAGTGAGAAGGAAGATTTGTTGCTTTTAATAATTGAATTTTCCTTTGAGTTTTTTTTTTCTCAATCTACCTTCGTTCAAGGTATAAAACTCAATCTGTCAGTTTATCGTCTCACAATTATGCCCTTTAGGCTAAGGGGGACGATAATTAAGGTAAGTAACTGATAATGGAAGAATTCGTGGTTGGAAACGAGAGTGCCCGAGAAAACAAACGATGTTCTCCATCACAAATTTACTTGGTCGGAGATCGAACCAGGGAATCCACACACAAGTGATTAGCGCTTTATCACTGAACCAACGTGCCTCCTTTAAAGTTAGAATCAACAGCTGAAGTGTCTCAGTAAACAGTCCTTTGGGTACATCAAAGACAAATAGGAGAATGCCATGAACTAGAATCTTCAACCGATAGGCTACAACAATGCAGGTTGCTTTCGAGGAACAGATTTAGTTTAGTTTTGTTTTTTAGGCAAGAAATGTAATTCAAACATTATTTATTATATATATAATCGATTTCACCCTCAAACACTGTGGTGGAAAGAATGTATACTTACACTCTGTGGTGTCTCAGAGACCCGAATTTATTTCTTTTGCGATTATTGAGTTTGCAGTGTGCTCTTCCTTAATTATTCTGTTTATTTGTCATATTACAATATCAAAAAACAATATGAACTCATTAAGTAACTAACTAACTAACCCTATGGCCTATGAAACCCGGAGGTTCAATACCGCGAAAGCTCTCCATTGACTTCTGTCCTTAGACAACTGGATCCAGTTTCTACTTTGCATTCCTATTTCTGCGAGAACCATGTTAATATTGTTCTCCCATCTGCGCCTAGGTCTTCCTAATGGATGTTTACCGATTGCGCTCCCAATTAAGGCTTTGAAAACGTTCCTACTTTTTTTTTCGTTCTGGCTACACCACCTCTCCACCTAAGCCTCCTAGAGTTCATGACCCTGACAATGTTTGGTAAACGGTGTAAACTCATTGAACTATTAAATGTAGTTCCGCTGAGGTTTTAATGTCACGTTGAGAAATATGAATCTGGATAAGATTTTTTTTTTTTTTTTACGAAAATAATGAATGTATTTACTTTTCTTTTCTTATTTTCATTTCCAGATATGTAATGTAAAATTGCACTTAAAATTTATATAATTTCCTGCTTCTACATTGTCACTGCCATGTATTTCCTGAAAACAAGATTCGTCACTTTTCCTGTTGGTTTTTATATACACATTACTTTCTATATCTTCGTTTGCTTCATCTTTCAATTGTATTCAAGACACTAAGGATTAACTTCGATATTTTGTCCCTGCCTTTTGCTTTCAAGTTAATCTCAAATAGATACTGCAATAGATGTTTGTACAGTGTTATGTATTTTGTCAAAATATGCAAACTTATTCCGATTTGAAAATGGGTTAGACGCAGAAGGTAACGTCTTCTCTAGGACCAATATTTTTTTTTTTTTTTTGAGTTCTGTGTATAAAATCTAAAATTTATAAAAGCGAAAGCTAAAAGCATATAGATACCGCAAATTAAGTTTGCCATTCACAACGTTCAAATAAAAAACATTAACATTCTTACTTTATTAGGGTATCTAAGACCTAGAAGTGCACCCACGGGAGGTCCGAACTTCCCCAAAACTTCCTAACTCTAAATACATTTGTACACTTTCTCAATTGAACTATACATATTTAACAGGGAAATGATTGATGAAGCATTAAAGTTTGGTTTTACACTTCATCTGTATTCTTTCTCTTATAAAAACATTTTTTTTTCGTTTTGGTGGAAGTATTTCAAAATTACTTATCGTCTTTTTCACATGCAGAATAATACCTATTTAATACTACATAGACTTAGTTTTGGACTATTCCCCCAAAGCTTGAACACCTTCCAACAAAATATTTCTGGGTGCGCGCGCCTGCTCAGACCCCAGGAAAGTATGAGAGCCAAGTATGTTATAAAACAGAGGATCTGCCCATACAGAAAAATCGTGAACCCAAACGTCACAGCTTCGCCACACCTACTCTGCCCACTCCGCGCCACTAAGGTTGCAGTGTTTCGAGCCAACAATCATGACAGAAACAAGAGTAGCCAATCAGACGTGATTGCTCAGACGATGCTCGGTTGTTTTGTGGCTTCATGAGGAAGATACGCATGGGCAGATCCTCTATTTTATAACATCCTTGATGAGAGCAGACAAGAAACCAGCTTCATCAATTGAGCACATTTAAATTTAGAGAGAAACATACTACGGCTGTGGTCTGTGCCCAGACAGGGTAATTAAGGTCTAAAACAACTAACGAAAGGTTATTGTAAAAGCTATTAGATTAGGCCTAGTTATGAAAGTATATGGTTTCAACAAGGGGAGGGAAGGTAATTAGCGATTTTTGTTTCTGTTTTATATTTCGGTTTGAGATGGAAGGGGATTGGCTGCAGTAACCTATGATAACCAATCAGGAGTCAACCATTTGTTGTTGAGTTGAGTTTAACTTCTCGTTCAGGAGCGAGGCTATATGAAACGTGGACCTATTGATTAAAGTGAAATCCGAAGCACATGAGCTCCTGCCGGGAATCAAACATGGGTCTTACATGCAAAAGGCGCGTACGTTAACTGCTTAGCCACGGAGGAGCTCGAATCAGAGATTTGTTTGCTTTTTTTAAAATATTAAATGTGTCACTACCTGTGTATTCACAGTGTCTTATGAAGCCAAGTGGATATTTGCAAAAACAGTTACACCTTAATAATTTTAACAATAAACGTATTATTTTGCTGAGCGAGTACAGGTAGTTTGAATCAGATTTAAAACAAATGAAAGAAAAAATAAACTTACCTTGTCCATTCTCAGTTGGTTTTTCAGCTTCACTGTTGTCATCATAAATATAACTGTAACCAGGAGCATATTCATACTGGGACACAATTGGCTTCTCGACAGCTTCTGTATGTCTCTTCTTATGTTCTTTGGCCTCCAGTGATGATGACGCCACTGACAATGGTTCTGACTTGTCCTTCTTCTTCTTCTTTCTGCTGGGTCTCAGGAACGGAGGTCTGTTTTCAGGTTTAGTAAATAATTTACTTTTCTGACTTTTAGTTAAAGTGGAGAGATCAGGCTTGTTTAATTGTTCACTAGAAGATTGCGTACTCTCTTCTGTGCTGGATAAATAATGACTGGTTGGGAATACACTTCGTGTCGAAATACCATCATAGCTCTCTGGAGAACCATTAATCTGCGTTGTGTACGAAGTGGGATGTCGAGGGCTACTAGACTGCTGCTGTTGCTGGTGTTTTTGCACGTGATGACGGAAAAGTGGATTTGGAATGGGATAAAATCCATTGGTGTTGTCTTGATGATTTGTATGCTCATGAACACGATATTGCACACGTTGAGAATATCGTTCATCATTGTTTTGGTTTCTCATAGGTGTAAACGAGTAACTAATATTAGGAGCTTTAGTCACAATTTGGTTGCTAGAACCACCTTGAAGGGCGTATGTATTGTACCCTTGCTGAACAGATTGTCCTTGACTTGAGTATTTTTGGTAAGAAATTACAGGGGTATTCTTCTGGTCTTGTTGTTGATGATAGGTTTGGTATTGTTGTTGATGCTGTGGGTTGGCTGATTGTTGTTGAACAGGAGGTTGAAGAATTATAACTACCTCTTCATTGTTATTACCGTTACTTTTGCTTTGTTGGGGCTGTTGTTGGTTACTTGTATGTGCACCTAGAAGATAGTACATGTGCTTTTGGCCTGGAATTGGAATTGCAGGAATTATATCTTTTCCTGTTTGAAATTTCACACTAGTATAGCTATTAGGTTGTTGGTTATTGGAATTATGGTGTCCTTGTTGTTGTTGTGTATTGTGGCTGTATTGAACTGGACCATAACCGTTACTGATTTCTTGACTTGGATAAAATTTGGGAGATTGTCCATCGGAAATTGGATAAATGTTTTGGTTATTCTCCCCTTTTTGATTCGCATCACTTATTTCATTGGGAAGAAATGACGGTGCTTGAATGATAAAAAATCCTCCAGTTTGAACTCCATTTTTACTGTTGTTCAAGAAACCACCATTGCTAATAAGTCCACCATTTTGAGATAGTAACTTATTCAATCTTAACATAGTATCGTATCCAAATGTTGGAGCATAATCATAGTTTTGCATACTATCGTCACCAAATTCATCATACATCGAACCTTCTTTTAGGATTCCTGCGCCCTTATTTGATTGTGCATTTCCCTTATCACTTGCTTCAGCTAATTGGTTACTACTACTGCTGCTAAATGTGTCACTTTCGGAGAAGTCTCCAAATGAAGCTGAATCTGGAGCTTCAAGTGTTAATGAGGGAAAGTCATTAATATCACCTCCACTGTAAGAGAACTGATTGGCGTATCCAACACCATTGAGGCTTGCAAGTTCTAAAGCTTGTAGAATGTCAACATAGTTTCCACCAGCGCCCAAAGGACCACCAATGCCTCTGAGGAACGGTAGTGGTCCTGGCCCTCGACCATAGCCAATGGGGAAGCGGCCACCAGGGCCAAAACCTGGCCGGATTGGTGGCCTCCTGAACCGGGAAAATGGCGGTGCTGGCGGTCCACGAAGAAGGCCGTAGCGATACCCATATGCATAAGGGGCGTACGGTGCGTACGGTGCATAAGGTGCATATGGCAATGGACGTCCAGGGGGATACGGCAAGCTGGAAATAAACATAAAAATTCATTAAAGCTTTTCATAACTGGATATTTTTTAGCATTCTTTTTTCATAAAAAAACATTATTGAAATTAAGAGGCCTCATTCCAGCGAAATTAAAATACCGCTAATTTTACAATAATTATGTGATATCTTCAAATAGATAAAAGATAATTGAAATATGGAACAAGAGCGCCCTAGACAATATTATTTTGCGTGAGGTACCGTTATCACAAGTCACCTAGTGGCTTTCCGTTTCCAGCTGTTTAGAAACGCGAAAATAAATGCCGATTTTCAAAATGGCTCGAAATCGAAGGCAGATAAGTGAGTCGTGATAACGGTATCTCATGTAAAATGATATTGTCCAGGGCGCTCTTGTTCCAAATTTCGATTATCTTTTATCTATTTGAACATATCACATAATCACTGTAAAATTAGCGGTATTTTAATTTCGCCGGGATGAAGCCTCTTAAGCTGAGTCAGAATATACTCGATATTTGTCAAGACAAACAAACAATTCTACTGCATTTCAAACTTTGAATACGTATATATCAGAAACAATCTGAGAATAATTTTATTATCTCAGTAGCGACTTCAAATCCACAATGGTGGGTTTACTTTCTCTTAGTTCCGCTTAAACCTTAACTACATGATTACATGCTTCCACGTTACGCTTCAGTGTTATGTTAATGCAATTTTCTTTTTGAATATGTTATGTCACTGACTTATCTTTACGTTGAAAATAAAAGTTAAAAAAAAACAACAATAAAGTTGAGTTTCATAATTATTTATAAAAAAGTAGTATGGCATCCTTAATATTAATTCTATTAATATTGTTTCCCAAAAGTAAAGAAGTAAAAGGCAATGCAATATTAAGATTGGCACATGCATCTAATATGGATCGAAAACACATTTTTTGATTTAACGTATATTTTAACCTGCGTAAAACCAAGACATTTTCCACTATGAATATATTTCATATGATTTAACGCAAATGGATCAAAATTCAGACATTAATTCAAATATCCCAAGTGATATTATGTATATTGATTTTTTTAGTGTGTATTATTAGCATTACGCAGTTACTTATACCATTATGTTGTTAATACGTCCGTTTTCCGTTACTCCGAACAATGACTGTAGAAAGGTTGCTTTATTTTTAATTCAGTTTTCTACAATATACAGCTAAAGCGATTATCTGGTTGAGTTTTGTTAATGGAGTCAAACCAGATTAACAGATAACAGCTACTTTAACGATGGTTATGTGTTAGCCATATCCCACACATGGAAGGGACTAGCCGTGTTCACAAAAGCTTTCCACTGACTTCTGTCCTTAGCCAACTGAATCCAGTTTTTAGTTTGTATTCCTATTTTGTGAGATCCATCTTAATATTGTCCTCCCATCTGCGCCTAGGTCTTCTTAATGGTCGTTGCTCGATTGAAATTCCAGTTAAAACCTTGAAATCGTCCCTATTTTCTCCCATTCTAACCACATGGCCTGTCCACGTGAGCCTCCAAGATTTGGTGACCCTAACGATGTTCGGTAAACGGTATAATTTATGTAGTTCCTCCTTATGAAGTTTCCGCCATTCCCCATTCCCGTCGCTCTTGGGTCCAAATATTGTCTTAGAATTTTATTCTCAAATATTTTCAGTCTACGTTCGTCCGCACAGTACAACGTTACGGGTTTTGAGATCTGTCTCTCTCGCTATCATTACGTGTAAGTCCTCAAGTTGGTATATATCAATAGGCTTGTATTTTCAGTGAATCATTTTCACTCTTTCATATAATAGTAAATGTGCTCTCGTTTCTCTTCCAGGAGAGGAAACCTTAAAAATGCTGAAATACATGTTTGCCCTATTTCTAAGTAACAGTTTATATAACAAATTTTACAACTCCAACATAAGCTAATGTTTACACTAAGGATTTTCTTAAAAAAAAAAAAAAAAAAAAAAAAAGGGAAAACTTAATGAACAAACTCCATAGCTCTGGATAAGTAGCTTAACAAATAAAACACAGTTCTGACCAGAGCAGAATGAAATATATTAAAAACTATTACTTACAATGTGTTACAGTTTCAAGGACCTAACGTCCTCTTCATCAGACACCAACACTCAAAGTGTTGGTGTCTGATGAAGAGGACGTTAGGTCCTTGAAACTGTAACACATTGTAAGTAATAGTTTTTAATATATTTCATTCTGCTCTGGTCAGAACTGTGTTTTATTTGTTAAGGGAAAACTTAATATTATAGAAATTGTCCTCCTTACCCCCTTTAGAATTGGAATTTTCGCCGAAATACGCATTAAACAAATCCTAAAAATGGATACCTTTTTTAATAAAGAAAAAAAATTTTGACATTATAGTAATGATCACCTTCTCTTCCCAGAAAAAAGAGAAGTTTTAGAAAGTTGGGGGCTTCAACCTCTAATCCTGCGTTTACTCGGCCTATGGCCTCGCACCTCTTAATCCCACAATTCTACCGAATTTTAAGTTTATTTTCGTATTTCAACTATCTAAAAGATAAGATTTTGTATCCCAAGAAAACGTCTATTTAAATAACATGGGAATTTCTTCATCCCCCTTCTGAACCCTTAAAATTAAAAGTGGCCACTGGTTACTATTTGGAACCAAAATATTTACCATCCTCTTAGGTATTGATCAACATCAATATCCTACAACTTATGGTTCCCGAGCAATGGCTCCTTAAATATCTAGGAATTGGCCATTTCTTGGCCAATATCATGGGAATGGTAAATCGTAACGAGATGACATTTGTGTTACTAAATACCTAAAAGTATGGTAAACATTTTGGAGTCGATACTGATTATTGGCCACTGGCCAACTGGCCATTGGTCAAACCAGTGGCCAGTTGGATAGCGGCCACCGGTTACTATTTAATACCAAAATATTTACGATCCTTTTTGACATTGATCTGTACAAATATGATCTCTCTATCACTTACAGTTCTGGAGCTATGACTGCTTAAATTGCTGGGAGTCGGCCATTTTTCGGCCAATATCTCGGAACGGTAAGAGTGATGCAGAAACTTTAATAAATTTCTCTGATAGTTTTTGATGCTCTATCGAATGCAGGGTTCAAAACTGAAAAAATCGCAAATAACAGACAGACGGACAGACAGATAGACACATAGACACAGAAAATTCAGTAACGAACTTTTTAAGTTCGTTGATCAGGACTGCTGGCCTGAAAAAGCTCCTACACTTTCTCGACCGAGTGTCCCCACCGAGAATCAAACCCGGGGCAGCTCGTGTCAAACTACAAATAAAGAGTGAAGCCTATGGTGGAGCAAGACTCTGTCTTAGCATTAAATTCTATATTACAGCATTAATTAAAATAATAATAATAATAATTTGATACATTATATTCCCAATCAACATAAACAACGCAACATTTTAATATTACTAGCGCAGTTTAAGAGTAATTACAGTTCCAGGGACTGATTACAGTTCGACGTGGATAATCGCTTTTAGCTGTATAATACCGAATTGAATTATTAGTCGACATTGGCTGCGGTTGAAATCAGTTATGAAGTAGCGGGTACATGAGGATAAATTCCCCAAATTTGAGGTTTCCTTATTTAAATAATTATGATAAGAAAATAATTTTCGTCAATATCTTTCACTAAAATTATTCTATTGGCGTACATTCTCTCTGGATCTTCCCAACAGTCCCCATTGCTTCCTTTTAAAGTATTCTGCTTCTTGTCAAGTGTCGGGACTAATGGTGCTTTTTTTTTAAAGTTTGGGACAGATTTTTTTTTTTTACATTTCTCAAAGTTCAGCTTCCTCTTTCAACTCCCAATATATTCTATTATTTTTCAAATCATCGATCACTCGTATTCTTCTTCTTCCTATTCCTGGCTTTTCTAACATCTTTCCTTCTATGGCGGTATGAAGAAGACAATTTCCTTTCAAGATATGTCCAATCCAATTCGCCTTTCCACGAAGGATGCTTGTTAAAAGTGTCCTCTTATCCCCTATCCGTTTTAAAACATCTTCATTTGTTGCTCTCCCTCTGTCCATTTTATCTTCTCCATCTTTCTCCAACACTACATTTCGAAGCTCTCTAAGTATTTCTTATCTAACTTCCGTGATGTCCAAATCTCTCAACCATACAGTTCAATATTCAATATATAGCACTTACGTTGATTCTGAGTTTAACGTCCCGTTGAGCAGCGGGGCTACATAAGATGTGGGCCTACTGATTCACGTGTAATCGAACCCGGGTCTCATACGCCAAAGGCGCGTACATCAACGGTTTTTTCACTTATAGCACTCGATTATTTTTTTCCAACAAAATGTAATTCGACGTTTCAACCGATTTACTATATACACGCTCAAAATATTAATGTCCGTCTGTCAGCAGTCTGTTTATTTATTTATTTATTTATTTATTTATTTTTTGTTTAATTATGTGGTAGTTCCAAATTTTAAAGGTTTCATGACATTCTATAGTCGTTTTTTTTTAAATTTCTTCAAAGTCAGGTTAATATGTTGTAAAGTGAAAATCAGAATTCGATTTACTACCCTAGTAATTTTATTTAGATTTTAGATATTAGGTTTTCATATGTATAGTACAGCTGAAAGAAACTGACAATATTGAAATTAGTTTAATGATTTCCACATGTATTTCCTTATCAAATGCATTTGTGATTTTGAAATTTTATGGTGATTAATAACGTAGTACAGAAATTCCTTCTCTACGTTTTTGGCGAGATGGAATTACGCAAGATTGGAATTTTCATATCCTCAAAAATGGCGGAAGCTCTCTTTTATCTTAGAGAAATTCGTAATAGATAAGCCTTCAGGTGAGAGAGGATTAAGTAAAATGGAATTTATCTCTCTTTGTGTACCAAAAGTACGAAAAGAACTATAGCTTAACAGTCTTCAGGTTATTGCTGAATTATTATTATTATTATTATTATTATTATTATTATTATTATTATTATTATTATTATTATTGATTTGCTCTGCCTATTCCAATATCGTGACATGCCTACTTATAGGGTGAACATGAATCTATTTTGCACATTCTTGTCGAGATAGTTTTAATGAAATTAAATCTTTAGGTTTTACGTCCCACGATTATGCCGGTTAGGCTACAAGAGACGGTGATGATGGGAAATGAATGAAATGGTGGAATGAAGAAAGTGGGAGAAAACGGGAGAACCCCGAGAAAACCCACACACACGGGATTTGTCCACCACAAAGTTCATTTGGCGCGAGCTGGGATCGAAGCAAGTACTCCTTCCACCAGATGTGAACGCTCTACCACTGAGCCACCGCGGCCCTAAAATAGTTTTAATATCTTGTGCCTTGAAAACAAAAGATATTGCAAAAATATATTAGATTCGAAATAAATATTCTACTATGTTGCCAGGATCTTTCTTTCTTCTTCTTTTGTTAATGACAAGTTGTAATTCTAACTTATATTTTACGTAGAGTGTACAGGTTGAAAGTTCATCGGAAGCTCAGATTGGAAGTTAATACTGCAAATTATGGATGCATCAACATATCAAATAATATTTTTGACAAAGTACATACTTTCAAATATTTAGAATCAATGTTAGCAGACCAAAATCATGTCCACGAACAAATTAAATTTCAACTGAAAGCAATAAATTCATGTTATTATTCAGTTCAAAATCTTTTGTCGTCATGAATTCTGTCGAGAAATTTAAAACTTAAAGTATATAAAACGATAATGCTAGTTGTGCTGCATGATTGATAAACACGGTAGCTTACTCTGAGGGAAGAACACCGGCTGAAAGTATTTGACAATAAAATCCTCAGACAAATATTCGGACCCAAAGGAACGGGAATGGCGGAATCTTCATAACGAGAAATTTATACCGTTTGCCAAATATTTTGAGGGTCACCAAGTCTAGGGGGCTCAGGTTCGCAGGTCACGTAGCCAGAATGGAAGACAGTAGAAACACTTTCAAAGATTTAACTGGAAATCCAATCGGAAAACGTCCATTATAAAGACGTGGACAATATTAAAATGGATCTTGCAGAAGTAGGACATTGAACCTCCGGGTTCCTTAGGACGTAGAGAATTAAAATGTACTGTTACTTCTATCGTCAAAACAGTTCTAAAGTTGCAAATCTAAATTGAAGTTGTCAAATTTAACTTGTAAAATTGCTTTAGTCTCTGAAGCGTAGCAACTGAAAGAAAGTTATACTTTGGTTACGTAATTGTAAGTTCAGTTCGTGTTATAAAAGAAGTTCATGTGAAGATTTAATTGTGAGTTTTATCCCCGCTAAATTCTATACACATAGTGTTCAAAAGCTAGCAACAAATGTATTTATTCGTGTGTTGGGAGCACGGTGGCTTAGTGGTAGCCGGTGGTTGTAGCCAAGAGGTCTAAGTCGTTGAGCTGATTTCGAATCCCTCTGAAGAGCTTGGGTGCAAATTTAACTGTCCTCGATATTTCTGTGTTCGTGTCCCTGTCGTGTTTGGATTACGTAGAAAGTACGTGAGATGAACATGAAGAACTATACTCCGGTTGGGGCGATTTTTTTTTTTTTTTTGAAATAGTGGTAGAGTGCTTAACTCTGGTGCATGAGTTCCCTGGTGTGATCATCGACTAAGTAAGTTTACGATGGACAACATCTTGTCTGTAGGTTTTCTCAGGGTACACCTGTTTCTTCTCATTTTATCATTTTTACTAATTTTTCAATCATCATTTACTTGCCTTAATCATCGTCTCCCTCAGAGTAAAAAGCATAAACGTAGAACGTTAAACTGAAAAATTTCATTTTCATCGGTGTGTGTGTGTGTGTGTGTGAAATTTGACAATATCATTGCTTATAGTTATTTTAAATGCCACTAAAATACGAAATTTTCTTCATCCGTACCGTATTTCTGACAATTTCTAAGTTTCAGTATTTTTGAGCTCTGCAATGTATATTCATTCAACCGTCTCTCACTTTAGATATTATTATTATTATTATTATTATTATTATTATTATTATTATTATTATTATTATTATTATTATTATTATTATTATTATTATTATTATTATTATTATTATTATTATTATTATACGCTGTACGCTGTTTTATATATAAGAGCAATTTTTACAAAAAAAAAATTAACTTCATGATAAAGGATTTGGTTTTGTTATTATTATGTACCTTCATAATATATTTAGTTATAATATTTTATTCAAAGAACCAATCTCTTATGTTAAAATATGACAATAAGTAACCAAGATCTTTTGCATGCAATTTTAAGCTAGGCTTGACTTATTCATTTAAATGGTAGTTAAATGAGACTTTAATTTGCACAGTTCTGTTAATTGTATCTTATGAAATTGACTATTTAAAAAAAATAATAACCTTGTTTTGTATATCAGTTAACCTTCTGACTAAGGCCTTAACCTGCTTTAATATTCATCCTATATTTTATATTTTCTGGTCCGTTTAAAATGATTATATAATGCTTTTAACATAGTGCTGCATTTTTGCCTATGAACTGTTCACAGCATATAAAATAAAAGTATTTTATTATTATTATTATTATTATTATTATTATTATTATTATTATTATTATTATTATTATTATTATTATTATTATTATTATCTCTCTATAATCTCTTTGTAATTTATTTTTTATCATGTTTTATATATATTTATTTTCTTAATAATATGTTTTGCTTGATTTATTAGTTATTGAATTGAGGTTATATTGTAACTTTATTTTATAATTTAGTCTATATCAAACATGTCTAAAATTTTTATTTCTTTTCTTTTTTTTTATTTTGTCGAGATGATTTGATGTATTTTTAATTTGTTTTGTTTTGTTTGCATTTTTCTCGTAATATGATCATTTTGCCCTCGGGTGTGGTCTTTATCATCATGAATAAATAAATAAATAAATAAATTATTACTATTATTATTATTATTATTATTATTATTATTATTGCAGTATAATTAATTAGTACTGAGTACATGAGGAAAAAATGCAACTTACAACTAAGACCTGCAATATAACATAAACTCTTTCTTTAACACCATCAATATACGTTTCTTAGTTTTTAATATAGTAAGCATTGTGTAAACCGTGTCTCAATTAGTTACACCAACCAGCGTCATAATGTACGTATATCCAGTCCAGTGTTTCGTAGTCCTATGATATTCTGTTATTTTCCTCGGCCAAAAAAACCCTCCCGAAGAAGACTCAATTCACTCTCCTAGCGTCACGAATTCGTGACATCATGTTTTTACACGACATTACATACAATGAAAAAAAAGGAACATCTTATTTAGTTTAAATGACAAAGACTTGAGTGAAAAAAAAATCAACAATCGTTTTCATAACCGTTGCGTAGTTTGTTGTAATCTGCATAGAATACAAGCGAAAGTTTCTTATCATGCTAACTGGTAGAAATTAAAAGTTCAGTTTGAATTACCATATTGTGTTTACTAGTGGAAAAATAATAGTAATTATTTAATTTCTTGCTGGTATTTATATGTTAGAAAGACACCGTATATTGGTTACAGACTCTAACACAATACTAAACATGAAAAGTATCATTCTATTATTGTTGTTTTATCATATGCTTTTAACTATAGTGATGTCGTTAGTTGCGAATGTCTTTCATATGGTTGGTGGATTATCAGATATGTCGGAAATTTCGATTTTCAACATTGTTCATGGCGCAATACAGTGCTGACAACAATGTGATATGATATGCTCTGAAACTTTGTAGCAATTTTCTAATTTGAGCTGTTTTCTTTTGAAAGAAAAACAATTTGTAAATGTTAATCATAGTAGGTTCTTTAAGAAATGTATTATTCTCTTCAACTTTTCTACGTGTAAAGTTTCTATAATCTCTGGATTGACAAAGGGAATGTTATAGTGATATAAACCTACTTCTCGCATGTCCGCTATTATTCTTAATATATTTTATCAAACGTTCCACCCTGTTTCTTTGAATTATCTTCAGTGTGTGAGGTTTGAGAATAGTTATCCTTCCCTCTTCAATACCAAACTTTTTCCCAGAAAATGTTATCCATGGGGCGAAATCAAAATGCGAGGGACTGTAGCTGGACACCTTTTCGCTACGGAAGGACGTGTCCTGTACAAAAGTAATCTCAATTAGATTTATCTTAGCTCTAAGAGCTGATGACTGAGGGCAGACTTATATCTAGGATCTAATCAGGGGGCTCAGTCACGCTATCATCATTTTCAACCTCTTTTTGAAAATTTAAGTTGTGTGTTTAGATAAATGTATGTTTAAAAAAAGTAGTCAAAATTTATAGGGTGAATTCAACCTATTTTTTTTCTAGATTCTAATCTTAACGTTGTTGCTAACGACCATGTCAGGAAGGCGGAAGCTACTTGAAAGTACACCTGAATCCAGAAATTGAATTCTCACTCTAATTATTAACTTACATGACCACCCCGCTGGTCTAGTGGCTAGTGCGTGTGCCATTGGTGTACCTGGTACCTGGTTCCCGCTAAGAGATCAGAGAAGTTAATTTCAAAATCATTCACTTTCATAAATCATCTGTTTCCTTTCCCCTAAAAGACATAACCATGAGACGTAAAATTTTCTTAAAAAAGAGAGAGAGAGAGAAGAAAATACATAGTTATTCTTCTAAAGAAATAAAGTTATCATAACGAAATTTTCCTACTTTAGATTGAAATAATAACATCGAATACACGGTTACGTTTTTTGGAAAGTTTGGGATATATGACCAGGCTAGTTTAGCATTTTTGGATTGCACTTACGAATTGTTGATAGTGCTACGACAAATTTTATTTACAGAAAAAAATGGAGTATTAACGATTTTGAACAAGATTATTCATTCACAGAAAGTCAATGGTGGTTGCAATTTTATTTTTCACATAAGAGTTATTTGATATTAATAATCCCTCTAATCAAATGTTAATATCTTATCTTCTAATATAAATAGCTGAATATACCCATCCTTTGCATGGGGGCTGTATTTGGAAGTCAACTCCTGTAGGAGTATCACCATTAATTTCAGCGAGCGCGAAAACTATGGATTTGACACTAATATTGGTCATTTTGGTTTACTTTTATATGTCTCAGTAGCCCCTCCCCCCAGTGACCTCCGACCCGTATACAATGGTAGATGAATTTGCAAGCCATCGCTAATGGAAGTATCACCATTGATCTCAGCGACTGCAAAAACTATGGTTCCGGTAAACACCCCCCTGTTTGATTTTTTTTTTAAAAAACGCTTAGTCTTGATCTGGGGCCTGGACCAAGGTACCCCTCACCAAAACTTAGTAACTCTCGGTCCATCGTCTGGTCCCCAGGACGCTCACAAAATAAATAAAATAGTTTGTTTATGTGTTTGTTTGTCTGTCTGTCTGTGTGCGGCCTGGGGACCAGATGAGTGGACCGAGAGTTCCTAAGTTTTGGTTAGGGGTACCTTGGTCCAGGCCCCAGATCAAGACGAAGCGCTATTTTCAAATTTCTAAACAGGTGGTCTCAGGTGGAGCGTTTAACGGGACCGACCTGGGAACCAGACAAGTTGACCGAGAGTTACGAAATTTTGGTCACGGATACCTTGGTTCAGGCCCCACACCAGAGTTAAACGTTTTTGTCAAAATTCGAACCAGGAGGTCTGAAGGCAGCGTTTACCGGGACATGTAAAAGTAATAGTAGAAAGTGACCAATTTTAGTGTCGAATTTATAGTTTTCGCGGTCGCTGAGATCAATGGTCAAATTCCCATCGCATTAACTTCCAAATTCACCCTATTAGACTGCGTGCCGGGTGTCACCGGGGGAAGGAATACCGAGACATGGAAAAGTATTCCAAAATGACCTATATCAGTGTCAAATCCGTAGTTTTCGCGGTCGTAGTGCTCAATTTTGACACTTCCATTATCGATGACTAGCAAATTCAGCTACCACTGTATGCGGGCCAGGCGTCACCTACGGAGGGAGAGGGATACCAAGACGTAAAAATAATCCAAAATGACCGATATTAGTGTCAAATCCATAGTTTTCGGGGTCGCTGAAATTAATGGTTAAACTCCCATAGGCGCTGACTTCCAAATACAGCCCTCATCGGCTGGAGGCCAGAGGCATTTTGTTTCTAAATTCGAACCAGGGGGTCTCAGGGGGCGTTTACCGGGATATGTAAACGTAGTAGAAAATGACCGATATTTTCTTCGTTCAGTTTGTTTACATAGATATTTTATCTGTTCCATGCGAAGAATGGGTATAGTCAGCTAGTTATGAATAAAGTTTATATTAAGAACATAATAATCGACAGAACATGTCCTCTGAATTCTCACATGTTAGATCACATTCAAAGAACTGAATGTTGAACAAAGTACCCAGCAGTTAAGCTAATGTGCACAAATACTCAACTTTTAATAGTTATGTCCCATTGTGACTAATATTCATGAAATATTACTTACCCACGTGTGAATCCTGCAGCCGCTCCGGGATTCCCAAGAGGATATTGTCCCAAAGGATATTGCGGCCCCCCAGGCGGTGGGAACTGTTGAGGCATACCATTTGGGAATCCTTGGCCAGCCCCTTGCTGTGGGCCTCTGGGTGATTGAGAGAAAGGATATCTGTATCCGCCGAACCCAGAAAACGGGTTATATATATTGTTGAAGTGATGAATCATATGGGCAAATCCGATCATATCACTCAGGGCGAATGTGGATTCACCCTTTGAGACTAATGCCGTCAGGAGTATGAATATAGCCTAGAATGAATACAGGAAATAAACTTCATCAATATAGGCAATTTTAGAAAATACAATACAAAACAAATTCTACCAAGAACAAACTCATGTGGATCGTTACATGCACGTGCAATTCTGGACATTCCGATTGAAAATTTAAACTTATATCAAAAGCAAATCATAATTGTAATATCAAATGTATTTTGTTTAAGATATGTCAGAATGACACCAAATATTATTTAAAATATGTAATCGGAGATTTAGTATGACACAGAGTACAAAAACAGTAAGTTAATGCGTATTTCTTAATGGCAATTTTCATTAAAAAAAAAAAAAATCAAATCTGAATACAGCTCCACTGCGGTAGGCAAAGGATTAGTAAGGAGTGTGGTTAGCGGTAACCGCCTCAAACATCTCATAGGCAATGTTTATTAACCCCTTTCTGCATGATGGTTTTCTTTTAGCGAAAAAAAAAAAAATAATAATCAGTATTTGAAATCCTCATATGTGAACTTAAAAAATGAATTAAAACTTGTATTTTAGATTTTTTTTTTTTTACTTAATTCCGACGAGAAATAAGTAAGTGCCTTATACGACAAACTTACAACTCACAAAGAACATGCCAGATGACACTAAAATCTCTTATTCATACATGTCAATATCTCACACAGCAGACAAAACAGTCATTTTATGCCTTTGATAAATCACAAAAAAGCTAAAGTAAAAAAGGGTATGTGCCATATATGGCACGAAATGTGGTAAGGTGTTAAGGAATGATCTAAGAGTTCCGCTGACACAAACCTCATTTCTCAAAAAAAAAAAAAACAAACAAGAAGAGCCTTCTAGTTACTATTGATGACAGTTGAAAGGCAACATATCTCATCCCAGATTATGGGATTCGTAAGGGTGACAATGCCCACCAGCTCACGTAGTTCATTCACCAAGTTATCTCGATGTGGGCATACACTATCATTCACAAGGATTAAGCACGTGTAGAAGTTACCTCTGTAAAGTCCTACTTGCAGTTCAGACATCTTCTTGTGAACTAAGTAATTAAGAAAGTCGTCAGCAACCACGAGTATTTTCGTATACTCTTTGACAATGGTACCTGCCTATACTGGTACGCTATTACAGGCGAATTGGTTCTTTTCCACTACGTTTCTGAAATTTTACCGCCTTCGACATTCATTACAAATTATTGTTCAGGGAGAGGATATAGTTTTGAAATCAAAATGAAATGAAATCTTTGAGTTTTACGTCGCACGTTATGCCGGTTAGGCTAAAGGAGACGGTGATTATGAAAAATGAATGATATCGTGGAATGAAGGAAGTGGGAAGAAACGGAATAACCCCGAGAAAACCCACGCACACGGTGTTTGTCCACCACAAAGTTCACTTGGCGTGGGCTGGTATCGAACCCGGAACCCCAAGCACCAGAGGTGAACGCTCTACCACTGAGCTACTGCGGCCCCAGTTTTAAAATCAAATTTGCATTCATATGTGAATACCATATTCCACTATTCACTCAGATGATAATTTCTGTACTTCTGAATGCTATATAGACTGATATATCTACAAACTTGAGAGACAGAGAGATAGTAAAGAATTCTGGTGCAAAGACAGTCTGCACTGAAGTTGCAAATTTTGCTAGAAATACTCATTCCTGGTCAACTACAAATTTTGAGAAAAATTGTGCAGACATCAATCAAATTTGCTGTGTACTTAATAATATATTCTTGTTCTTTTGCTGTGTTCAGCGATTTTATCCTTCAAGGAGCATCTTCTGTGTTAAGAAACTATCACCAAAGGCTGGAAACGACATTTTTGGTGTCATATCCAGTGCTGCTAACGGTCTCTTTGTGACTTGCTTCTATGATTTGTTTCTAATCTTCAAAGTAGGGTCCAACTGACGTATTTGCGCTCAGTTTAGATTGTGCAGAACACTTTTCACGAACATTGTTCTCTTGTGTTATGTTGCTTTTCGACAATACTTCCGGTACGTTATAGCAATGCAGTGCGGTAAGCCGTACACGCTTATGACAATTTAGGATATAGCTCATCTGTGCGTCAAAGTATCAAACAATACTTTCGATAAAGTGGATACTTTCAAACATCTAGGATCAATATTAATAGACTAAAAGCATATCCACGAAGAAATTAAATATTGACTGAAAGGAGGAAATTCGTGTTATTATTCAGTTCAGAATCTTTTGTAGTCGCGAATTCTGTCTAGGAATTTGAAGGTTAGAATAGATAAAACAAAGTTCCTGTTGTTCTGTATGGTTGAGAAATATGGTCGCTTACTCTCAGGGAATAATGTATACTGAAAGCATTTGAGAATAAGATCCTGACACGAATATTCGGAACGAAGAGGAACGGGAATGGGGAATGGCGGAAACTTTATGACGAGGAACTACATAATGTATACCGTTTACCAAACATCGTTAGGTTCACCAAATCTATGAGGCTCAGGTGTGCAGGTCATATAGCCAGAATGGAAGAAAGTAAGAACACTTTCGAAGTCTTACGTTAGCTGGTAGACCAATCATAAAATGACCATTAGGAAGACATTGCCTCAGATGGGAGGACAATACTAAGATGGATCTCGCACAAATAGGATACAAAGTAGAAAGTGAATCCAGTTGGTTAAAGACAAAATCAATAGAGAGCGTTTGCGAACGTGACATTGAACCTCCTTGTTTAATAAGCCATGGAGTTAGTTAGTTCTCTTTCTATTTGATTTTAAATTTAGTGCTCCTTTCAGCAGCGAGGCTATCAGAGACGTGGGCCTCAGCCTAACCCTCCGAATCACGAGCTCTCAACGGAATCTGTTCTCTTTTCTACGATTAACGTAGCGGCACGTGAACATATCTGACCTCCCGTTGACTCGGTTATCTAATATAAATAAAATAGAGAGTTTGTTTGTGTGTTTGTTTGTTTGTCTGTTTGTCTGTCTGTGTGCGGCATGGGGACCCAACGAGTGGACTGAGACTTAACAAAATTTGGTCACGGTTACCTTGGTCCAGATCCCAGATCATGACGAAGAGTTTTTTTTTTTTAATTTGGAACCAGGGGGTCTCAGGGGGGCGTTTAGCGGGACCGAGCTAGAAACTAGACAAATTGACCGAGAGTTACCAAATTTTGGTCACGAATACCTTAGTCCAGGCCCCAGAACAATACGAAGCGTTTTCTTCAAAGTTGGAACCAGGGAATCTCAGGAGGCTGTTAACCGGGACACGTAAAAGTAGTAGAAAATGACCGATATTAGTGTCGAATTCATAGTTTTCACGGTCGCTGAGATCAATGGTGAAACTAAGATTGTATTAACTTCCAAATTCACCCTATTCGGCTGCGGGCCAAGTGTCACCGGGGGGTTTACCGAGACATGTAATATTAGCCCAAAATGATCGATATTAGTATCAAATCTATAGTTTTCTCGGTCTCTGAAATGAATAGTGATACTGGCACTGGCGTTGACTTCCAAATACAGCTTCCATGCGAAGAACGGTTATATTCAGCTAGTTAACAATAAAATTCACTTCAAGTTATCCTTCTATATTGTACAAGGCATAACCGTTGGTTAAAGAAGTCGAATTAGAACTGGAAGTGAATAATTATTAAAGAGTGTGTGGAACAATGAACATTTCGCTATACAACACCGAGGTGATTCACGACATGGCTTGGTTGATTGACTTGGAGATTTGCTTCCCGTTCAACATCAAAGATGTGGGCCTACAAACTTAACGTGGCATCTAAACCAGATGAGCTCGCACAGGAAATGAAACCCGGGTCCCCTGTACTGAATTCACTTACGTTTGCCATAGAGCAACAAGATAGTTTGATATGACTTACTTTTAACATGCGCTCCGAGCCAAAGCTTTGAATCTGGTACAGCTGGTCGGTGCACAGGTCATGATACTTAATCACTTTAGAAACACATGCGAGCATTTCGCATGCGCCCTAATTATTTTAAATGGTTATCAAACTAATCAATGCGAGCATTTCGCATGCGCCCTAATTATTTTAAATGGTTATCAAACTAATCATGGTCAAAGTAAACAAATTAAGTTTTATTTTACTTGCAGATCTTTTTTTTTTTTTTTTTTTTTTAACAAATTAAGTGAAGAGCAAATATATATGTAGGTGCATGATATGTTATATTGATAAGTTACTTATAAATAATTTTCATCAAGCTTTCTTAAAGTCACACCCACTTAGTTGAGCCCGAGGTAATTAATTTCAATGAATTCAGTAAATAGTAGCTATTTTGTATTTAATTCTTCAATACTCCCACATAACCTAGGGTACATAACAATATTTTCCTGCAACAAAGATAAAGAAAGAAAGAAAAGAGAGAGAGAGAGAGAGAGAGAGAGAGAGAGAGAGAGACAGAGGAGGATGAAGAGGAGGAAGAATAAAAATGATTTCTCATATTTGAAAATCAAAATCCTAATGTACTGATATTCAGGATAATACATTGCGAATTTGCATCAAAAGATCCAATATATTTCAATCAAAAATTTTCTTGTAGGCCTTATATCTGGAGAACTACATATAATGTAGCTAAGCCCAAACTATTATTTAACTGAGTATGATGTGCTTGTTCCGCAAATAATACGAAAACTCGATTTAGGGGCCGTTCAAGAATTTTGTGGCCCCTGATCCGAAAACTAGTTATTGGCCATGATCGCAATCTTTTGATGCATTTTTAAATTCATTGCTAAAATTCCTGACCAAGATCGTAATCTTTTGATTTTTTTTTTTTTTTTTTGAATCACTCCTAAAATTATTGTTTCTAATATAGGAGGTTCACTCAAGTCAATCTGGGACTTTTGTTTACAAGTTTAAAACTGAAAATATTTATGCTTAACGTGCCACAATTATGCCCTTTAGACCAAGGGAGACCATGATTAAAGTTAGTGAATTAGTGGAATGGGAAAGTTGGAGGAAACAGTGTAACTGACGAACCAACGAACACGATGTTGTTCAACACAAATTTATTTGGCTGAGGATCGAACCAGGGACCCCTTACAGTAGAAGGATGCTCTCTACCACTGAGACACCATGATTCCAGGTTTAAAACTGAGGCTAATGATCAAGGTTTTGTATACAGTAGGAACTGGCACTTGTGTCTTGGTACTGGTAGGTAGCACTCATTTCGTACGACAATTCAGTGGTCGTTATTGAATGGTGATTTGGGGTTTTAGGTTCCCGTTCAACAGTGGTAGAAATAGGTGGTGTAATAGTTCCAATCGCATCAACGTTTGGGCTTTACAGTGGTAAGGCGCCCTGTGTTAAATAATAATAATAATAATAATAAAAACGTTGCCAGGTCAAAAGGCTCTTTCCTTGGGCTCTCACCATAGCAACAATAGAACAGTATTAAGAAATGGTTCTAGGTTCCGTCACACAACAATGTAGGTGTCATTTCTGCATAGCTTTACGTTCCGTTCGAGAGAATGTTGAGCTGAAAACGTTACTTTTTCCTATAAAAAGACCACCTTTTGTAGGGGGCACGGTGGCTCAGTAGTATAGCAATTACCTCTCGTATGTGGGGTACCTGGATCGATTTACGAACAAGTAAGTTTGTGATCGACAGTATCGTGCTCGTGGGTTTTCTCGAGTTGCTCCCATTTCCTCTCACTTTATCATTCGACCAATTCTTGTATCATTATTCACTTGCACAATTCCACCATTTAAAATCGAAAACCACTTATTTTCAACAGCTTTCCTCTTTTTCCATTGTTTCGTATATTCACTCGTAAGGGACTTGGCGTATGTGCACTATGGGTATCCATATGACATATGTTTAGAATTTTGGCTCCCAAGTTACAGCCCATCAAATTTAGACCTGTGACTTACCGAAATTCTCTCTTTTCCAAAATAATAATAATAATAATAATAATAATAATAATAATAATAATAATAATAATAATAATAATAATAATAATAATAATAATAATTTGCTTACTATTTGGAACAAAAAATACATGGAAAATTTTGTTATTAGATGTTAGCTTGAGCCATAAAAAAAAAAACTGTTACGCAACTGATGAGTTAAATATATGTTTAAAAGAGTTTCTGATGTTATATTTCTTGCATGTATTTATGTGGTGTTATTGAGGAAAAAAAAAAGAATTTTAGGAATGATCCCAAAAAAATGAATCAAAAGATTGCGATCTTGGCCAATAGTTTCTGTATAGGAGCCACAACATTTTTGAAGGACCCTAAGCCGAGTTATTGTTTTTTTTTTTTTTTTTTTTTTTTTCCGGAATAAGCAAATCATACTGAGTTAAGTGATAGTTTGGGTTTGGCTACACTATATGAAGTCCTACAAGCAAATTTTTGCCTGAAACATATTGGATCTTTCGATCCAACAAAGTCTTGTTATTCACACAAACAGTGTTCAAAATACACCAAAATATTAAACTTCGAAGAAACAAAACATAGTTAACAAATAGTTTAATATTATAGAAGATAACTAAGAATAATTAGAAATGCGGGCTTGAAGTATCCATATGTCTCTCCAAAAATACATAAAATGCTAATTGAGATAAAGAAACCAACATCCAATTCAGTCTTATTTCTAAGTTGATTACAGCATATTTTAATTGAGAACTGCTGTTGTATATCTTAACTTGGTCTAATATGACCTAATGTTACCCAAGTCAAAGCTTATGTTAACAGAATAATAATTTTGTTACTTGCCACAGAGACTATGCAATAAATATACGCTAATATTTGTCGATATATTTTTTAATCTAGCAAGACAATATTGGTTACATCTAGCGACAATCTTAGAAAGCTCTAGGAATTATTACAAACACTTTTCTCCTTCTATTAGCGAACAAGTGAAACCATTAACGAACTATTTTCAGTTTGAACCGCATGAAGACACAGGGAGGGCTGGTTCTACCATATGGACAACACGTGCATTTGGACAGGTTCGCAAGTTACCAGGGGTAGCAATATTTTTCATAACTACATTATTTAAAATAAATATTTATTGTTGGATAGAGACATCATGATGATGGTAGTTACATCTATTAAGCTGACATTCTATCCGAATACTGCCTAAATAGGCTTAAATCACATTTAGGTTGCATTAGTTTAAGGTCACATGAACACTGATAAAGCAAAACGTCAAACACATTTCAGCACGAATTGCTTGATTGTTGTCAAATACAAGGAGTCAATTCTCGAACACTAGCGAACGCCTTTTCCATTTAGTTAGTTATCACAGTTTTAATATGAAAATTACTCTTGTCTGTCACAAACAAGTTTCTTATCATTGAAGGTGAAAATGACTTTTTATTTTAAATTATATTTTCCTCCACTTCGTTGTTCATGATGGGGTAGAATTCTTAAAGTCCTGACTTTTAAGATTTGTTCTTTCTGGAGGAATTAGTCCCAGAAGCGGTAGTCCTATTAGCGACAGGAACTGTTATCTGTCCCATGAGCGACCGATTCATTTACATTGAGATGATGGAAGATGATATGATTCCATCTCGTAAAATATGTTTGCCTCTGGCGTTATTAGCGCCCGAACAACCTTGGTATGAAATATGTACGTGCCAATGATACTATTCGTCAAGAATATTTTTCCTGTACTGTGAGTGCAAATAAAACTGATTTTCATTTTGAGTTAGATTTGACATAAAAAATATGAAATAACTTAACGAGACAACAGGGATATTTCCATTGCCTGTAAATTCATATGTAATTATTGAAAATCCAGTTGTAATATCCTCTTTCTTTAAAAGCTCTGTTTTCTGTACTTAATTTGATTCAAATCTAATTACTCACTAAGCCCAGTAATATATTTTATTTTAAAAAACTTAAACGTGTAACAGTTTTGCCAACTATCTACTTTTTAGACTTTCTAAGACACTGTGAATAAAATGAACAAAAAAATGTCAATGACAAAAGACAGCTTTCGAAATCCCTTACATCTGATTGACTATTCTCAACCAATCCCACCAATTACAATGCAGTTCACTCTAAACAATCCAAAAGGTAAACAAACTCTTTATACTACCTTCTTCCCTATTGCAAGCTACTAAAACGCAAATTAATTGCTTAATTTGCCTTCCTACCTTGTTTTGACTTATACATAAAATCTTATCGTGTAGCTCTCTGAAATAGTACCTTATAATTAGACGAACTGTTAGATCCTGCTAGAGATTTGTAACTTGTGTAATAATTTCTTCGAATACACCGTGTTTTTAGATTTCTTTGATATCCTCAAGTGGTGAACACCCTCTTTCCATGGGCGCCCGATGGGAAGGCAGGGGTTGCCCCCTGGGTCACAAAAATGTATACGCAATATAGCAAACCACATATATTAAATATCAGATATACCAGCAACCATGGATATGCCCTTCCCCAGAAAATTTTCTTCGGGCGCCCCTACCTCTTTCTGATTTCTTTCTTATACCATAAACATGTTCAATCTAAACTTATGCTCCGTATCATTTTAACATGAAATTTTTCATTATATTAGAATCATAGACAAAGGTGGAGCTACTCTTAAGTATTTAGTTAGTTTTCCCCCTTGATATGGTCAATGTATTCATAGAAATTAATTCAAAAATATAATATTAAGGAAAACGTATAAAAGATAGTTAGTGCAATGAGAGCATTCTTATGCATTAAATTCAGGTAGAGCGAAATTTTTCATAGTACATTTTGATAGGTTCTGAATCACATTAGCATGAAACAAATTAAAGAAGATAGAACCTTATCTTCTTCCATTATCTTAGTATGAACGAATCGGTGACTCATAGGGCAGTTAATAGATCGAATCGGTCGCTCATAGGACAGTTAACAGTTCCTGTCGCTAATAGGACTGTCGCAAGTGAGAAGACACCTTCTGGAGAAACAGGGGACGCAGATGATGTCATTGCACGGTGTGGCATATTGCCTAAGGCCGTTCCTCGTTGCAAAGGTAGACATGAGCGAATTTCTGCATTACAAGGTTGCCAGAATATAAGACTAGAAAAAAAATCAGAAGAGATTTTCCATTTCTCGTTAAGTTTTGTTACAAATGAAAATGGATTTATTATTTTAACGTTGCACGATTGTGCCCTTTAAGCTAAAAGATGGCAATTATTAATAAAAGAGAATTATTGTAATACACTGTGGAAAATCCATTATCCGGACTGCGGTATATTAAACGCATATACGGAATCCTTATGATTACTACGGAAATCAGTACGGAGCATACGTTATTCATATGCTACCTACTTTTCGCTCTTAGATGTTATATCGTGCCGTTGCAGAATGTATGACATCCTAAGAGTCTTCCGAATATTACATACATGTATGTATGTTTCACATGTAAGCTAAATGTTACATACACCCATATGTATGTGAGATCTCGACCGCCTATATGCAGTTCTTTTGTTTGTACGGAAAGTGCGTTTATTCGGAACACTTGTACGTATATAATTCGGAAAGTACTTATAAAATCTTTTTTCCGTTGTACGTTTGCTGTACAGTACGTTAAGTCCAAAAACTACAGAATTTACACATGTAACATACGGTTTTACTTACGCAAAATTTTTTGTTAGTGTAGTAGATATCTGGCGTTATCTCACTGTAAATAGAACCCAGTACCACGTACATAAAATGTATTCGACTAAACTAGTAGATTAGCGGGAAGGGTTGTTAAGTTTTGTTACTGCATACAATTGTTGACATTATTATTGTGATTTGAAGATGAAAATTGATGTAGATAATAACGCAAAATGCTCTGTGCGACTGATAGTTGCACTGTTTTCACTTTAACACGTAAAACTGTTCTCTTTATATATAAAACCAAGAAGTGAATCAATTATAGTTGAAAAACCGCAATGTACCAATTACTATTTAGTTTATCTTACGAAACAGGTTGGGTGCACCGTTTCTCAGCGGTAACGCGCTTACGTCAGGTGTGTGAGGTCACTGATTCGATCCGCGGCCAAGTAAGCTTATGGTGGACAGCATCATGTTCTTGGATTTTCTCGGTTCCTTCCACTTTCTCATTCCATCACTCCTTCTATAATCATTCAGTTGCTTTAATCATCGTCTATCTAAGAGCACAATCGTCAGACGTTATACTGAAATATATTTTTTAATTTTTTTTTAAATTTAATTTTATTTTTGTATTTATTTATTTTATTATTATTATTATTATTATTATTATTATTATTATTATTATTATTATTATTATTATTATTATTATTATTTGCGAAAGAGGTTACTTCTCGTTTTCAGTTTGAAGTTGAGAGATAAGAGGCCTCATTTCGGTGAAATTAAAATACCGCTAATTTTACAGTAATTATATCTTCAAATAGATAAAAGATAATTGAAATGTGAAACAAGAGCGCCCTAGACAATATTATTTTGCGCGAGGTACCGTTGTTACAAGTCACCTAATGGCTTTCCGTTTTCAGCCGTTTAGAAACGCTAAAATAAATGCCGATTTCCAAAATGGCTCGAAATCGAAAGCAGATTAGTGAGTTGTGATAACGGTATCTCATGTAAAATGATATTGTCTAGGGTGCTATTGTTCCACATTTCGATTATCTTTTATCTATTTGAAGATATCACTTAATTACTGTAAAATTAGCGGTATTTTAATTTCGCCGCGATGAGGCATCTTAAGGGAAAATACATTGTAGGAATCAAGAACATAGTAGCCTCGAGTACTAAATCGAATGCTATGAAGTAGCCAAGAAGTAAGAAAGGGTAGCCTTCGACGTATTAATTAAATACATTTTCGTATGCCGTGTGAAAGCTTTATTAATTATAAAATATGTACCATTCAAAGCAGTATTCCTTTCCTGATTATCTCGCTGGCATTTAAAGATTTTCTTTTCTTAGTTGTGATTTAGTAAGCTTTGTATTCTGGACTCATTTGCGAAATCTACGTCTAAACGTAATGATCATCAAAAAACAAAATAGTTAGTTTTTCAGGAATTCGCTTCATTTTCAATTGGAACTTTAATTATTTAATTATTTTTGTCAAATGATATCGTACTTTTTGAAGTAGAAACCATGACAAGCTAGAGGTGTCCGTGTATTCATTTAAACATCTTCCGAAGAGTTATAGCATGTTAGGATCAATCTTATTAGTATTGGTGCGTGACACAATAAATATTTTCAATCTAGGCCAACATACGGAAAACTTATTCACTTCTGTCCACTTGCAAAACGTTTTAGTTTTTTTTTTCTGCCAGTTACAGAAGACAATGTTTGTTTTCTCACAGCTGTGTATATTTTCGAAGTTTGTTTCTTTTGTCTCAAATATTTTCAGGATTAAATAAAAGAGTGAATCTCATTTATTTATTTTTTTTAAAAAGAGTTAATTTAATTTTTAGTTTCAATTAAAAAGCCAGTTAAAACTTCATCCGACTATCTTAAATTGGAGATGTGTGCACTGCTAATTTTCTTAGGTAGGTTACTTATTTTCTTCATGACGCCTGGTGAGCGTCGCACTGATTTTGTTGATTCCAATGACAACTCATCTAAACACTGTTCTGACCGGGCACTGGGACGCTTGACTTTGGTGGTCGTACGGGAACTGAAAAACCAGCACAGATGAGACATTGTGTTTCTCAGTTAATACTTATGTTAAGTACAAATGAGTCCTGAAAAACATGTGTAAATTAAGTAGTTTACAAAAACAAATTGATCGATGCATCAGTGAACACTTTTCTTCTTATTGGAGATTCTTCCCAATGAACCAACATTGTCTAAATTACAGCGTTTCTTTAACGTGGAAACGCTGGGTAATACTACAAAATATATGATATCAATCAGCTAGTATTTGAAGCTGTGAGCATGCCTTGAACTGTGCTTTAAATCTGTCGTTGCAAATAATTATTTTAGCACTGCTTTTTTGTTGTTGTTGTTGTTGTTGTAATGTATGAGCAGGTATGTTGTGTCATGGATTCTGATAGAGAAATACAAAATTAATAAATGTATTAAACAAAATTATTGCATGCATTTATTTTCATTTCATTTTATTTTATTCTAAAAAGTATAGGACTTGGCTTATGGAACTTAAGTTCGAAAAACGATTCAATTATGATTCGAAAACCGTTTATGAGGGAATCAAAGAAATATCTGTTTAGATCTTTCCCGTCGATTTGCAAGGACTCAGGCGAATGTAAATTGCGGGACTAATGACATAGACAAGAATTTCATACCTAGCATAAATAAATTAATTTGTACCAACCAGTGGAGGATCTAGAAGGTAAAAACTGGGAGTAGAGAGTCAGAACCTACAACATTTATTTATTTATTTAACAGCTCAGAGGCCATTTTATACTGGATACCTATCAACAACAACAACAATAAAAGGGATTTGGTGAGGTATCGACCAGGGCCTGTTTAGTAGGTACCATCCCGGCATTTGCCTGGTAGGACTGAGGGAAACCCTGGAAACTCCCAGTCAGGATGGTCAGCAACGGGAATCGAACCCACGACCTCCCGAATGCGAATCCAACACTGCCACTTGAGCTATCATGATTTTACTATATTAAAAAAAAAAAGATTATATAAATAATACCTTAAATAGCTTTCTTCATATCAATAATACGCCAGTGAATAATCTTGAATGCAACTATTGTTGACGATATGAATGGATTTGTTAACACTAATAGTATACAGTCATAAAAGGGTGGTTCAACATTTAAAAACAATTTAAATCCTAAGAATGAGGTATAAATAGTAAAGTTGCAACTTTCCCTGTAGCGTTTAAATTCATCTTCCTATGGCACAGACCCTGTACGAACATCCTATTAGCTCTACCCACGAATACGCTACTTATTATTTGACACATACCAGTCACCTTGAGTGATACGGTATACATTATGCAGTTTCTCGTTATGAAATTTCCGCCATTCCCCATCCCCATTCCACTTTCTCAAATACTTTCAGTTTCTGGTCTTCCCTCAGAGTAAGCGACCATGTTTCGCGACCATACAGCACAACAGGCATAATTAGCCTCTTATAAATTTTAAGCTTCACATTCCCCGACAGAATTTGCGACTACAGTAGATTTTCAACTGAATAATAAGACTAATTCCATGGTTTCAGTCTACTTGATTTCTTCGTGGATATGACTTTGATCTGTTAACATTGATCCGAGATATTTGAAAGTATGCACTTTGTGCTATTTATAATGTCTGGACCTGGATACTTTAAACTTTGAAAGGAGATTTACACAGAGATCTCAAAGATGAAGTATAACACCGTGTGCGTGGGTTTTCTCGGGGTTCTCCCGTTTCCTCCCACTTTCTTCATTCCACCATTTCATTCATTACTCATCATCACCGTCTCCTTTAGCCTAACCGGCATAACCGTGGGACGTAAAACTCAAAGATTTCATTTCATTTTTCCCAAACATAAACCAATCATATCAAACGAAAGTTTGTTTTGTTAGTCATCTTTCATAAATTAACACTGGCAAAAAGTTAAATAACCTTCTTTGGTCAGGCACCAAAAATATATTATTTACAACAGATCAGTTTTGAAAAATGTAGCTTTTAAATAATTTAATACTTAAGAATGTGAGACGTATAGTGTAAAATAACTGGCTGATGCAGGAAGAAGATAATTGAGTATATCTAAAAATGCAAAGATTCGATAACATTCCATGTCCACGCAACATGGTATCAAATTCAAGACCATCTATTCTAGAGGGTACCCCTTAAAAGGACCGCACGTAGACTAAGAATAATAGCTATTTTCATGCCTGGAAAATTTCTCTGAATTTGTCAGTGCAAAATAATCCTTTTTGTATTTACAAGTTTTGTGCAAGTTTGTGGCAGCAAACATTTTAAAGTAACTGATTTAGTTAGCTAAGATATTGTGAAAGGTGTGCTTTGATTAGGTATACACCTTTCAATTTTGTATTGGTTTGTGTTATATGTATGTGTGTGGGTTAGGTTAGGTTTGTGAGACGCATCCCTACTTAAAACTATTCTCACAATGCTTTAACTATGCTTTTTTTTTTTTAACTGTTAAAATAATTTAAATAACTAGTTTAGTTCCTAGGACTCATTTGCTTCTGTAAAACATTTAAATGATTCCTAGTTTTATTTAATGACAGGACAGAAATGTGTTTATAGTGCAGTGAAACAAGTGTGATTATTGTGCTATATTTATATGAAGTTATTTACATAAGAAATTAAGATCATTTTGGTCTTTTTGAAAGAGAGAAAATTATAATTTAACTAGTAGTTTCGACTCATGTAATTTTATTGATTTTATTTTATGATTTTTGAGAATGTAAGTTATATTATCTAAATCATAGGAATGTAAATTAAGAAAGAAGTAGAACGTACGAGGAATAAACGTATTTTTTTTTTAAGTTTTTAGTATCCCTTTCAGCAGCGAAGCTACACGAGGGGTGGATCTACAGCTTGCCGTTGAATCAAAACCGCATGAGCTTCTGCCGGAATCGAACCCGGGTCTTTCAAATCAAAGGCAAGAAATATAAGATGTGTGTGATGTATCATCATTTTTACGATAATAAATAATTTCACATACTTCATTACTTCTTAATATTATTCTGCCTAGGCTTTCTTTTTTTTTTTTTACTTCATTCCGACTGACAACCTTTTAAAGGTAAAAGTGAAGTTTTTAATTCTAAAATTCGTCTATGTCTTACTTTATAGTGTTGGACTCTCTTGTATTTTGAATGCGTCTTATTGTTCTGACAAGATCAAGACGTATTTACTAGGATTGCGTATAGATATATTAATAGAACGTCTATATGTACAGTAATTATATGTTCAACTAGTTCCTGGTTTAGTTTTCGGCGCGCGCACGGTGTCTCAGTGGTAGAGCGTTTACTTCTGGTGCCTGGGGTTCCTGATTCGATCCCCGGTAAAGTAAGTTTGTGTTGGACAACAGCGTGTCGGTGTATTTTCTTGGGCTACTTCCGTTTCCTTACACTTTCACACTTCACCAATTCTTCCATCATCATTTATTTGCATTAAACTTCATCTCTCTTAACCTAAAAAGCGCAGTAGTGGGACGTTAAACTTTAAGATTGCATTTCATTTTTTTTTTTTTTAAGTTTTGGCTGGGTTCAAAGTTACGTACAAAAAAGCAAACAGGAGTTCCAATTCCACTTTTAGCAGTAGATTCTTTAGTAATTAAAAGTGAATGACGACAATAATTTTGTTAGTTATAGAAACAAAGTAAAAACGTTCGAGAAAAAATGGATGTTGAAGCTTTTAACTAAAGTTAATGTTAATTATGCATTCTGAAATTTTAAGCCGTGCTCAGTTTCTTAGTAATTAAACTGAAGTAACCATTTATTAGTTTCTGGATTAAACATTAACAAGTCTTATGTTTTGTAATAACGCAATTGTTAAAGCGGTAATGGCAAACAATAAGTTATTTTTTTTATGTTTTAATCTTTTTGCTTTAATTTTATTCTAGTACACATTCCTCGTGTACTATTACACATAAAATACAGTATAAAACTAGTAGTAATTTAGTAATTCGTAGTAGCATTAAACTAAATTAAGTTAAAGTAGGTAAACATTAAAATATGTTTACGTCAATCTATAGTTTAGTGTGCAAGTTTTTGCAGCGATGAAATTATGTTAATTAGAAGAAACAATATAACATATAGCTTTATTTTTTGTCATATATCGTTACATAATTTTATTCTGGTAAAAAGAAAAGTTAACGTGGAAGGGAAGCGTCTCTGCTAATGATTAATTAGATGCCTTAATCAAATTATTTTTATAGTTGAAATAAAAAAATGTCCTTATACTTACTTGGCAATCTTAAGTTAGGAACGAATTTTCAATTTGATTTTTTAGTACGAATCAATGCCCTAATTTGAGGAAATCTTATTACGTTACCCTCCCGTTGAACAATACTTAATTCCCTGTACTATAAAAATAAATGCTTGTAACCGAATTTTCTCAAGTATACGCTCATACTGAGAAACACATTATCACATGTTTTTAATTGTTCTAATTAATGGAATCTTGCTAATTTTTTTCACAAGCCTTTGTAACAAAGGGGGGTTATAAAAATTATGTTACTATTATTTAAAGAAAAGAGGTATTGATGTGTATGATAAGGTAAGAAACAAATAAAAATAAACTCCGATGTAAGCTTATCAGCTCAAGCTGAATACAAGTTATGTGCATAGTTCTGAAAAACTGCTAAACCTTAAAAAAATAACAAACAGAAACCCGTGATAATTATGCAAAACAAACGTGTTCAAAACAATATCCCATAGTGAAATAGGATAATGATGAAAATCCTGACATTCAGATTTACAAAACGTTTCAATGATGCAAGATAAAATATTAGATTGTTGAGTACAACAAATCTTTGGTAATTACTTTTTCTTGCTGATTTCTCTGACGTAAGGTCTAGAAAAGTAACTTGCCACAATATATTTAGAGATATTTCGAACCAGAAATGAGAGAAGCCACATTCAATGTAAAAGCTTAAGAGTGCATAATACCGTTTTTTTTTTTTTTTTTTTAATAATAATTTGAAATTATATAAAAGTCACAAGAATATGTTACAAGTGAAGACGAAATTGCGAGCTTCAATTTCGTGATTAAAGAAAAGTTGAGTTGGGTAATTGGAAGTATTCATTAAATATTTTACCTGCATTTTGTCTTAATTTTGTTCAACTTTCCCCAATCAGTCGAACTGCCACAAAATCACACGATCACACTAAATTCACCACTTTTCTTTTTAAAAGGATTGCACCACACTTGATTAATCAACGCGTTAATAACAACTTCGCAATGTTGACGGTTAGTAAGGTTAGATGTAAGTTTCGGATTCATCGAAATGTGGTAAGGAATTCACTTCGTACTCACCAGCACATTTTGATCCATGGCTGTAACGAATAAAAATTCGCCGGAGCTTGACACTCATCTATATTATATACGGCAGTCTCCGCCCCTTGCACGCAGCCTGGCACTGACAGTGATTCTGCTCTGGAGACAACACTTTCTATCTTTCCCGCCTTTGTTCTGCAGCCGCTGTGAGGCAGGGTGGGAACTTTTTCTTCCAATAGAAAACAACTTCTGTTCACATTGCAGTTTTATAATATACAATAGTTCATTGCTTCCTTTTATCAGCAAGTAATTAGTTCTAATCAAGGTCAAATTTAATGACAGATCTGTATTTCAATCATATTTCGACAACATGACAACGTCCATACTTTCTCAAATGTTCCAGAATGTGTTTTTCTGGATTCTCTTCAATGTGAGCAAAACCAAGCCCGGAAATGATTTTCATAGGATACACGTCAAGCCACAAAATCTCTAAATGGGGAAATATTAAGAGTTCAAAGATGACTTGGTTGTCTCTTATTTCAATTCAGTGTGGAAAGCATGTTGACTCAGTTGTATACTGCTCATATATGGTTCGATAGGTTTGGGTACAAAACTTCGAGAGCAAAATATCGCAGCCAAAACCTTGCGTCCCAGAATCTTTTGGCCAAAACCTCACCGACCAAAACTTCTTGGGCCAAAATCCCACCTGTCAAAAACCTCGATAACCCAAAATCTCGCCCGACCAAAACTTCACGTGGCCAAAATCTATCCGCCCAAAATCCCGTCTGACCAAAATCTTGCATTGAAGAAATCTCATGGGCCAAAATCTGTTCTCACCCAAATCCTCACCGACAAACAAAATATCGTAGGACACAATCTCGTCTGACGAGAAGCTCACGGGACATGATCTCACCTAGGAAAGAACCTCGTCGGTAGAAAACCTCACCACAACGACTTATTCACTACAGAATGTTTTATATATCCCTATATCTATAAACCTGAAAAAATATGAACATAAGTAATTATATTACCAGTGAAATCTGCATTTTAAAACAAAAAAAATTCCTACACAAGACTGACTTTTCGTTGTTATTTAAAGGGCATTTATTATGTCCTTGTTATGTCCAATGTTTTAAAAATTTGCTTACGCATAACTCGAGAACTTCAAGCCTGTACTACGTACTATTTTGCATGCTAACAAACTGATCAAGGTGTACCACAATGTCAAGTTTGAACCCGATCTCTACTTGTTTTGGAATACATAACGCTAAATTTGACAGCGCACAACTCGTACAACAAACTGACGAAACTAGATTCGATGAATAAGATTTCTCTTTACTGGATTTATTTTAGGATTATATGTCCGTTTATTTTGCACCCGTAATTTTTTTTACTCTTCTGTGTCTAAAGTAAGCATTTTTCTCTATACCTTTCATATTATCATTACTATTATTATTATTATTTTGACCTTAGAAACTCGTTGAATAAATTGTTATGGGAAATTTTATTCCGCGAAGTTTTGCGTGAGGTTTTGATCAAGCAACATTTTGGACAGTGAGGTTTTGGGTTGCGAGATTTTGGCCACACAAGATTCTGGCTAGGCGAGATTTAGCCCCCTAGGTTTTGCACAACAAAATTATTACCACACGAACTTTTGGGCGACAAGGTTTTGGACACAAAATTTTGGACCGAGAGGTTTCCGCCGCGAGATTTTGTTCGTATACCGGTTCGAGTGATCTTTGATTCGATCCCAATAACGAGAGTTTATTATAGACACCATTGTATCCATGGATTATTCAAGATTCTCTCGTTTCCCCTCCCATTTCATTGAACAAATTATTTCATAGTCATTCACTTTCAATAATTATCAATTTTCTTCAGTCTAAAAAAACATCACGCTGCGACGTAAAAATTCAATTTTCTGGCCAATCTAGTGTTAACAAAACATGTCACCGAAAAATAGTATACAAAATTGGTTTCAGTTTAAGTCCCTGTGTATTAATAGTACATATTTTAAATTTTCAGTTTACTGTCGTGATACTGCGGAATAAGGTTTTCATCTATTCTTCCTGTTTGTCAGTCTCTCTACGTCGCCAAGGTTCATTGATAATTGGTTGGATTGCATTTTAGCGTTCCTTTGAGTAGCAAGGTTATATGAGACGTGGACTTATTGCGTAACGAGAGATCAGAATCACATGAACTCACATCAGGAATGGAACCAGAATCTTCTGTATCAAAGGCGTATACGGTAACCAAATAGCCGCGAGGGAGCCTTCAAGCTTGATTGACCTGTGTATAATCTCTAAAGCGTAGCTTTATATTCAGCGGTTTTAAAATGTGTAATAATAATAAGTTGTTTCCTTCTCTCTCGAAATGTTTTTCAAAATTAGTGCAAATGAGTAAAACAATTATACGTACATATGTATGTATGTATACAGTGGCGGATCCAGGATAGTTCAAGGGAGGGGCTAAACCATATTTTGCCGTTTTATCCAGTGTAAAGCAGGATTGAAGCCCATTTTATCCAGTGTATACCTGAGCGTCAAGGGGGGGCTATAGCCCCTATACCCCTCCCCTTGGATCCGCCAATATATATATATATATATATATATATATATATATATATATATATATATATATATATATAATTGTGTGTGTGTGTCTGTGTGTCTATGTGTCAGACCTCATATACGTAATACTACCGTCCTCTAAAAGATCAGTGTGCTCGCTTTCCGTCATTAGTGGGCAAATTTCTTAAACTATAGTGACAGCAACAACTCGTGAAGCCTAAGCCAGTCACAAAATTTAATTGCGTTGCGTGTGATACATCGAAAAATTTCTATGCCATTCGTAGAGCTGTCTTCAGAACGTAGTCTTGACGAAACATCAAAGGTGAAAAGCGCATCAACAATATTAGCAAACATTGAAGGTAAAACAAATGTAAAACGAACTGTAAGAATTACTCGAATAAAATGATAACAATAAAAACAAAGAAAATAGATAAGAACAACAAGAAAAAAATAAAAAGAACGTAAAATGGAGGCAATCTGACAACTCTATAGGAGATGTTCTCCGCACAGCGCAAAAAATGATACTGACAAAATTTTAGGATAGAGATTGACGGCAAGGACAAAACTTCACGTTCTATTGGGTGGTGAAATTGGTTGATCAAGGTCTAGCTTCAGTACTCCTTGCGATCACTATAGTGAATTTCACGATTAAGTAAAGAAAAATCACAATTTATTGATTATGAGGGAATCATTATTATATATAATTATTGCGTTCACTTTAATAGGTTTGTTACATTCAATTTTCCTGGTTCTCGTTAAATTTCCAAATTAGGATCGAATTAGCTTTTGGTCAGATGTTTACAAAATTTGGGACAATTTTTGGATAAAATTTTCTCAACTCCAAATGTTCTCTTAAAATCGCGTAAACAGATGTATGTTTTTCTAAATTGTTCGTTCAGCAATCATCCGGACAGATAACCGACGATCGGAAAGCCCAAGGGACCGCAAACATTTAATGTTGTCTTCAACACAGAAGGTCGACGGTCGTCCTGCCTTTGCGACATCCTTGTAATCTTCACAGTTCTCACTGAAATTCTTGATTCGCTTGGAAAGAGCTTTTTCTCATTCTGTGCGCTTTTTACATAAACAGCCATCAACATTTCATGGATTTCCTAAGAATTATTTTTCTTTTAATTTCAAAAAGAATTTGATGTGAATTCATTGTTCCATCTCTTCATTAATATTCATTGTCCGCGAGAAAAAAAGCAACACCAAAAAATATTTTACTTTGGCTGTCTGACGGTTACTGTTACTCTAGTGGTTCCTCAGCCAACAGAGCAGCAAGTGTGCATGGCCTAACTTCAACTAAAGATCACCCTACGAGCTCAGTTCGCGTATTTGTTGGACACACCACGTAATATATATATATATATATATATATATATATATATATATATATATATATATTCAGAACAAAAAGAGTCTCGTCTACTCCGTTGACCTTCTATTTAAACCGGAAGTGGTAGAAAATGACAATTTCCAACTTTGATCAAAATTGGTACAGTAATAGACAACGACAGTGTTTTTTAATCGATTAAGCATCTAGATAAAATACACTATCTTCACCCACATCTTACCTACTAAACCCGGAAGTGGTAGAACTTTACTACTACTTCCGGTTCCAATATTGACAAGAGATAGCGAAGGATGTTTCTTCTTTTCTTCATACGAATTCAGCGTGTGAGTAGGAGTTGTAAGTTTACTACCTCTAGTTATTATTATTATTATTATTATTATTATTATTATTATTATTATTATTATTATTATTATTATTATTATTATTATTAAAGTGTTCTGCCTCTTAGCAGATCTTTTTTTTAAGTTTAGACTTAGGCCTGGAAATATTTCTTCCACTTTTCTTGATCTTATGGTTCCTGTTTTAAACTCCCAATAAATTCTCTATCAGTTGTATTCTTCTTCTTCCTATTCCTTGCTTTCCTTCCATGTTTCCTTCTATGGCGGTATGAAGAAGACAACTTGTTCGTAAAATATGTCCAATTCAATCGGTCTTCATTCAAAGGATAACATCATTTATTTATATTTATTAAATGCTAGCAGATTGCCCTTTCTTCACACGGGGTGAAAACGTTTCACTTTGGGCATAAAGGACAATTTGGGTTGAATTTGGATTTAAACGGCATTGGAAGTGTCACTATTAGTCTCAGCAACCAACCCCAAAAACTATGTAATTGACGCTTATATTACGTCATTTACGAGCGCATATATATATATATATATATATATATATATATATATATATATATATATATATATATATTAGGGATGGGAAAAACGTTGTTGAAAACTTTTGGAAAACACATAAAACTATTTCTGTGGAAACGGAATAGGTTTCCGGAGAACAATGGCACACTATTCTGGTCAGAAATAGAACAAATTTTGGGAAAACCGGAACTGATCTTGAAGAAAACCGAAACCAGATCAGATTAAAAAACGAACCGGATTTGGAGAAAACCGATAACCAGATTCGGTGAAAACCGAACCGCTTTTGAAGAAAACCGAATCAATTTTGAAGAAAACCGTATCCGGTTTCGGTTAACAGTTTTTTTTTGAAAATTTTCAAAAAATGATTTCGGTTTTTCCAAAGACCGAAAACCGGAAAGCCTCTTTTTGTGCCCACCACTAATATATATATTTTTGCGAGTACTTAATTGAAAGGTTATAAAGGAGGAACCAGTATCTCCACCATTTTACGGGTGCTTAATTTGGAAAGAATTTTTAAAGAAAACTGTGTTGTTAAAGAGAGATTTTTGGGATGTTTTTTTTTTTTTTTTTTTTTTTTTTAGGGTAGAACGGGTTTTGGGGCCGGACGACACCTGTTTGATTTTAAGAGAAATAAAAATAAGGATTTTAGCTTTTTTGAAGTGAGAGATAGAGAGAGAGGGTAGTTGAGAGGTGAGGAAAAAAGGATGAAATTTGACTTCACAGTACCTGTAGTTCAATCTTTTCTAATGGGCTTTCTACTTTTTTTTTTTTTTTTTTTTTTTGATTGTTTGACGTTTTGTATGTCGATAACCGAATTATATATTGTTCGGTTTGTTTTTAAAATATTTTTGACGTTTTCACCAAACCTACTCCGTTGACAATTTGTTAAAAACTCCGCGACTGAGTCCTATGGTGACTTCGAAGACCGACACTCGACAGACTCTGGAGACTAACTTTGAAAACCGACTCCAAAGGCTCCGTGTGACTCCCAGTTTTCGAGTTGGAAGGAGTATTTAAAGACAAAGATTTGCTGGTAATCCTGCTGACTCCAGGCACGTGTAGATGAGATGTTTTTGTTTGAACAGGTACTTATGACGTTAGGGATGGATAGATGGTTGGGAAAGGAGCTTTTTTTAGCTTTATTATATAAAATACATATTGACATAATACATTATATAACACAAATAAATACTTTTACGTTTTAGCTACGAAAACACAAACTTACGGAAGAAAAACATTGACTAAATTTTCAGACATAAATGAATTTCATTAACTAAGACTTCCGAGTGACTAGCGTTCTTTGACACATAAGAAATAGTTTTATGTAATTAGAAAGATAAAAAAGAATAGTCTCACAACACCGATGATAAGTCTTAAAGAATAGTATGTTTCCTATACAAACAATAAATGATTTTGTGCGAGATCAACGAAAGTCAATAAATAATAAATATTAGTCTTTGATTAAATATATATCGTCCCTCCCTCCACCAAGTTGCGAAGCTGAATTTAGATTTAAGCGGGATCGGAAGTGTCACTTTTCGTCTCAGCTACCCCGAAAACTTTGGTAATATCGATATCGTTTCCAATTATTTAAATATGTTACATCTTTTCCACCGTCTAATAGGGTGCTAGGAGTCTTGCCTCCAACAGATTTTTATTCTTAGATTTTAAGTCATTTATGTACCAAGCTTGGTTCAAATTGCTCTGGGTGTTCTTGAATTATACTGGAACGTACGCATATTCACTAATCCATCCACGTACAGGATGAACCATTTAAAGTGACACCTCCGTGTAATTTCCAAACTGACTGAAAGTCAAGAATAAAATTTGAGCCTTGAAGTTTGACACCTGAGCCTCCCAGTCTTCATGATCCTAACAATGTTTGGCAAACAATAAAAATTATGCAATTCCTCGTTATGAAGTTTCCATCATCCGGCAATCTCGTTCCCCCTTGGGTCCCAATATTCGTCTCAGGACTTTATTATCAAATACTTTCAGTCTGTGTTCTTCCCTCAGAGTACGCGACCATGTTTTTCACTTTTTATATATATTTTAAGCGCTTCACATTCCTCGATAGAATTCGCAGCCACAAGAGATTTTGAACTGAATAATAACACGAATTTCCCACTTTTAGTTGAAATTAAATTTCTCCGTAAATATAATTTGGTCTGCTAATATTGACTCTTATCATAGTGTCCACAATTCACAGCCGTGCTAAGGAGTTGAGTCTACTCATAGTAGACATCATGTGTGAGAATGAAGGGTTTCGCACAAATAAAGGGTAACATCCTGGTAACATTTTCGCGAGTTTTTTTTTTTTTCTTTCACATTGTTACTTCATACTTGAATTCGCACGTCCAAATCAACCAACCAACCTGTAACTAGCACAGATCTTGTTTTATTATCTTTTAGGCGTTAATTACATCATTGAAACCATTACTTACCTACGCTTGACGTAAGTACAAACACGCAAACATATGAGAAAGTACAATTGCTTCTTGTGATTGAAACTATTAATTAATGACATAAATTATTTACATTTCCAAGGTCACTGTACTCCATAAAAGGAAAATAATAATGAAATGTTAAATATTTGGAAGCATAGATTGTCAGGGTATCTGAGAATTTCTCTTTGTGTTCAATACAAGCAAATTAACTATGCAGGTCTAATAAACAAAAGCAATATACAATTTTGCAAAATGTTGATTCTAAGTAAAGAAAAGAAGAAAAGTAATGAGAAAAACTAATGTTTCACTGAATGAGTTAGAAACTTACGAAAGAATTAAGTGTTGTTTTCTGCAACCAAAAAATTCTATTGCACCAAATTATCTTTATCCCAAATATATTTTTGTTCTACTTTTATCTTAATTTGCTAGGATATTTAATAAAACGTGTGACACTTTTATGGTTTAGAATATGCTGTTTCCATAATCGCAAACGTTTATTATTTTTTTTACTTAAAATGTGATTAAATTTCATTTTCTAATTGCAAATTTACTGGCATCTCATTCAAGTAAAACAGCTTTCTCATCAGTTCTTCAGTGAGCAAAGGTTCGACTCAACTAATGGGTTACACTATTTTTCAGTGGTGCCCTCCCGGCTGTCCTAGTGGCTAGCGGATGCAGATTTGATGTAGTGGTCTCGGGTTCGATTCCCGATGGTGGAGCTGATGGAATTTTAACTGTCCTCGATGTTTGTGTGTTCGTGTCTTTGTCGTTATGGGTTAATGGAAGAACAAGTAAAATGAAGTAAAACATAGTGATAATTAGGAAATTAAGTTAATGAAGAATGTTGGCAAAATCAGTTAATTAAAAAAATAGTAGAGCGCGTAATTCTGATACGTCGGTCCCTGGTTCGATTCCCGGGGAAGTAAATTTGTGCTGGACAACATCGTGTACATGGGTTTTCTCGGGGTACTCCCATTTCTACCCATTTTCGCATTCCACCAATTCTTATATCACTTGCCATAATCATGTGTCCTGCTCAATTAAATATCGTTGTGCTCCGTAAGCCTCCGTAGACGAACGCTAAATCATAAAATTTGTTTTATCTTCATAGAGAATTACGTAAATAAAGTACATAATTTTAATGGAACGTAAAACCTACAATATCGAGAAATGTAAGTCATTAAATAGTCATAAGCATCATTTTAATTATCGTGGAAATATATAAATTACAATTCTAAATTATAGTAGGAACTTTTCAATTAAATGCCTACGAAAGCAGTAGTTAAAATTTAAAATCCGCGATACCCTTACCTCAACGAGAAATAAAAGTAATTTAATATGTAATAATTATTTTTATCAAATCGTAAGTGAAAAGTCGTTTCAACATGTTTTATTTCTTAATTTGCGAATTTTCTTTTTCTTTACATCATAATCTGTAATTATTGCTCCGTTCTCAAATAAAAAAAAAAACAAAAATAATTACAGTTTATCTTAGGAAGGAAATTTACACCTAGAAAACAGAAAGTGTCATTAATTTCGCTTTTTAAAATATAGCCTTGTCGGTTTGTTTTCTAACATGGGTCAAAAGCACCATTTGGAATAAGTTCTACGAAGAACTACAATATAACCAGTAGGTATATTGTAAATAGAGATTATGTGGGTAACCTTGTGTCTAATTTTTCTCTCTATTTCACATCATTGTTGAAGTTTTGTTTCCCACAGAGTGACAACAAACATTTTGTATCATTCCTTTCTCTTTGTTGTACAACACCAGAAGAAGTATTGTTATCTGAACGTTTCACGTGGAAGATGACACTTTCTTTTGTATTTTTTAACTCTCTGTCAATTCATACTCTTTTAACTTAAAAACTACACTTTGTTTTCTGGCAGAGAAAATTGTGAGTCATTAAATAGTACTCTACGATGGTTGTGCCAAGAATGTTTAAGGAAGAAGTGATGTTGTCTTCCTTAGTTTCCAAGGCTTCTATTGTCTTGCACGTCGCTGCGGAAGAAACGTTTCTCAGTAAGGAACAAAATAATGCACTGCAAGTATGTTCAAAGGGAGATATAGAAAAAATCCTCTACATTAAATTTCAAACTTTCTTTCTCTTCCGAGCAACGATAAAATCTGAACAGAGTGTGAAATATGAATTTCCAGATAACATTGTCACAAACTATACAAAAGTATTCTGTTTCACCGAAAAACAAGTAATAGAAAGTTATAGCTACTACAAGGTGTCTCAGCAAAGTACAAACTTTATTGGATCAAAAGATCCAATGTATGTCAGGCAAAAAATTTCTTATAGGCCTTATATCTGGAGAACTACATATAGTGTGGTCAAATCCAAACTATTACTTAACTCAGTATAATATGCTTATTCTGTAAAAATAAATAAATAAATAAAATAAAAAAATAGAATAAAATAAAATAAAACTCGATTTACGGACCTTTCAAAAATTCTGTGGACCCTGATCCAAAAAATCTAATATATTTGATTCAATGAAAACTTTTCTCGTATGTCTTTTATCTGGAGAAATACATGTAGGTACCCAAATTTAAACTAGAATTTAACTCAGTATGATGTGCTTATTCTGTAGGGGCCGTTCTAAAGTTATCTGGCCCAGGATCCAAGAAAATCTAGTACATTTAATTTAATGATAAATTTTCTAGTACGTCTTATTTCTATAGAATTACATATAGTGTAGCCAAACTCAAAGTATCACTTAACCCAGTATGATGTGTTTATTTCGTAAAAAAAAAAAAAACGAAACTTGATTTAGGAACCATTCAAAACTTTTGTGGCTCCTGATGCAGAAACTAATTATTGGCCAAGATCGCAACCTTTTGATCCATTTTTTTTTGAATCATTCCTAAAATTCTTGTTTTTGTAGATAATTTCTGTGGCTTCCTAAATTCGTAAAAACATCACCGCAGAAACGAGTAGTACACCAGATCTTAACCTTAGTCGGAATTGTTGGTATGATCATAAGACTCCACGGATGATGGCTTTTCTTGTGTCGTACTGCTTCCCGTGACGTAATTCCTTGATTTTGGCCAAAAGATCGTCATGAAATATCTGAATACGTTGTTATGAACTGCGGCCATGCGATACTTTAATCTTGATCCAAGTACGTTGTTCGTCTATCTGAAACATTGTTATAGTCAGTGGCGTAACTAAAGGTTTGGAGGTCATCCCGCAGACAGCGTGGAGTGGAGCTCCTTCTCTATGTACCACTTCACAATTTGGGGGCCCTCTCATGGGTTGGGCCCCCCGCAATGCGGGGTCAGCGGGGCCCTTATTTACGCCCCTGGTTATAGTGCTTCCATTTTCCTCTTCTACTTTATGGCCCTGCTGCTTTTCACTGGATAACACAGAGTCGTTAACACTTGTCAAACTTTATCGCCGTACATTCCTTTATCAGCTCCGTAAACCTTGTACTGCCCCTTTGACGTAAGAACACAGTTCCCATTACCTTTTGTCCAATCTATGAAAGTGAGTAATAACAGTGACAACGAATCTCTCTACTTTAACCTGTTACGAACCCCTAAGCAATCTGACTATATTTGTTTACACGGAGCATGATTTTTACCTCCAGGAAAATAATAGGTGATATTTGAATGATTTTGGTGCGTAGGAAACGAAACTGATAATACTTTTCGCACATCACGTCACAGTTTTGAGGTGTTACATGAAATATATCCCTTTGGGTATCCGATGGTACAATTTGTACCATACGGGTATTTCATGGTACATTGCGTTATAACTCTCCTATTTGAGCTTTTTCGTCCGTTTTTTTTTTTCAAGTCCAGAGGCATTGTAGAAGACCTTACGTATGGTTTCACACCTTCCTGCGTCGAGACATAGGAGGTGATGACGTCATAATTCTAAAATATATTTTCTTTTATTAAGCCATGTTCATTATTTTTTGGCGGGTTTATTTTTGCACGTAGAAGATTGAAATTTTGGACAAACATTCAGTCTACCGAGTAGTATTTACCAGATTTCTGCGTTAAAACAGGGGGGAGGATCCAGAGGGGCAAAAAGTTGAAAAAAAGGGATATTTTTACCAAAAAATCCTTTTCTTAGGGATTTTCCCACCTTAGATACATGATGGAGACATGTGAATGATACCGCCTGAAAGGCTGTTCTATTCTGAAGAAAATGATGTGCAAACCATGATACTAGGGTAATTAGGAATGTCTCAGGGAATTTTTTAAAAAAATCCTTCTGTATACGGGAAAATGGTACATTGTCGGTATATATAGTTTTGGCGAGCTTACTTTTGCACTTAGAAGATTGAAATTGTGCACAAACATTCAGTCCACCAAGTAATATTTAACATATTCTTGTTTTAGATTTCTGCGTTAAAACAGGGGGTCCAGAGGGGCTAAAAGTTGATAAAAGGGCTATTTAGACCCAAAAAATCCTTTTTTGGGGGGGGATTTTCCCGCCTTAGATACATGATGGAGACATGTGAATTATACCGCCTGAAAGGCAGTTGTATTCTGAAGAGAATGATTGGCAGATTATAGTCCTAGGGTAAATAAAGATGTCTCAGGATTTTTTTTTTTTTTTTTTTTTTTACCTGAGATCATGGTGTTTTGCGGTATTTGGGGGCATTGTGGGAATTATTGATAAAATTTCTCCTGCCCTTAGTATTCAAGATAGAAACTTGAAATTTGGCACAACATTTAGTATACCAAGTACTATTTATCAGATTTTTTTACGAGCCAGTTCTAGTAATTCTCCCTCAAAAAGCTCGCTTATTCACTTCCTTCTTCTCCTTATTTGTTTTCCAAAAAGTGACTTTATACCTACCTTCTATAATTGAGCCATTTTTTTCATGGATTCCTGTGGTCTGGTGTAAAACTGTGGAGACTCAAAAAACACGGAAGTCTAAAAAATAGCAGTATTCTGTTGGTATTATTACACGAAAACCTCAAATATAACTTTCAAGCTTTTAGATTGCACGCAACTCTCGTTGAGTTCACTCTTACCACCATGAATTCCTTGTACTCATGATGTATCAAACTGAAAACATTTTTTTCTTTTAATTCAATTTAACTTTCATTCTTTAAGAAGTGTTTCAGAACTCACAGTGAAGATTGAACAATGTATCTGTCTATATGCATCTCACAATAGTCTCTTTCTTTTCCGTCTGACAAGTCAAATCAGATCTTTATCAGATTGTTCACATGAACATTGATTTACAAAAGAGAAGTTCGGTGACATGTTCAATTTTAATCTGTGTAAAAATATCAGATAAAAATATCTAAAACTTCATCTCTTGTATTTAAAATGAAACATAACTTTCAAAATAAATCTTTTCCGATCTGATATGTACTATTTACACACAAGTACATTTGTAAACGTTTTAGGAATCAGAGTTTGAGATGTTGCTTTGAATGACCGACCTACGAGTTGATTCGAAATCACAAATTGAAATGAAAGTGACAATATAAAAATTTAGAAAGAATTAACTTTCACTTACTTTTCATTAACAGCAAATCTAAAAAAAAATCCGGGAAGTTCACGTTAAGTGTGATGCAATTGACTTTTCCTACATATAACTTATGAGGGAAGTAAATAAAGTTCTGTTTCAATCTGTATTCAATTATTAAATATGCTCCTTTGTGGCTAAGTGTTTAACGAATGCGCTCTTGTTCATAGTAGGTCAGATACGACTTTATCAACTCTACAAGAACAACGCGTTTTCATTAGCTCATGTATCACAACGTGAGTTCATATAAGACCCGAATCTTTAGAGTAGTTATATTAGGTTAAGTTAGGTTGAAGGAGGTTAGGTTAGGTAAGGTAATGTGATATTGGATTATTTTAAGCTAGTGAGGTTAGGTTAGGCTAGGTTAGTGAGGTGAGGTTACGTTACGTTAAGTTAGGTTAGTGAGGTGAGGTGAGTTAGATTAAGCTAGTGAAGTGAGGTTAGGTTAGATCATCTTATAGATCTTATGTTAGGTTATCTAATCTTATACATCTTAGGTTAGGTTAGGTCAGGTTTAATTTTGTTAGTAAGGTGAGGTTAGGTTAGGTTATTTTAGTTGTGATTAGGTTAAGTGAAGTTAGGTTTGTTAGGCAATATCATATTATAGATCTTAGGTTAGGTCATATAATAATCTTATACGTCTTATGCTAGGTTAGGTTTCTTAGGCTATATTATCTTATACATCTTAAGTGTATTATGCATTTTATATTTGTCGATATATTTGGTTTCTTTGTTTATATAAGATAGTGTAGAATACATAATAATGAAGTTTATCTTCAAGGTGATAGCAGATTTTTGGTGGAACGGTTTAGTGTACACTTACTGCCATTCTTCTCATAAATTACTTTTCGTTGTAACAAGTCTGCATCATCATCATTATTAGCATCAGCTTCAAATTCATACTTTTCTTGTTCATCCTGTTCCACATTATCCTCATTTTCACTTAATGGTTCATTAACGTAGGACATATCCTCACCTGATTCATCTAAAATGCGTGCAATGTCTTCCTGACTCGAATACTTTCCCCATTTCTAATGAAATTGCCTCTCTAGAATATATTTTGCTATATGTTTGTTCAAAAGAAAAAAAAAATGTTTCGTTAATCAGCGTTGGATCATATATAACTCCAGCACTCAAGACAGCAGAAATTACTGCACTAACACAACAATGCAACATGCATTTTCAACAGCATGCTCTGAACTGAAGCTAGACGAAATATCGTGTTTCACTTTCACAATGGTGCAATCACATAACGTATTGTGTATGGACTGGGGTCGCCGGTGATCCCACGTTGTGATTGTAGGGTTAAGTACTATATTCAAATATATAATAAGTAGTAGTGTTACGAGTACATTGCGTTAAGAAGTTTGGTTTGAATGTACTATATTTAATCAACTATTATTTAAACCGAAATTGGTAGCAATTTTTTCTCTTTAGTTTTAGTAGAGAGATTACAGTGTAGATGGAATACATTCTTGAGAACCTTAACTGATTACAGATAACCGGTTCTCTCTACCTGTTATCGTTTTCAATGTATTAAAAAAAGAAATGTTAAATTCTGGAAATAGGGCCTAAGCAACTTTCCAGTTTTAATCATCTGTATGTTCTCCGTATTTATTCGGTTTAAGGACCATAAGCTTGTTCTGTTGGACTTTGCTTATCAAAAGATTTCTAAAACTGCCTTACTGCCCCCAAAATCTGAAATTCAGGATGGGGATGGAGGCAGTTGCCCTCCTGTCCCACTGACGCCCCTGTCTAGGGGCTGTCGTATGAAACCATCCACTGTCCTTTCGCATGGTTTTAGTTAAATTTTTCTGGCTCTTGACTCCGAAAATATTACATTTTGTAATAGAATTCATTTGCTGAGCAATACTGAACTTTATTAAAAATTGATTGAGATCCATTGTACTGAGAACGCACAAAATATTACATTTCTTCAATAAATTATTGACTCATAATATTCTAGCACAACATCTGATGAGTCAGACACTTCCAAGTTTCATCATTCTCGCTCAAGCCTTTCTCAACACACAAGGATGATGAGGACTTTTGTTTTGCCATGTATATTGATAGATTGTGTGAAATCTCCATTTAAAATCTATCTAAAAAGCTTATTACAACCAAGAAAGTACTTACGAGAGTCATTGACAAGAATATGTAATAAAAGGGGGTCGTGATATGAAATAAGTTGAGAATTACTAATCTATACTGAAATATTCTGTACCCAACACAGTGTAGTCTTAACGAGAATAAAATAAATAAAAAAGTCTGTTTCGTTTTAAACTATTCAAAATGTTTAAAACATTGTTTTTTCGTTTGTGTTTTAAAACATGTTTAAAACATTTTGAACACCTTTTTCTTGTTTTAAACACTTGTTTTGTTTTGTTTTTTAATGTATTTTTTTCCAACCTGTAATAAATATTACGTGTTGTTAATGCATGAGCTCTTAATTTATGGGAATTACACTTTAGAAACAAGTATTTTTTTATGCCACTTACTTGATTTATATTAATAATGATTTTTTTTTTAAATTTGTACTTTTATATGATAAATATCTATAAACGTATGAATATTAGGTTTATTCCCAGGCCTGGGTGTTTAATATATATTAAGTGTAAATATGAAGTTAATCATTTATTTCATATATATATGTATATTAATCTGAATATTGTATACAAACTGTATATTTATTTATTTATTTATTTATTTAAGCATTGCAGCTCATATAGATAAAAATGAATCTTTTAGTTTTAAAGATAGATAGAAACACTGGTCCATTAGAAGCTACAGTTTTAGTCCACATGTGTTACAGAGAAACGGAAACAATATAGGAGGGGAGGTAGTTAGCGTCCTTCCTTTTTTCAAAGTTAAAAATCTTTTCTTTCGTTTGGCTAGGGAACTTTTCCTATTCATATTCTGCAACGTGTCTCCCGATTCGTATATAAGAGATCCCTGTTCTCTTGGTCAGGGTTGTTCTTTCAGAAACCATTGGATCACATGGCTACATAAGGCCTTCGGTCCTGGGTTAATGTGGATCAACCATTTTTGTTTTTAAGTCAACTTCGAGGACTTTTTTCTTTTTGTCAGGTCTATGCAATGAAAGGCTTGCTGGTTAGGTGGTCTTGCGTACGGCCAAGTAGGGAGATAGGATACATAGTTTAATAATTTAAAATGTTAACTTTTTCTTAAGGTATAGGAATTTTCGATTTTCTTAAGTTTGTTCCCCTGCTAGGAATTATGTTTAGTTAAATGAGATTTTATTAAGGTGATGGTTTGATAAACCTTTGGTTAGGTCTTATGAATGATATTCCCGAACTCAAACGGTTTTGGGTAAGATCCATTTTATGATTGAGAATTTGTTTCTCAAACCTTGCGTAGTTTTTACATGCTGTAATTTTGTTTTCCTGTCTTAACCTGTGATAGGGATTGGCCCTTGTAAAAGGGTCAAGTTTTCTGGTCTCATTAGTGAGAAACCGATGCATAGGGCACGACCTACTTTAAGGGCCATTTTCTTGTCTCATAATGAGACTGTTTTTTACCTTATCCTCACCTATATCCTCATAAAGATTTTTAGCTAGGCATCCCGAACACAGTTTTTCTTGTATACGAGGATTCTGTGTAGCTAGGACCAGCCTTTCTTCTAATGAGAAAATTGCTTTTAAATTTAAGGCTAAGATGAGCTGTTGCATCAGTGAGGACAGCAATAAGCTTATGCCACAGGACCCTCAACATTTAAAGAACTTTTAGAGGACTAGAGAATTTACATTAGGTATGTACTGGCTCGGAGTGAGAGCCTATACAGATAGAAACACTTCAGAGTTTGCAGTGAAGAATCTGGGGGAATAACTCTGCGTGTGCGATTACTAAAAATTTATTATTGGTTTATCTATCTTGGAAATAAAAGGATCATCAAAAAAATGGTGTTTTGTCTTTAAAATAAAAAAAGTCAGTAGTATAGATTTAGTATGGTGACCATAAAAGAGATGCGACAGTTGATAAGAGATAGTTTATCGCTTGTTTAATTAAGGATAAGGGGAGTATCGAAGGAGGTGATGAAATAGGGTCAGTTTTTTTTTCCTGCAGATAGATGACGAAAGGAAAGGTTGAATGACCACTACGAAGGTCACAGTGGATGGTCCCTGGTTTGTAGGACCACAATGGATGACCCCTGGAAATGACCCCAGGACCCATTGCCCCCTGTGCAGGACCTATACGAACAGTATGTGAGAACTTTACAAGCTACATGTTAAAAATGTGAGAGCAGATAAAAGGAAATGGTTCCCTTTCCTGAATGCATGACCCCTGGAAATGACTTCCAGGACCCATTGCCCCTATGCAGGACCTATACGAACAGTATGTGAGAACTTTACAAGCTACCTGTTAAAAAGATGTGAGCATATTTTAATGTTTTGTATGGCAAGCCATACTCCTTGCTAAAAAGGTGGGAGCAAATAAAAGGAAATGGTTCCCAGGACTACAGTGGATGACTCCCAGGACCCATTGCCCCCTGTGCAGGACCCACATTATTTATTCCTACGCTTCATTAGAAGCTACCTGTTAAAAAGATGTGAGAATATATATAATTGATTAGAAGCTACCTGTTAAAAAGATGTGAGCATCCCTTGACTTGAAAAAAGTGAAAAGTTAAAAATAAGCCCCTCCCCCTCCTACAAGTATACTATGAAAAGGGTAATATTTATTAAAAATTATTTTTTTTTTACTTGTGAGCTGAAGAGTAAGTGCCATAGATATCCTTCCTTGAGAGCCGTTGAAATTGAAATGAACGAGCGAAAAGCCGTTTGGCTTGGCTTTAGTGACGTCAAGATTAACTTTGTACCGTATCAGAATGATAAAACTGATTGACCTATATGATTAAGCTAGACTTTACTTATTTACACGAAAGAGAAATTAATTGCAATCATCTACAAACATTTGTATGAATTGAACTTAATGAGAACTCTGAATAACAATCACGTGCAAGGTTAAAAACCTTTATTATTGACAACCATGAGTGATATCTAACAGAGTTAATCACAGATGGATCACGAGTTTATGTGTCTAAGTTTAAATGATATTGACGATAGAGAAAAAATAAACCGATAATCACGAGAACTGATGGGTTATTGAACGCTTGCCCTATTACAAACTGAACTTGTATTTGTAAATATATATAAACAATTTGGAAATGTTATTACTTAGAGATAACCAGAGAATGGCGAAAACATTTATTTTGTTATTAGAATTTAATACTAAAAAAAATAAACTGCAACTTTAGAGATTAATACCTTGAACTGCACAATTATTATTATTATTATTATTATTATTATTGTATCGATTTAATGTCCACGGTGAGAACATTGAGCATGCACCACTTCTATGCAATAAAGCATATGGACTTATGGGTAAAAAAAATGGTTCCACCTATACTAAATAAAGTACTTATATATAAATCCCTATGTTCCCTTTTTTATATATTATAATTGTTGCTACTGAGAGTGCCTTTATAGTAATTAATTGTGTGATTTTACGTGTGTGTGTGTGTGTGTGTGTGTGTGTGTGTGTGTTTGCTATTTTTAAAAAGTTTGGACGACCAGCGAAAATTGTAAGTTATTATTGTAGTTGATGTATATATTCACACATATTCATTGACGCGCCTTTTGTACATTAATATTTAAACCTAGGGCTAACGAACAAATGTAAAATTGTAATTCACTTTAAAAGTATAACACATAATCGTTAACGTGCCACCACAGGCATTTACATTGAAACGTGAGAAAAAAGTGATTATTTGTAAAACATTTTGGCATTAATGCTACGCGTTTGTTTGAAATACTATTTATGTTGCACGCTTACACAAAAGATTAATTTTTATTATAGCAAACATTTACGGAAATAATTTTAAAATGCAATTTCCCCCTAACATATGTTGGTTACGCCTTTGTTATAATTGCACTTACGCGAAAGCGAAATAAAAATTACTGTGTGCACCTAGCACATATTGGTTGCACTTTTTAAAATTTCACGTACGCGAAAGCGAAATAAAAATTACTGTGTTCACCTAACACATGTTGGTTGCACTTTTTAAAATTGCACGTACGCGAACATAAAATAAAAATTACTGTGTTGACCTAGCATATATTGGTTGCACTTTTTTAAAATTGCACTAACACGAAAGCGAAATAAAAAATTACTGTGTTCACCTAACACATATTGGTTGCAGTTTTTACAATTGCACGTACGCGAAAGCGAAATAAAAAATTACTGTGTACACCTAGCACAAGCTGTTTGTACTTTTAAAATTGCACGTACGCTAATACGTCCACCAGCTTACATTTAAGAACGCATTATAAAATAGTTTGTGTTATATAACTTCCGCGGACAAATTAGTTGCCTAGCACAAAATTTAAATTGCCTATTCATTATTAAACTAAGCTAAGATGGCTATACTTGGTAACGCGCCTTTACTGGAAAACTACATGTTTTTTACTAAGCTAACCTAAAATGTTTATATTTGCTAATGTGCCTTAGTGGAAAACCACATTTTTTTACTAAGCTATTGTAACGTAACCGTCGCTAACGCGCCATTACTGGAAAACCATATGGTTTTTTACTAAACTAACCTAAACTGGTTATAATTGCTAACGCTACCTATCGTAACGTAACCATCGCTAACGCGCCTTTACCGTATAACCTAACTTAACGCAGCATTATTTACCTTTGATAATAATGTATAAAATAATAATTATTTTGTTTTAACTTGTTGTTACGCGTTTGCTAATACTGAATAATTGCTTGAAAATGCACACCGACTTTGCCCTACCCTGAACCACTTGTTTGCGCGGTGGTTTTACCCTGCCCTGAACCACATGGTTGCGCGACGGTTTTACCCTGCCCTAAACCACTTGTTTGCGCGGTGGTTTTACCCTGCCCTGAACCACATGGTTGCGCGACGGTTTTACCCTGCCCTAAACCACTTGGTTGCGCGACGGTTTTACCCTGCCCTAAACCACGTGGTTGCGCGACGGTTTTACCCTGCCCTGCCCTGAACACTTGTTGCCGCGGATGTTTTTTTTTCATATAAATGGACATCGACTGCTACGGCTTGAACTATTTATTGTACGCATACTTTCGTATAAATGCACGCACGCATGGGCACCAATTGCCACGCTTTTAAAACTAATAAATGTAATTAAAGCACGCATGCTTCCGTATAAATGCAGGCACGTTTTTCCACATGGACATCGACTGCTACGGCTTGAACTATTTATTGTACGCATACTTCCGTATAAATGCACGCACGTTTTTCCACATGGAAATCGACTGCTACGGCTAGAACTAATAAATATACGCATGCTTCCGTATAAATGCAAGTATTTTTTCCAAATGGACTTGCACTGCCATACGTTTAAACTAATAAATGTAATTATTGTACACATGCTTCCGTATAAATGCACGCACGTTTTTCCACATGGAAATCGACTGCTACGGCTAGAAATTAATAAATATAAACATGCTTCCGTATAAATGCACGCACGTTTTTTTCACATGGACACCATTTGCTAAACAATTGTTTAATGTATATAAAAAATCACGTTTATATTTTAATAATAAATTAAGCACAACACATAAAATCATGTACATATATATCAAGAATCACGAAAACCACAGGAATAGAAAGTTGAAAATATATTATCCCTAGTGGAAGCGAGCTGTTTTATGATTTTGTAAGCAGATACATACTAAATAATACATAATAAAAGCATATACATACTAAATAATTTATTGCTAAAAATATTAAACTTACCTTTATAAATTCTTCTTATTATAACACATATCTAATGATTCCACATGAAAAGCACTTGTAAGCGGCGTGTCTGGTTACATTGGAAAGAACAGGAAGTGACTCAACTTCCTGTAGCAGTGTTGGTAAATCTTAATACTTTGTGTTTAGTTAGAGAATGGTAATGGAAGATTTTTGATTTAAAGAGATTAATAAATAAGAAATCATTATGAAATGGGGAATTGTTTTTGGTATACTTTATTTACAAGCGCAGAAAAAGTATTTGTGTTGCCTAGTTTGTAAAATAAAAATAAATGAAAATGCTTTAGGTCATTTTGTATTGTAGCCTATAGGAATATGAGCCGATTCACTACCCTTTATGATATTTAGACCGCAAAACACAGACTATAATGTAACACATTTGCTTATTTTATGGATTTTGCGATGGATTATTTACGCAAACTAGAATGCGGAGACAATTTAGTAAGACACAATGTGTTAGTAACAGAGAAAAAAGGGGGCAAACTAAGAATAGTTAAGGTCTATTTAGGTGGTAATCAGGGGTTAGTTACGGAATACTAAAGATAGGCAGGGAATAATTAGAGTATACTAAAGATAATCAAGGGGGTAGTTACGGGATACTAAAGATGGTTAGGGACTATTTAGGGAATTTTTACAGGGGGAATACTAAAGAAAGTCATGGGGTATTCTAAGAATAAAAAGGACTATTCAAGGAATATTCAAAGGATATTCAAGGACTATTTAGGGGATATTCAAGGCATAGTTAGGGGATATTAAAGGAATATGTATGGTATATTCAAGAACTATTTAGGGGAAGCTTAATTATAGAGTACAGAATGAGGGCCTTTTCTTTTTTGTTATACTTAGTTTGAGAATGAATATTGCGGTGGGGCGCAGTACAGAATAAGGGCCTTTTCTTTTGTTATATTTAGTTTGAGAATAAATATTGCGGTGGGGCGCAGTACAGAATGAGGCCCATTTGTTTTGGTATATTTATTTTGAGAATAAATATTGCGGTGGGGCGCAGTACAGAATGAGACCTTTTTTTACGATACTTAGTTTCAGAATAAATATTGCGGTGGGGCGCAGTACAGAATGAGGGTCTTTTCTTTTGGTATATTTAGTTTGAGAATGAATATTGCTGTAGGCTGCAGTACAGAATGAGGTCCATTTGTTTTGGTATATTTAGTTTAAGTATAAATTTTGCGGTTGGCCGCAGTACAGAATGAGACCCTTTTTTTTGGTATATATATAGTTTTAGAATAAATTTTGTGCTGGGCTGCAGTACAGAATGAGGGCTTTTTCTTTTGGTATATATAGTTACAGAATAAATTTTGTGATGGGTTGCAGTACAGAATGAGATCCTTTTTTATATACTTAGATTGAGAATAAATTTTGTGATGGGGCAGAATGTTCCTTAGCTTATTTTAGAATTGCAATAAGGCAACATACATGTATACTGTTAACGCAAATGTGTATAAAATGGGCTTTAGGATATTTTAGGATTGGGATAAGCATACATAGATGTGTACTGTCAACGCAAATACGTATAGAATGGGCTTTAGGATATTTTAGGATTGGAATAAGCCTACATAGATATGTACTGTTATTGGAAACACGTATAGAATGTACCTTACGATATTTTAGGATTGGAATAAGGCTACATAGATATGTACTGTTAATGCAAAGGGATATAGAATGGGAATTGGAAAAAAATGGGCAGAGACCTGTTATTTTATGAATCCGTTTGCAGACGACTTAATACTATACTGAATGCTTTTGAGTTAAACCGCTAAGTGGCATTACTTAACATATGATTTTGTGAAAACATGGGTGAACTTGTTGAATATAATGATATATATATATTAACATAATATTTTATTTGGCATTATTTTGTATGTCCAACCATATTTGATCACCGTACTAAAGACGGAGTCTTGTTTTTGTACATCTATCACCGAAGAACTTAAGACATGAACTGAGGTTTTGCGCGCTTTGAAAACCCGGATGAACTGACCTTTGTACAATTAGATAAACTTGTTGAACGAGGAAACATCATGTGATGATGAGTAATTTTGACCGTTGATACATGACTAAACATCATGTGACTATGCCAGAAGAAGTAATTTTGACCATTGATACATGATTAAACATCATGTGATAAGTAATTGGGGTCATTGACGTATGACTAAACATTATGTGATAAGTAATTTGGGCTACAACAGTATGATTAAGTAACATGTGATTGATAACTAACCACGTTTGATTATGCATAAGGTGAACACGTGATGGGATGTTCACCAACAGATGAATAAACATTATATGACACTGCCACAAGTAATGTTGATTTTACGTATTGTGAACATGTGATGGGAACGCTATGATAAGATATTATAAAAGAAACTGTTAACGTACTACGAAATAAGATAGATAGGGTATTGAACTTATATGATTAAAGATCCTTGTTACTAATTAAGATTGGCAGAGCGTTAAATACACAAGCGAGAGATTACCAATGATAAATAAAACTGAATTTAACATTATAGATGTTTTGAACTTTGAAAAATTGTTGTTTTCGAAATAATATTTGTTTTAATAGGTCGGTTTAAAATATCATGTGGTTTGATTACAACATGATAGCATATTGTTTACGTGTTTTCCGTATATCATGTGCTTATGATGATGGGTTGTTTTCGAAATTATATTTGAAAAAATATAATGATCATGTGATATGACGTTGGTGATAAAATGTTTCCTTATATACTGGGGTTTGAAGAGAAGTTATTCATAGAGGCATCAACGCTGTAGAGTCGATTAAGAGTTAAGTAGAGAGGCAGATTTGAGATGGATTCTAATATTGAACCGGCATTGAAGAAGTTTAAGTCTTTAGACGCTCCGGAATCTCCAGAAATAATTATTGAGGAGGAGATTATTCATCTTAGACATGAACCGGTTTTAATTCCATTATCACCAGTGGGATCACCTTCATTATTGAGAGCATCAAATACTGGACCATTGTTTGGTACAACATTAAAAGTACCAGCAATGAAATGGACGCTGGATGTTGAGAAAGAAGAAGAAGCAAGACAATCACCACCACCACCACCAGCGATATATGTGGAGAATGAGGAAGCAAGACCCCCATCGCCGGATTTATTTATTGAAGAGGAGGAAGAAGGAAGAACAGCAGCAAAACCACCATTGATATATGTGGAGGAGGAAGAAGGAAGAACAGCAGCACAACCACCATTGATATATGTGGAGGAGGAGGAAGAAGGAAGAACACCATCACAACTACCATTGATATATATGAATGAGAAAGAAGCAACACCAGCACAACCACCATTGATATATGTGGAGGATGAGGAAGCAAGACCCCCATCACCAGATTTATTTATTGAAGAGGATGAAGAAGCAAGGTTTCCATCATTATATGTGGATACGGAGGAAGCAAGACCACCATTGACAAGTTTATTCATTGAAGAGGAGGAAGAAGCAAGACCACCAATGTCACATGTAAAGGAGGAAGAAGAAGAAAGGCCCCCATCGCCAGACTTATTTAGTGAGGTGGAAGAAGAGGAAATTTTTCGTTTATTTGAGGAATTGGACGAATGTAAACCTGATACACCAATTGCAAGTGTTACACCATCACCACAAAAGGAACCAATGGATTTATCAGTGCGACGAAAAGAAAAGTGTGAGTGCGGTTTTGATATTGTGGACAAAAACTGTGTACATAAAAGTATTTTAAATTGGAAACCTGAAAATGTATTATTGTGTCAAGGCTGCGCCTTTAATTTTTACAATCAGCTTGCACATCATTGTTTGCTGACAAACCAACTGTCATTGGAGGCGGAAGCATGGGTTATTATGTCAAGAGAAAATGTAAGAAACGACGTTTATATTATTTATTTGATTTCACATGCTAATATGTATGTTAATGAACAATTGTTTAAGAAACAATATAATGAATTATTACAAAATCCGAAATATATTGAAGAATTACCCAATATACTATTGGAGAAAGATAGAAATGTAACATTTAAAGCATGATTTTTGTATACATATTTTGTTTTGTACTTATTTTATTTCTTTGTATTATTATTTTCCTTGTATATATTTTTTTTGTTAGTGAAATAAATATTTAGCCAAAATTTTATTTTTGATTTTTATTTATTATTAAAAACTTTTCCTGAATAATAATAAAAATAGGTAATATACTATTATTGGGTATAAGAATTGGTATTTACAATGAGCTTTAATCCGAAGAAACTTATTTTCCAAATACCCAAATTGTAAATTATAAAAAGTTATACGTTAATTAGAAATGCAATATGAAAACTGTAGAAACTTTTTCATATACATATGGTATAAAAATTTCAAAACAAGTTTAAAACAAAATGAAAATGAAAATAAAAATACAAGTTTAAAAACAAAATGCAAAATAAAAATAAAAATACAAGTTTAAAAACTAAATGCAAAAAAACGCAAACTAAAAAAAGTTTTCTTACATGCATGCATTATAAAATGCACAAGTAAATTTTATGACATGTGAATTTTGTCTTGTTATATGCACATGTTAAAGTTTTTTTTACTTGCATGAATTAATTTTCACAGAATACTTTAAGTATAATAATATTGTAAAACGCATTTACACAAAAGAAAAATACATTTAAGGAAATAATAAAAAAAATGAAAACAAGTAATATACACTGATAAAATTTTATTCAAAATAAGATATACACACAGATACATTTGTATTTTTAATAATGTTAACATTCTTTGATATATTGTTTAATACATTCAAAATTTATATTAGTATATGCACAATTACATATTGCACAGTTTTCTGCTAATTTATACACATTGTTTTTATTATTTACAAATTGATTAACAGAAGAGTTTTCATTACAACTTTTTAAAATGCGGATTATATAGTAAATCTTTTTGTAAAAATAATTTGGTAATTAATTCAATGTTGTCTTTGTTTAATAACATGTTATATAATGTACATGTAAATTCCAAATCATCAATTTCAGTATGAGAATGCAGTGCTGCAAATTGTTCATATAAATCATCAAAAGTGTGTGCGCTTACCATTGTACGCCATGCATTATAACATAACATATTATAGTCCGAAGTAATACAATCGTGTTCTTCTATTTTGCTTCTGTTTTGAAAACATCCGTAACATAAAAGTTCTCGATGTGGTTTCCAACGGGCAATACACATTAACACAGTGTTCTTTGATAGAAAAAGAAGAACAATGATATTCACATTCCTCGTATCTATTTAGGAAAATACACCGGTGTTTACAATAACGATTTTTGAAACACATTTTTAGCCTTTTCAAGATATACTTCTCTTAAATCAAAAATATGATAATCAATAAATGTAATTTCCTGATATGTATAGTTAAATTTGTTTATAAGATTTGGATTAATGTTGGTATTTATATACTTTACATAAATTTTCAAATATTGTTTTATTATTTGATCACGTGTTGATTTTTTAATTAGGAAATTCCACACAACAGTATTTAATTCCTCATCGGTTTCAGTTAAACATTTATGTGCAGTTTTATTTTCACTACGATTTGCACAACCTTCACAAAGTAAAGGTTCAGAAAGTTTATAATTTTCTAGTAATTGTTTTACACAAATTTCAATTATGTTATTAGGAGTACAATTACACTTTACGTCGTTAAATATAAAATTATCATTAAAAATTGTATTTTCACTTGTTACTTTCTTTTCAAATGGTATTTCACTTAATTCTTTGAAACTTCTTCTATACACTTGTTCGGGTATTGACTCCTGTGTTGGAAATATTATGCGACATGTATCATTTTCTTCAGGAATTTCAGGATCATTTGGATTAACAAGTATAATTTTCTTTTGTTTTTTAAGTTGAAACTGTTTTTCACGTGGTGAGATATACTTAGACTCTAAAGTATTACTTTTGGATAATAAAAGACTAGTTTGAATTTCACCTTTTTGTTTTTTATTATAAGAACTTGAAAATGGTTTTATATGTAGTGATGTATTTCATTTTCGTTTGCACTAGCTGAAACAGACGGCCTTTGAATGTACATTTTATCATGGTAGAATCCGCTTTATATCAGTATGAGTCATGACCTGATTTATAATCACAAACCTGCGCAGAAGATTGAGCATATGCTTCTTTTTCTAGATTTCCAGGAAATCTTATGCAAAAAGGCTTATGCTCAATCTTCTGCGCAGGTTTGTGATTATAAATCAGGTCATGACTCATACTGATATAAAGCGGATTCTACCATGATAAAATGTACATTCAAAGGCCGTCTGTTTCAGCTAGTGCAAAACGAAAAAGAAATACATCACTACATATAAAACCATTTTCAAGTTCTTATAATAAAAAACAAAAAGGTGAAATTCAAACTAGTCTTTTATTATCCAAAAGTAATACCGTAGAGTCTAAGTATATTTCACCACGTGAAAAACAGTTTCAACTTAAAAAACAAAAGAAAATTATACTTGTTAATCCAAATGATCCTGAAATTCCTGAAGAAAATGATACATGTCGCATAATATTTCCAACACAGGAGTCAATACCCGAACAAGTGTATAGAAGAAGTTTCAAAGAATTAAGTGAAATACCATTTGAAAAGAAAGTAACAAGTGAAAATACAATTTTTAATGATAATTTTATATTTAACGACGTAAAGTGTAATTGTACTCCTAATAACATAATTGAAATTTGTGTAAAACAATTACTAGAAAATTATAAACTTTCTGAACCTTTACTTTGTGAAGGTTGTGCAAATCGTAGTGAAAATAAAACTGCACATAAATGTTTAACTGAAACCGATGAGGAATTAAATACTGTTGTGTGGAATTTCCTAATTAAAAAATCAACACGTGATCAAATAATAAAACAATATTTGAAAATTTATGTAAAGTATATAAATACCAACATTAATCCAAATCTTATAAACAAATTTAACTATACATATCAGGAAATTACATTTATTGATTATCATATTTTTGATTTAAGAGAAGTATATCTTGAAAAGGCTAAAAATGTGTTTCAAAAATCGTTATTGTAAACACCGGTGTATTTTCCTAAATAGATACGAGGAATGTGAATATCATTGTTCTTCTTTTTCTATCAAAGAACACTGTGTTAATGTGTATTGCCCGTTGGAAACCACATCGAGAACTTTTATGTTACGGATGTTATCAAAACAGAAGCAAAATAGAAGAACACGATTGTATTACTTCGGACTATAATATGTTATGTTATAATGCATGGCGTACAATGGTAAGCGCACAAACTTTTGATGATTTATATGAACAATTTGCAGCACTGCATTCTCATACTGAAATTGATGATTGGGAATTTACATGTACATTATATAACATGTTATTAAACAAAGACAACATTGAATTAATTACCAAATTATTTTTACAAAAAGATTTACTATATAATCCGCATTTTAAAAAGTTGTAATGAAAACTCTTCTGTTAATCAATTTGTAAATAATAAAAACAATGTGTATAAATTAGCAGAAAACTGTGCAATATGTAATTGTGCATATACTAATATAAATTTTGAATGTATTAAACAATATATCAAAGAATGTTAACATTATTAAAAATACAAATGTATCTGTGTGTATATCTTATTTTGAATAAAATTTTATCAGTGTATATTACTTGTTTTCATTTTTTTTATTATTTCCTTAAATGTATTTTTCTTTTGTGTAAATGCGTTTTACAATATTATTATACTTAAAGTATTCTGTGAAAATTAATTCATGCAAGTAAAAAAAACTTTAACATGTGCATATAACAAGACAAAATTCACATGTCATAAAATTTACTTGTGCATTTTATAATGCATGCATGTAAGAAAACTTTTTTTAGTTTGCGTTTTTTTTGCATTTAGTTTTTAAACTTGTATTTTTATTTTTATTTTGCATTTTGTTTTTAAACTTGTATTTTTATTTTCATTTTCATTTTGTTTTAAACTTGTTTTGAAATTTTTATACCATATGTATATGAAAAAGTTTCTACAGTTTTCATATTGCATTTCTAATTAACGTATAACTTTTTATAATTTACAATTTGGGTATTTGGAAAATAAGTTTCTTCGGATTAAAGCTCATTGTAAATACCAATTCTTATACCCAATAATAGTATATTACCTATTTTTATTATTATTCAGGAAAAGTTTTTAATAATAAATAAAAATCAAAAATAAAATTTTGGCTAAATATTTATTTCACTAACAAAAAAATATATACAAGCAAAATAATAATACAAAGAAATAAAATAAGTACAAAACAAAATATGTATACAAAAATCATGCTTTAAATGTTACATTTCTATCTTTCTCCAATAGTATATTGGGTAATTCTTCAATATATTTCGGATTTTGTAATAATTCATTATATTGTTTCTTAAACAATTGTTCATTAACATACATATTAGCATGTGAAATCAAATAAATAATATAAACGTCGTTTCTTACATTTTCTCTTGACATAATAACCCATGCTTCCGCCTCCAATGACAGTTGGTTTGTCAGCAAACAATGATGTGCAAGCTGATTGTAAAAATTAAAGGCGCAGCCTTGACACAATAATACATTTTCAGGTTTCCAATTTAAAATACTTTTATGTACACAGTTTTTGTCCACAATATCAAAACCGCACTCACACTTTTCTTTTCGTCGCACTGATAAATCCATTGGTTCCTTTTGTGGTGATGGTGTAACACTTGCAATTGGTGTATCAGGTTTACATTCGTCCAATTCCTCAAATAAACGAAAAATTTCCTCTTCTTCCACCTCACTAAATAAGTCTGGCGATGGGGGCCTTTCTTCTTCTTCCTCCTTTACATGTGACATTGGTGGTCTTGCTTCTTCCTCCTCTTCAATGAATAAACTTGTCAATGGTGGTCTTGCTTCCTCCGTATCCACATATAATGATGGAAACCTTGCTTCTTCATCCTCTTCAATAAATAAATCTGGTGATGGGGGTCTTGCTTCCTCATCCTCCACATATATCAATGGTGGTTGTGCTGGTGTTGCTTCTTTCTCATTCATATATATCAATGGTAGTTGTGATGGTGTTCTTCCTTCTTCCTCCTCCTCCACATATATCAATGGTGGTTGTGCTGCTGTTCTTCCTTCTTCCTCCTCCACATATATCAATGGTGGTTTTGCTGCTGTTCTTCCTTCTTCCTCCTCTTCAATAAATAAATCCGGCGATGGGGGTCTTGCTTCCTCATTCTCCACATATATCGCTGGTGGTGGTGGTGGTGATTGTCTTGCTTCTTCTTCTTTCTCAACATCCAGCGTCCATTTCATTGCTGGTACTTTTAATGTTGTACCAAACAATGGTCCAGTATTTGATGCTCTCAATAATGAAGGTGATCCCACTGGTGATAATGGAATTAAAACCGGTTCATGTCTAAGATGAATAATCTCCTCCTCAATAATTATTTCTGGAGATTCCGGAGCGTCTAAAGACTTAAACTTCTTCAATGCCGGTTCAATATTAGAATCCATCTCAAATCTGCCTCTCTACTTAACTCTTAATCGACTCTACAGCGTTGATGCCTCTATGAATAACTTCTCTTCAAACCCCAGTATATAAGGAAACATTTTATCACCAACGTCATATCACATGATCATTATATTTTTTCAAATATAATTTCGAAAACAACCCATCATCATAAGCACATGATATACGGAAAACACGTAAACAATATGCTATCATGTTGTAATCAAACCACATGATATTTTAAACCGACCTATTAAAACAAATATTATTTCGAAAACAACAATTTTTCAAAGTTCAAAACATCTATAATGTTAAATTCAGTTTTATTTATCATTGGTAATCTCTCGCTTGTGTATTTAACGCTCTGCCAATCTTAATTAGTAACAAGGATCTTTAATCATATAAGTTCAATACCCTATCTATCTTATTTCGTAGTACGTTAACAGTTTCTTTTATAATATCTTATCATAGCGTTCCCATCACATGTTCAAAATACGTAAAATCAACATTACTTGTGGCAGTGTCATATAATGTTTATTCATCTGTTGGTGAACATCCCATCACGTGTTCACCTTATGCATAATCAAACGTGGTTAGTTATCAATCACATGTTACTTAATCATACTGTTGTAGCCCAAATTACTTATCACATAATGTTTAGTCATACGTCAATGACCCCAATTACTTATCACATGATGTTTAATCATGTATCAATGGTCAAAATTACTTCTTCTGGCATAGTCACATGATGTTTAGTCATGTATCAACGGTCAAAATTACTCATCATCACATGATGTTTCCTCGTTCAACAAGTTTATCTAATCGTACAAAGGTCAGTTCATCCGGGTTTTCAAAGCGCGCAAAACCTCAGTTCATGTCTTAAGTTCTTCGGTGATAGATGTACAAAAACAAGACTCCGTCTTTAGTACGGTGATCAAATATGGTTGGACATACAAAATAATGCCAAATAAAATATTATGTTAATATATATATATCATTATATTCAACAAGTTCACCCATGTTTTCACAAAATCATATGTTAAGTAATGCCACTTAGCGGTTTAACTCAAAAGCATTCAGTATAGTATTAAGTCGTCTGCAAACGGATTCATAAAATAACAGGTCTCTGCCCATTTTTTCCAATTCCCATTCTATATCCCTTTGCATTAACAGTACATATCTATGTAGCCTTATTCCAATCCTAAAATATCGTAAGGTACATTCTATACGTGTTTCCAATAACAGTACATATCTATGTAGGCTTATTCCAATCCTAAAATATCCTAAAGCCCATTCTATACGTATTTGCGTTGACAGTACACATCTATGTATGCTTATCCCAATCTTAAAATATCCTAAAGCCCATTTTATACACATTTGCGTTAACAGTATACATGTATGTTGCCTTATTGCAATTCTAAAATAAGCTAAGGAACATTCTGCCCCATCACAAAATTTATTCTCAATCTAAGTATATAAAAAAAGGCTCTCATTCTGTACTGCAACCCATCACAAAATTTATTCTGTAACTATATATACCAAAAGAAAAAGCCCTCATTCTGTACTGCAGCCCAGCACAAAATTTATTCTAAAACTATATATATACCCAAAAAAAGGGTCTCATTCTGTACTGCGGCCAACCGCAAAATTTATACTTAAACTAAATATACCAAAACAAATGGACCTCATTCTGTACTGCAGCCTACAGCAATATTCATTCTCAAACTAAATATACCAAAAGAAAAGATCCTCATTCTGTACTGCGCCCCACCGCAATATTTATTCTGAAACTAAGTATCGTAAAAAAAAGGTCTCATTCTGTACTGCGCCCCACCGCAATATTTATTCTCAAACTAAATATACCAAAACAAATTGACCTCATTCTGTACTGCGCCCCACCGCAATATTTATTCTCAAACTAAATATAACAAAAGAAAAGGCCCTTATTCTGTACTGCGCCCCACCGCAATATTCATTCTCAAACTAAGTATAACAAAAAAGAAAAGGCCCTCATTCTGTACTCTATAATTAAGCTTCCCCTAAATAGTTCTTGAATATACCATAAATATTCCTTTAATATCCCCTAAATATGCCTTGAATATCCCCTAAATAGTCCTTGAATATCCTTTGAATATTCCTTGAATAGTCCTTTTTTATTCTTAGTATACCCCATGACTTTCTTTAGTATTCCGTAACTAACCCCTGATTACCACCTAAATAGACCTTAACTGTTCTTAGTTTGCCCCCTTTTTTCTCTGTTACTAACACATTGTGTCTTACTAAATTGTCTCCGCATTCTAGTTTGCGTAAATAATCCATCGCAAAATCCATAAAATAAGCAAATATTTTACATTATAGTCTGTGTTTTGCAGTCTAAATATCATAAAGGGTAGTGAATCGGCTCATATTCCTATAGGCTAAAATACAAAATGACCTAAAGCATTTTCATTTATTTTTATTTTACAAACTAGGCAACACAAATACTTTTTCTGCGCTTGTAAATAAAGTATACCAAAAACAATTCCCCATTTCATAATGATTTCTTATTTATTAATCTCTTTAAATCAAAAATCTTCCATTACCATTCTCTAACTAAACACAAAGTATTAAGATTTACCAACACTGCTACAGGAAGTTGAGTCACTTCCTGTTCTTTCCAATGTAACCAGACACGCCGCTTACAAGTGCTTTTCATGTGGAATCATTAGATATGTGTTATAATAAGAAGAATTTATAAAGGTAAGTTTAATATTTTTAGCAATAAATTATTTAGTATGTATATGCTTTTATTATGTATTATTTAGTATGTATCTGCTTACAAAATCATAAAACAGCTCGCTTCCACTAGGGATAATATATTTTCAACTTTCTATTCCTGTGGTTTTCGTGATTCTTGATATATATGTACATGATTTTATGTGTTGTGCTTAATTTATTATTAAAATATAAACGTGATTTTTTATATACATTAAACAATTGTTTAGCAAATGGTGTCCATGTGAAAAAAACGTGCGTGCATTTATACGGAAGCATGTTTATATTTATTAATTTCTAGCCGTAGCAGTCGATTTCCATGTGGAAAAACGTGCGTGCATTTATACGGAAGCATGTGTACAATAATTACATTTATTAGTTTAAACGTATGGCAGTGCAAGTCCATTTGGAAAAAATACTTGCATTTATACGGAAGCATGCGTATATTTATTAGTTCTAGCCGTAGCAGTCGATTTCCATGTGGAAAAACGTGCGTGCATTTATACGGAAGTATGCGTACAATAAATAGTTCAAGCCGTAGCAGTCGATGTCCATGTGGAAAAACGTGCCTGCATTTATACGGAAGCATGCGTGCTTTAATTACATTTATTAGTTTTAAAAGCGTGGCAATTGGTGCCCATGCGTGCGTGCATTTATACGAAAGTATGCGTACAATAAATAGTTCAAGCCGTAGCAGTCGATGTCCATTTATATGAAAAAAAAACATCCGCGGCAACAAGTGTTCAGGGCAGGGCAGGGTAAAACCGTCGCGCAACCACGTGGTTTAGGGCAGGGTAAAACCGTCGCGCAACCAAGTGGTTTAGGGCAGGGTAAAACCGTCGCGCAACCATGTGGTTCAGGGCAGGGTAAAACCACCCCGCAAACAAGTGGTTTAGGGCAGGGTAAAACCGTCGCGCAACCATGTGGTTCAGGGCAGGGTAAAACCACCGCGCAAACAAGTGGTTCAGGGTAGGGCAAAGTCGGTGTGCATTTTCAAGCAATTATTCAGTATTAGCAAACGCGTAACAACAAGTTAAAACAAAATAATTATTAATTTATACATTATTATCAAAGGTAAATAATGCTGCGTTAAGTTAGGTTATACGGTAAAGGCGCGTTAGCGATGGTTACGTTACGATAGGTAGCGTTAGCAATTATAACCAATTTAGGTTAGTTTAGTAAAAAACCATATGGTTTTCCAGTAATGGCGCGTTAGCGACGGTTACGTTACAATAGCTTAGTAAAAAAAATATGGTTTTCCACTAAGGCACATTAGCAAATATAAACATTTTAGGTTAGCTTAGTAAAAAACATGTAGTTTTCCAGTAAAGGCGCGTTACCAAGTATAGCCATCTTAGCTTAGTTTAATAATGAATAGGCAATTTAAATTTTGTGCTAGGCAACTAATTTGTCCGCGGAAGTTATATAACACAAACTATTTTATAATGCGTTCTTAAATGTAAGCTGGTGGACGTATTAGCGTACGTGCAATTTTAAAAGTACAAACAGCTTGTGCTAGGTGTACACAGTAATTTTTTATTTCGCTTTCGCGTACGTGCAATTGTAAAAAGTGCAACCAATATGTGTTAGGTGAACACAGTAATTTTTTATTTCGCTTTCGTGTTAGTGCAATTTTAAAAAAGTGCAACCAATATATGCTAGGTCAACACAGTAATTTTTATTTTATGTTCGCGTACGTGCAATTTTAAAAAGTGCAACCAACATGTGTTAGGTGAACACAGTAATTTTTATTTCGCTTTCGCGTACGTGAAATTTTAAAAAGTGCAACCAATATGTGCTAGGTGCACACAGTAATTTTTATTTCGCTTTCGCGTAAGTGCAATTATAACAAAGGCGTAACCAACATATGTTAGGGGGAAATTGCATTTTAAAATTATTTCCGTAAATGTTTGCTATAATAAAAATTAATCTTTTGTGTAAGCGTGCAACATAAATAGCATTTCAAACAAACGCGTAGCATTAATGCCAAAATGTTTTACAAATAATCACTTTTTTCTCACGTTTCAATGTAAATGCCTGTGGTGGCACGTTAACGATTATGTGTTATACTTTTAAAGTGAATTACAATTTTACATTTGTTCGTTAGCCCTAGGTTTAAATATTAATGTACAAAAGGCGCGTCAATGAATATGTGTGAATATATACATCAACTACAATAATAACTTACAATTTTCGCTGGTCGTCCAAACTTTTTAAAAATAGCAAACACACACACACACACACACACACACGTAAAATCACACAATTAATTACTATAAAGGCACTCTCAGTAGCAACAATTATAATATATAAAAAAGGGAACATAGGGATTTATATATAAGTACTTTATTTAGGATAGGTGGAACCATTTTTTTACCCATAAGTCCATATGCTTTATTGCATATAAGTGGTGCATGCTCAATGTTCTCACCGTGGACATTAAATCCATACAATAATAATAATAATAATAATAATAATAATAATTGTGCAGTTCAAGGTATTAATCTCTAAAGTTGCAGTTTATTTTTTTAGTATTAAATTCTAATAACAAAATAAATGTTTTCGCCATTCTCTGGTTATCTCTAAGTAATAACGTTTCCAAATTGTTTATATATATTTACAAATACAAGTTCAGTTTGTAATAGGGCAAGCGTTCAATAACCCATCAGTTCTCGTGATTATCGGTTTATTTTTTCTCTATCGTCAATATCATTTAAACTTAGACACATAAACTCGTGATCCATCTGTGATTAACTCTGTTAGATATCACTCATGGTTGTCAATAATAAAGGTTTTTAACCTTGCACGTGATTGTTATTCAGAGTTCTCATTAAGTTCAAATCATAGAAATGTTTGTAGATGATTGCAATTAATCTCTCTTTCGTGTAAATAAGTAAAGTCTAGCTTAATCATATAGGTCAATCAGTTTTATCATTCTGATACGGTACAAAGTTAATCTTGACGTCACTAAAGCCAAGCCAAACGGCTTTTCGCTCGTTCATTTCAATTTCAACGGCTCTCAAGGAAGGATATCTATGCCACTTACTCTTCAGCTCACAAGTAAAAAAATAATAATTTTTAATAAATATTACCCTTTTCATAGTATACTTGTAGGAGGGGGAGGGGCTTATTTTTAACTTTTCACTTTTTTCAAGTCAAGGGATGCTCACATCTTTTTAACAGGTAGCTTCTAATCAATTATATATATTCTCACATCTTTTTAACAGGTAGCTTCTAATGAAGCGTAGGAATAAATAATGTGGGTCCTGCACAGGGGGCAATGGGTCCTGGGAGTCATCCACTGTAGTCCTGGGAACCATTTCCTTTTATTTGCTCCCACCTTTTTAGCAAGGAGTATGGCTTGCCATACAAAACATTAAAATATGCTCACATCTTTTTAACAGGTAGCTTGTAAAGTTCTCACATACTGTTCGTATAGGTCCTGCATAGGGGCAATGGGTCCTGGAAGTCATTTCCAGGGGTCATGCATTCAGGAAAGGGAACCATTTCCTTTTATCGGCTCTCACATTTTTAACATGTAGCTTGTAAAGTTCTCACATACTGTTCGTATAGGTCCTGCACAGGGGGCAATGGGTCCTGGGGTCATTTCCAGGGGTCATCCATTGTGGTCCTGCAAACCAGGGACCATGCAATAGGGACCATCCACTGTGACCTTCGTAGTGGTCATTCAACCTTTCCTTTCATCATCTATCTGCAGGAAAAAAAAACCTGACCCTATTTCATCACCTCCTTCGATACTCCCCTTATCCTTAATTAAACAAGCGATAAACTATCTCTTATCAACTGTCGCATCTCTTTTATGGTCACGATACTAAATCTATACTACTAAAGTCCCTGAATCCTTGAACAAGAATCTCCAGTTAAACATACCCTTAGTAATTGAATAATATTACATACGTATTAATATACTTTTTTATGTGTAGTATATTTATATATAGTGAGTTTTGCCTTAAGGAAAGGGCCGAATCGATAAGTAGGCCAGGTAGTTTCATATGAAAAGAAGAAGTGAAGATTAGTTAGATAATTTGCAAAAAGATATACTACAACTCACAAAAGAACTGAAGATAGTCATATGGATTATATAGAATATACTCTAACCTTTGATTTTACAGTTGCTTTGATAGCCAAGCATGCTAAGGCATGTTTCTTTGACACTTATTTTGTAAATTTTGAGAGATCACTTTTACCTGGTTCAAATCGCATTGTCTTCTACTTTTTTATATTTTTCCTGCTACGACCTAATTGTATCATTAATATATTCATTTCAAATATATATATCATATAACTATGTCTTTTTTTAAAAAAAGAATATAAAAAATATGTATAGACGTATATTTTGAGATCTCACTTGATGGCGGTGAGGCATTATGAAAACATCACATCTAAGCAATGAAGCAGAATTTATTATTTGAATTTAGCAAGTCTTCTGATCTGAATCATTTTCTTTTCTAAATAATTGTTTATTTGCGATTCATTACTAAGCAATAAAATTATACTGACTTAGATAAAATATAGGTATTTCTGTAGAAATTATTTGGGTTAACTTGGTAAGTATTTGCTCTTTTGTTCGCAAGTGAATTGTACTTATTTTCTACCGACGCTAATAGATGATGCTAGTGTCAACATTATCGGCTTTAGCTGCCATCCGGAAAGAATCAATGTAACTATTTGATGGAAGATTAACTGTATAGTTTTTTTTTTATCTGCAATGCGATGTTGCCACATAGTGCAAACCACGTCTTCAGACTACCATCAGAAAAATATACAATTTTATATATATATATATATATATATATATATATATATATATATATATATATATATATATTGCTTTATTTTGGCCTGTAGAATAATGTTCTGTGATTCGTGGGCACCATTTTTAGAACACCCGATACAAAAGAGTTTTATATAAGCAGAATGAATTGTCAATGACAGTACTAAGCGATAGGGAAGTCTTAAGGTGGTCATCCCCTTGTCTACACCACTAGTTCATGATTGCATACATGTTTCGACGTGTGGTTGAGTAAGCCACTAAGGTGAATGTTTTCTCTAAAGCAAAGATAATGTTGGGGTTATAAAATCGGACTGTTAGGAAAATACCTCGTATTGATATATCCTATGCTTATTTAATGTTCTCCCAAAGATCAGATCGTTGCTTTGGTGTTCACACAATAGCAACAATTGGCTATAATTTTTACAATTTCGACGTTTCTATGGAGAACATGGCTGAACGAGTAAATTATTGTATTTGATGTGTGTATTTCTAGAGCATTGCATTGTTCATCTCAGCAACGCCGATTGCAATAAAGTGTTAATTTCTCGATCGTAACAATATAAATACTTTCACTCTTACATACTGTGGCCGCTACAGGCCAGTATTGTAACAACAATATTCGCATTGTTCATAGAAAAGTCTATTTAAGAGCATTCGTACGTTTCCCATTGATCTCTATTAAACGTAAACATACTTAGTTTCTTTGTTTCCATCTTCTCAAGTGATATGCCTTTGCCAAAACAATGTCGGAAATATATCTAACAGCATGTCATGATGGTGATCCTAGTAATCGAAGAAAATAAATTCAGTTCAATGGCTTTATGTTTTTCTTCTCTTGACTTTAGAAATATAATTTATTGTTTTGAGAACATAATACAAAAGACGAAGTACCTGTTTAACAATTTCATGTTTATCGTAAAAGTTTTCAGTAATGATCTATTATTCTAGCTACAACCAGTTGATAATGCTCCAAGAGTATTGCCAGAACGAACTTAAAAGGAATGGAGAAATGGAGCGGGAAGGATAACTGTGATTGTTCCTAGATATAAAAATAAATCTTTTTATCCGAACCTTCTTCTGTTTCTCGCAAAAATTAGCAAAATATCATCTCTTTATGCCTTACAGTTTCTGGGATATGGCTCCTTAAATCTCACGAAATTGGAAATTTTTGGCCGATATGTGGGAAACTGTAGCCAGTTGGCTAATAGTCACTGGATCAGTGCCCACCAGTTACTATTTGGTACCAGATGTTCACCATCCTCTTAGGTATTGATCAACAACAATATGATCTCTTTGTGACTTACTGTTCCGACATATGACTTCTTAAATCTCCGGAAACCGGAAAAATTTTTGGCCATATCACGGGAACGGTAAGTCATAGAAAGATGCTATTGGTGTTAATCAATACCTAAGAGGATGGTAAATATTTTGGTACTGATATTAATTGATCGCCACTGGCTAAACCAGTGATCAGTTGGACAGTGGCCACCGGTTACTATTTCTGATCAAAATATTTACCATCCTCTTAGATATTGATCAACAGGAATATGATCTCTGTATGACTTACGGTTTCCGAGGTATGGCTTCTTAAATCTCTGGAAATCGGCCATTTTTGGCCAATATATCGAGAAAGGTAAGAGTGGCGCGAAAAATTTAATCACTTTCTCAGATATTTTTTGATACTCTATCGAATGCAGGGTTTAATTAAAAAAAAACGCAAATAACAGACAGACGGACAGAGACAGGCATACAGACATTCAGTAACGAACTTTTTAAGTTCATTGAAATTATAAATTATATAGTACTTCATAGTAGTTATGCTGCTTGAACCAGTGAAACCTTCCATATTTCAAAAGTAGTAAAACAAAAAGCATTGCGGGTAGAATGCTGTTCATTCAAAGATGTAAAATTGTATTGAAAAAAAAAAAAAAAAAAAAACTTTGTAATTACTGCAGATCTTCTTCTAAATCTTTTCTTACGCTCTCCCTAAGAAACATAACCTTGTTCAAAAATTCTCTACCCACTACAAAATATTCTTCTGATCAGAAACATTTTTATTGCCTGGAATACCAAACTTTACGTTGTGATAATTGTGGTATCCATGGACAGGAAATCTATCATCACTACTCCATGCCGATCTCAAAAACATTTGTTAGCATGTCCTTGGTTGTTGAGACTTCTTTGAAGTTGGTGAGTTAGTGTGTTCCTACTAGTTAGACTCTGGGTAATATTATAGACCTATATGTCATTCTGAGTTATTAGTTTGTCAGAAATAGGGTCAAAAGTTTCTAGTATCAAGTGACTCGTTTCTGCTGTTGGAAAGGTGTCACTAGCCGAGAAATTCGTTGAACAGACACTTTATTCATGTGCATGCTCATAGGTGAGTTTTTCTTTCTCTTTTCTTTTCTTTTTCTTTTCTTTTTTTTTTTTTTTTTACTCCGACCCCACACATATTCAGCTAGTTGTCGAAGGTTATGCGGCGATCCTCCAAGATGGAGATTGAATTGAATAATATTTAATATATTGTGGCGCAATAGGTGAAACTACCAACCGAACAGCACGGATTTAATATATTAAGTAACCAAGAAAGTTCTGCCGCTTCTTTAGGTCTGTGTTACATTGGCCCTTACATCGTGAGTTGAGTGAAAATGGGGATTCGGTGAAGGTCAGTTGTTGGTGTGGATAGGTCAAACATACTACAGTGAAACCTCTACTAGCGGACACCTCTATAAAGCGGACACCTCCCGTAACGGACATATTTTATAATCCCCAAAGAGTGCAATAGAAAAAAAAAACATATTGGCAAACCTCTTTAAAGCGGACACTCTCTAGTACGGACACGGACAGTCTTTTCTGTCTTTTATAGGTATTATTTACCTCCGTATTACGGACACTTTCTCTAGAAACAAGTTGAAAAGTTCAGTAAAAATACATTTTAGTAATTCATACATGTGTCACCAAGGAAGCATTGTGATAACACTTTGCCTTCTCAACTGTCTGCTTGCAATCCAGACGAAGTGCCTCTGTTTAACAACACTCTCATGTCTTTTGCTTGTATCCCACTCCCACTCACGCTATTTTAGACACAAAGGTGATTGACAGTTGCCGGCCGTTTAGGATGACATGTTATGCTAATGTCCCTCTGGAATCTCTAACCAAACAGAAGACAAGTTTTTTTTCTTTTTTTTTTTGCCAGCGGGTACGCATATTGTCTCAAAAAAGACACTTCTGGACTGCAATTAACCCACAAATTAAAGCGACATACTGAAAACGTAATAAGTAGTGATAAGTGTAAACTATAGCATCGTATTTCAACGTTGTGCCTCGAACATACAGTATTGGATGGTGGAGGATAATGCAGGTACTGTAACATTTGGTAATATTCGTAAATACACGATTCATGCAAAAATATTTTTTTCTAATTACATATCACCTTGATTACTAATTTACGTAAGAAAATGTTGAAACCTCTGTAAGGCGGACACCTCTCTATAGCGGACAATTTTTTATTCCCCACGGCTGTCCGCTTTAGAGAGGTTTCACTGTACCTGGTTGTGGCATTTCAATTACACTGTAAACTTTCGTAAGGGACAGAGTGAACGTGGGACCTCCACAGAGCGTCATAAGGGTGTGTATGTTGTACGAGTTCAAACTGGGGTCAAACGCCGCTGCAGCGAGGTGGAATATATACCAGGCCTTTGGTGAGAATGTCTTGACAGAACAACAGTGGTTTAATAAGTTTAAGCACGGTGACGAAACACTCGAAAACCAACACATGCACAAAATGAAGATTTCAGGCAGCAATTAAGGCTAACATTGGCCTGATATGCGAGGAACTGGGACTACAATTCAGTGTAAGCGGAAAACCCATTAGGCAACACCTCCATCAACTTGGAAAGCAGTACAAGTTGGGTCGATGGGTCACATATGATTTGAATCCGGACCAGAAGACAACGCGAGCAGACATCTGTATTTCTTTGCTGTATTGTCTAAAGAAGGAGCCATTTCTGGACAGGGTGTTGATATGTGATGAGAAGTTGGTCCTGTATGAAGCTCTTCGTTGTCGTGATCATTGGTTAGCATTCCCTGAACTGGTTCCAAAACAGCCGAAACCTGCACTGTACCAGCAGGTCCTCCTGTTTGGTGGATTTTTGGCGGCATCGTGCATTGGGAACTGCTACAAGCCGGTCAGAACATTAATGCAACTGTGTACTGTCAGCAGTCTAGCCGTTTCAAGAAAACATTCAAAATTTTGGAGCCAGCACTTCTGAATCGCAAAGGTGTCCTCCTGTTACTGGACAACGCTAAGCCCCACGTGGTTAGGATGACCTGGGACATCATTCTGCGCCTTGGATTTTTAAACACTATTGCATCCGCCATACTCCCGAGACATTGCAATATCCGACTATCACCTGTTCCATTTCTTGAACAATCACCTTAGAGGACGCAGTTCAAATCTCTAGTAGAGGTGCAATAACCCACTTAATACCTTCTTCGCTCCACAGCACACCAAGTTCTGAGGATGGAATTCATAGCCTTCCAGAATGTTGGCAGAAGATCGTTGATGCTGATGAGGACTACTTTTGATATTCCAGGTACGTCTTAGGTGACATATTGATGTTCGAAGGTAGTGGTTGAAAAAGCGATAGAACTTTCTTGCTTATCTTTATATTTAGCCTATTATATCTTACGCTACACAAGTGTTCGTTCAGTCTCCGTGAAAGAGTACTTGGAGGAACCAAGAGATATAAGTAAAGGCGATCGAAGTGAGGCTGACCACATTGTATCCAATTTGCGTATAGCTTATGAAAATGTAACACTTTTATTTTCAGATCTCTCGTATAGATCACATTAACTTTTCCCAATCGGGGTATTACATTATTGTTACATATTCAGCAATAAATAGATAATTTTATACTGCAAAGTGTTTAATTGCGTAGTGAACTAACAGCTCGAACTAAGCAAACAATATCGCAATCTTAGAATATTTAAAACTTCTGCTAAGCGAAGTGTATCCTGCGTCCTTCACGGAGGGTGATTTTTCTTAACTACTGACGTAATCTAGTTCCAACTGAGTTAGACAGCGAGATGGTTGTTGTGCTTCTTCGTTTACATTTCGCAAATTTGAATCTTATATTCATGTCAGAATTTTGCACTCTCTTCCTCGTGGATTCAGCTACCGTATCATGGAAAACATTCATGCTTAAAACGTAATATTTACATTTACGTTAATTTTCTCGCTTCTAATCCCTTTGCTAACCTGGCGATAAATTTTACTACTTGGTGATTCCATTTATCAAAATCGTGTTCAGCAAACACAGGTTTTATTCGATGCAAGTTTAAGAAGTGACAACGTTTACAAAAATTATACTTTTGCATTACAAGAATAACTAAAACTTTCCTGACCAGAGTATATATATTTATTTATTAAAACTAACATACAGTGTTAGGGTTTCGACAACTTAACGTTATCTTCATCAGATACTAACTGAAAGATATATTTTCAGAGGACAACGGACAAAATCTCGCCGCCGAAACATCGCCGCCCAAAACCTCGCCGGCCAAAATCTCGCTTGGACAAAAACATGGGGAATGAAACCTTTCCTTAAAATTTACCCAACGAGTTTCTTAATATGCAATCCCATATTACAAATAATAATAATAATAATAATAATAATAATAATATACAAAACATCGTACAGGCTTTCTTGGGGTATTCCCGTTTCTTCCCAGTTTCTTCATTCCATCATTTCCTTCATCCTGATCATCTACATCTCCTTTAACCTACAAGATATAATGGAAGGACGTAATAACTCAGATATTATTTCATACTTTCATAAATATTATTCGATTTTGTTACAATTTCCTAAGATCACCGTCAAAGTGAAATAAAAACAATCCCAGGCTTCAAACCTCATCTATATTGAAAATTTGATCGAGACCGGTCGGCTGATTCAAGAATTATTAAGTCACAAACGCAGCCACTTTCATTTTTATGTAATTATGTATGTTAGTTATCCCCTCTCCTCCGCCTTCCCGTCAAAGTGGAATGATAAAAAACATTCCAGGCGGTAACCTGATCTGTCTGGCAGATTCGATCGAAATTGGTCTCGTGGTTCAAGAGTTATTAAGTTTTATTTATTTTTATATATCTCCCCCTCCACTTGAATATGCCTTCAAAGTGAAGTTACAAAAGATATCGTATGCCCGAACCAAATCTATGTTGAAAATTTGATCGAGATCGAGATCGTGGCTCAAGAGGTATGATGTCACAAACATAGTCAATTTCATTTTTACATATACAGATTTTCAAAGCACGCATTAGAATAATTTCTTGTCATTATATTCATGTTCCATTATGCATTGAGTGAGTAAAAATGAATCTGATTTTGCTACTAACGTTGATTTAATATGAATGTGTTAAAATTCTCAAGTAGGAAGCAACTAGTAAAAATAATTTTGAAACTTATTATTTGAATTAATCTGTATCACTAATGAAACAAATTACTCTTATTTACTTCTAAGAAAATGAAAAGGTAGAAAGAGCATCATGTTTGGTTTTGAATAAAAATAAATAAGTAATACGTTTGGAAATGTAAAACAAATGAAATAAATAACTACTCCTATTATGAAAATATTTATAAAAAAAAAAAACATTTTATTTTCCATTATAACAAAATAACATAATTTAATTTACAACAATAAATTTTCAAACATAACAACAACAATAAACATATTTGTACAAATTTCAGATTCAAAGACAGCCACACATCCGATATTTCTTGAGAAGCATTTTTTGTCTGTAAAGAAAAACGAATTAATATTAGTCATTTAAAACACTCCAATCGTGCGTTTCTTAGAAGCTATAATTTTTCCAAACATAATTCAGTTACTTCATCTTATTAATGACCATAGAAATATAGAATGTTTTGAAGTTAGATATCTATAATACTATAAGCTTTGTATAAAGAAAAGAAAAGAAAAAGTCGGATTGCTGTGGAAAAGTTGCGAATTGGCGCAGTGAGGTATTTACAATTCAAGAATATGTCAATCTGTGAGTCGCTAACAGTACATAATCAAACTAATATGTGTCACTACGTTCGTTACCTGCCAGCCTGATATCAATAGATGTCGCTATTGTGCAGGTAATTTACATATTTAAAACTAATGTGATGAGTTAATTGTAACTGTATTGTTCCGATTTATTTATTTGAAAATAAATAATGATAATCTTGAATGCACTTTGCTTTTTATCATTAGGACATGTAAACAATTAGAGTTCTTAATTAAACACAATTTTAATATATTGTGTACAGAGGGCCAAAGGCTCAGGCGCAACACCTAGTAGCAACAATGTAGATATCTTTGAAAGCAAGATGATTAGGATCGATCAATTATAATCAGAACCTGCTTCATGAGCTTAGCATTAGCAAGTTGGACATATTTTAACTCCTTCTTTACCTTTACCTAATGTGGGTGTGGAGACGAATGAAGGGAATTCGTTAGATAGAACGGAAAACGAATGAGAGCGTGTTAGAAATGTTAGGAGAGAATAGAACAATTTTAGATATTATTAAGATGAGGAAGAGAAACTGGTTAGAATATTGGCTAAGAAGGAACTGTATCATGAGGGACGTGCTAGAGGGTATGATGGCAAGAAAGAAAGGGACAGGGTGAAGGAGACTACACTTAATGGACGACATCAAATCAGAAAAATCGTACTTGAAGACGAAGAGGTTATCGGAAGACCGTAGAGCATGGAAGCTTCTCAGTGGCGGCAAAGGACCTGACAATAATGGCAGAATACCTATGATGATGCTGATTAGCTTACTAGACGAGGACAGTTTTAGCTACGTTTGAGATAGTTTTACAAATCCAAAATGAATTTATCTATTGTTTCAATTAATGAAGCATTAGTGGTCTAATATTTCATTGCACTGGTGCAGGATGTTATAAACTCAACGCCACAAAATCTTATTTTATTTGAATTACATTAACAAGATGTACTGTGTATTAATTGAACTTCGGAACCAGTTCCATAACGTGCTTCATTAAAATATTAGCTTTAATATTATAAATTTCCGACTGTTACAGTTTACGATTTAAGTGGCCGATTGAAATATACAGAATTTCACGCAAAGTCTTTAAAAATCGATATATTGATGATGCAACATGCTAGGTTATATGATTTCAACAAAAAATAGCAAAAACTGTACATATGTAGTGAAATTTGCTCGATTTTGTGTTATGTACTAATTACTGTGGCAGGACTGTACACCATGAGTTAAAATAGTGCTTAATTAAAATATCTAAATGTTTAGATGAAACCTTTACTTTGCCCACCACCAATATTCGGTTATACAAATATTAATCAGATGTAAATATGGTTAAAACTCTTGTCCTATTTTGAAATAATTACTTTGAAACAATGAAGTTTTTTTAAAGTTGCAATAGTCTTAAATCGATAAGTTGCCTGCATGCTAGCGACATCTATTGATGGCAGGCAGGTAGGTAACGAGGGTAGCGACACCTATTAGCATAACTGTTTACTATTATTAATCACCATTACACACAGACAGATACGTTTTCGTTTTACAATGAGGATAATGTATAGTAATCAAGCAATCCCTCAAATGCTAGGCTATTATAATACAATATATGCTGTAGAAAAATGATTTGTATTATGCAATTATCATAAAACATGCATACTATAAAAATATCAATAATATTCTTTCACGGGGGTCCTAAGTCACTTTATGTAAATTTTAGAGTCATTAATAAGATATTATTCAGAACAACAATATATCATTTTCATTATAACCACTTTCAGAGTGACACATAGAACCCTGCTTCATATACAGAGTGCTGCAGGAAAACAGGAAAATTCGAATTGACGTAAAATACACTAATCAACAATGAAGATCTGAAAGAATACATGATTGAGATGCATGTAGAGTATTCCACTAACAATGACATTAGTTATGGCACTTACACGTCACTTTATTTCTTGAATATGACATCGGAAAGATGTACCCCATTTTGGCACTACGAGTATGTTTAGGAAATTGGCTGGAATGCTCAGTTTATTTGAGTCTTTCTTTAACCTTCAGTGTCAATTCAACGATGTTTCCAGGACGTGTACTATACTCTTTGCTTTCGAGATATCCCCATAGATTCGCCACAGACAGAAATCGCACACACTGATTTCAATGGATCTCAGAGACCATAGGCTACTATGTCACCGTTCTTATAAAATGCTTTCACAGCAAACACACATTCCGCACAACTTTAACGCTTCATCATCACTAAATAGCAAACTTTTTTCAATGTTGTCTTACCGGTTCCAAACAAATGCCAGCCATACAGTGTTGCTAATTCTAGACTTAAAATTTCCCGTTTCACTATGCCACTCTGTGTTATATGTATAATAGTCAAAAATTAAAATGAACAATTTAATATTCAAGAAAAAGTATAGAAATCTAACTTCTGAGCCCAGATTCAGATTTAGCTAGCTTTATAGTGAGGTTAACTCTTGTCCGGACAAGCTATTTTTGTAACGTAGACGGCAACTGGGGCCTTACCAACTCTATTAGCCTTACCATCTCGATATGTTCATGACTTTAACTTCGACTAAAGATAGAAGAATTTATAATTTTATACCATCAAAATATTTATGGTTATTGAGAAATTCGAAAAAAAAAAATGAAGCTACTGGGCCTGGAAGGCCCCGCTTGCCCGGATAAGGGTTAAAAGTATTCATTTTTTTCTTTTTAAGAAAAGAAAATCCATCCACCTTTCTTTAAAAATCTATACTCTTACAATCCTACTTAAGATTATCCAGCAGTTTAGTTGGAATAATGATCTTAAGTAGCTGAGAATCCTCTAAAGATGTATAAGTAGCCCGCGTCTCTTGAAAAACACTCGCGCATTTTACGTTACCACTGCACTGATGAACCTTTACGGAACTTATATACTGATTGATCGACTTTAAACCAAAACCAGGAGTACTTATTCTAAACTTTGATGCCAGAACTTAAGCGTAATGCTAAACAAAATTTAATTCTTCTCAAACTCAACCACATAGAAAACTTACCTTTACATAACACAGTCTTTCTCACTCTTTCATCATTGAACAGTTTTCTATTCACTGATATTGAAGCCTCAAGTATCCACCTGGCACTGGGATTCCATAAACATAGTGAATTATCGTTTGCTGTTGTTGAGGCTTGGCAGTTGCCACAGCTGTAGGTGTTCCACCGCTGCTTGCGTGTTGATCGATATGTGTTCTATGATCATAATGATGTCTGTAAATAGTATCATAGTGAGGAGGAATTCGTCTAGGATCACTGGCGTGGCTGGCAGAGTGATCACTATCGTGGTGACTGGTTTCGGCTTCTTGAACATGTCCTGAATGTGTACTGTGTTGTAGATGATAATACTGATTATCATGCAAAGGGCTTGGATCTGGAATATAGTTTAATTGATTAGTAGCGTAATTTTGAACGGGATGAGTGTGTTCATGTTGGTGCTGCAAGTGATTTACAATATGGTTATTGTGTAAGTGTGGGTGATGAAGACTCTCTTGCTCTATATGAGTTTGTGGTACATGCCCATATGAATGGAAATGTTCCTGAATATTAGGTTGATGAAGATGATTTACTTGATGATTGAGACCATGCTGTAACGCATTTACTTGTCTATAATGGAACAACGAACCTTCATTAGTATTACTTAAATCTTGTAGTTCATTGTGGATAGCTAAATCATTTCCTTCGTGGTTTCCGTACCCATACCCTTGAGCGTAAGACCCGAAGTTGTATTGGTGGTTGTCTTCTGGAGGAGGGTCCTCGTGGATTTTATAACCACCATCATCATCGTTGGGTCTCTTGGGTTCATGGTGATGATGATGATGGTGATGATGGTCGAATATATCATTATGATCGCCGTGATGATGAAGGTGATGATGATGGTGATGTTTGTGCCGAGGAATTAGAAGAAACTTTATCTTCTTGTGAAGCATTTCTTTCACGTGGTATGGAACATGGATCCTTATGTGAACACTGGAAAATAAAAAAAAAAAAATGAGATAGTAAAATATAGATTATTATATTAATATAAATTATAATTGTAATAAATAATTAGAAAATTATAATACAAATTCTATCAAATTAATTAAATGAAAAATATGATAATATTTAAATCTCCGGAAGTCGGAACTCTTTTGGTCAATATCTCGGGGAAAGGTAAGAGTGTCGCGAAAAATTCCATCATTTTTTGGGATAGTTTTCAAGGCTCCATCGAATGGAAGGCTCAAAATTGAAAAATTCTCAAATAACACACACACACACACACCAATTAAATGTAGCTGTCGTGTTTTTAATGTTTATATTGGCAACTAACAAAGAAATACCTTTATAGCTTTACATACGAATAATTATGCGTAAGATATAAGTAAGAATCTTTCTGTAATATGTTATAGGATGTGTTAATTTATCTATATTTACACATTAGTTAATTTATTTGTATTTACACAAACAAATATTGCAAATCTACTTTAGAAACCATAGTACTATGCTCTTTGCATACAAACTTTTTGCAACATATCAGTGTGTGATTTTCCAATTCTCCTCCTTTTTTTCTTGAATAAGAATAAGACTTTCCCAAAGAAGCATAAATTATTTCGATTTTCCCTGTGCTGGAACTCTTTATTTGGACAGTTGGATCCAAAAGTTATTTTTAAGAATTATTCGGCAATCTTTAATGAAATTACATAATGTATGCGAACATATTACGAAGGTAAACAATGTCCTAAATATACACATTTCTGAAGAAAATATCACAGAACCAGTGTCGAAAAATTCTATAGTTGGGTGCATTTGTTACCCACTCCTAGGTGTTAAAAAGGTTAAATTTGGAATATTAGGTAATATACAGTATATGTCCAATATGGAGTAAACTTGCATACGTCAATAGAGAATTTTTACAATTGATTTCTGCTTTCTGAAGTATAGATTAGTAAAACATGAAAATATTAATACAAAGAAAGATCTATGGACTGGCCACCGCCACAATGAAACTTTGACTCCAATAAAAGAAAATGTTCAGATATTACAAGAAGCAATATATATACTAGGGTTGATTACCCGATTCGCAGGGTTGAAATAAAACGGCATCGGAATTGCCACTGTTCATCTCAGCTACCCTGACAATTAGACTATGGATTCGACACTAATAACTGTCATTTTGGTTCATTTTTATATATCTTTCCCCTCCCTAACTTTCTAAACTGAATTTGGGTTTAAGTGGCATTGGAAGTGTCATTGTTCATCTCAGCGACCCCAAGAACTATGGTTTAGACACTAACATTGATCATTTTCGATCATTTTTTTATATGAATACCACTCCCCTCACCTACCTTGTACCGTTAAAATGAAATGATAAAAAAATATCATTCCAGGCCGGAACCTCATCTTTGTTGAACATTTCATCGAGATCTGCATGTTGGTTCAAGAAACATGAAGTCACAAACTTATTGATTTATATTTATAGGCTAGCTGAAATACTCATTTTTCGCATGTGACAGATAAAATATCTACATAAACAAACTAAACAACGAAAGGACAAAATATCTGTAATTTTCTACTACTTTTACATATTCAAATAAACGCCCCCTGAGACCGTCTACTTCGAATTTTTAGAAAAGAAAATGCCTCTTGTCCCAGCCGATGGGGGCTGTATTTGGAAGTCAACGCCTGCGGAAGTATCACCATTCATCTCAGTGACCGCGAAAACTATGGAATTAACAGTAATATCGGTCATTTTCTACTTCTTTTACACGTCCCGGTAAACCCTCTCTCCAAAGACCCCCCCTGGTTCGAATTCTGAAACTCCTCTTCTTGGTCTGGACCCGTGACCAAAATTTGGTAACTCTCGGTCCACTCGTCTTGACCCCAGACCGCACATAGACAGACACACAAACGAATTGTCTATTTTATTTATATGAGATTAAAAGTAACTGTTTTTTTTTCCAACAAATTATAGCCATTTAATTGAATATCATGTATAGTTTACTACCTGTTTGTGTCACATAAGTAACAGTGAAGAAGGCATTAATGTATGCGATAAAGTCATGTGTAAGTGTTACTCCGTGCAACAGGTCAATTACAACAAAATTATATATTGCAACGTTAATAGACATATGTTATTTTCACGTTAAAAAGTGATTTGTCTCGGTTGATGTGTAGTTAAAATGATTCAGGTGACAGCAGCAACAGGATAATAAGGAAACATTAAATTGTTTGTCTGCAATTTCTTTTGACAAAGTTAACAATTAATTTGATATTTAATAGAGATGTTGAATTCCTTTAATCTTTCCTAGAGTGTAGCACTGCATTTCTTTAGTGTATCTCCCGCACTTACGTAATAAATAACATCTTTAGACGCTACCAGTGTGGCGAACTCGTGGGAAAATTTTCCATATTGTAGGATTTTTGACAATAATTTGCAAAAAAAGAAAATAAATGGTAGGATTTAATGGATTCCTCATATCTGTTCCACTGTCGCTAACAAAATTGTTTATGGGTGAAAAGGAGACAAATAAATCTTCAATGAAAGTTATATAAATATATACTTTTATAAAAAAGAATGAAAGTCATTAAGTCACTATGTTTGTGGCTTAGTAACTCTTGAAGAAACCGACCAATCTCGACCAAGTTTTCAACATACTAGATAAGGTTTAGGCCTGGAAATGGTTTTATCATTTAAGTTTGACGGTGAAACGCAGGGGAGGGGAAGAGGAGGAGCCAAAATACCGACCTCGATGAAATTTGCCACATAGATGAGGTTTGGATCTGGAATGTTTTTTTTTTTTTTTTTTTTTTTTTTGTCATTTCACTTTGATGGTGTAACTTAGAGGAGAGGGAGGGAAGATATAGAAAAAATACATAAAAATGAAAATAATTACATTTGTGACTTCGCAACGCTTGAACAACCAGACCGACCTCGATCAAATCTTCAAAATACATGAGGTTCCGGCCTGGTATGTTTTTTTTTTTTTTTTTTTTTTATCATTTCATTTTGACGGTGAAACCTAGGGGAAAGGGTGGAGGGATATGATCGAAAATGACCGATATTAGTGTCGAATCCATAGTTTGCGGTTTCGCTGAGATGAGCAGTGACACTTCCGATGCTTTAAATCCAATTTAGCCAAAATGAAACGTATTCTCCCGTGCGGAAACGGGTATTCTGCAGGTTAATGGTAATTGTATTTTTTTTAACTGTAAAATGCAGGTTCGTGTTAAGGGGTATCAGGTCAGATGCTCAAGTGTGTTTTGCCCAACTATTAAAATGTGGGACATTTCCTCAAGTATCTTATCTAGCTATTGATCATGAACTGGAAATCCATCACAGGCGCGAAAATCTTGGCTAATGGCCAGAACGGGGGTTGAGATTTTCATATATGATAAAATATATGCAGGGTTGCCACAAGTTAGATATCATATTTTCCATATTACGAAGGCAAAACACTGTATCTGAACAGTTCAAGGTGCAAACTGGATTTCTTTTATTGCTTTAAAGACTTAAGAAAAAGAGAATAATTAATTACAGACGATACACAGTATGTACGAATTCTTAAATAAATAACATTAATTTCTCAGGTTATGTACAGTATAATTCAAATAAGCTGTATTGAAGGAGATTATATTAAATGTTCCATTGTTTGAAACAAAATGTTTTATGCGTAGAGTATAACAACGATTAAGAATAGTATTAGCCAAGAGAAGAGATTTAAGGCTGTTTCGTCTTGAAAAGGAGGCTTGAAAGTATTGTCTTTAAAAATGAGTTTTTGGAAGAGTTCGGTGTCATCTCGAAAATTCTCTCTCGACATTATGTTGGGTAACACTAATTCCGTAATCTATATAGTACTATTATATAAAAGAATGGAAGTGATTCGCTCAGCATCGCCTAGATCATCGCCTTCTTTAGGTAAAAATAAACGTGAAATTTTTGACAGAATATTCCTCGGGTGCACTCCACTAGCGCACAAAGAAATGAAATAAAGTGCTTATGGTATCGCGAACACACAATATTCGATATTGCGTTGTCATGTTTAGATTTGTTTTACAAATTATGGCTATATAAGAGATTGTTCCTATTACATAGAGAGGCAAATATCAAGAAATATAATAGACGTTTATTATAACACGATAACACGATTAATTGCCACATTTTGCTTTGTGAAAAATGCGGGAAGATGTTTTGTATGAAAAGGTAAATAGCAAGAAGTATAACATATACGTAATATTATTATATAGTAAATTTTATATCCACGATATGTTTTTAATTGACATTTACTCATTTGTAGTTAGCACCTATAAAAAAGAAAAAAGTGATCATCTCCGGCTAGCACCACAGTATAAGTGCCGCTATATGTGTAACTTTCGTGAAGGGGAAGATTTAAGTTTGTTCGTGTACCAGTTTTAGACAATTTAAAATAGGATTCTTGAATTTCATTTATGCACAATTATTCTTGCTGTTTACTTTGAAAATGATACCATATGTTAATAGAGAACAGCAGTTTACTTTTTTTTTTTTTTTTTTTTTTTTTTTTAAGAATATGCTGACAATATAAAAGTATAAAGACGTGACACGTAATATGTTGACCTATCTCCAAATTCTGTTTTCTTCTCCAGCGCGAAATAAATTAACTAATCTTGTGTTCAGTGATAATGCAATATTTGTTTCGAGGGTGGAGGATGGTGATTTTGAAAAAAAAAAAAAAAAAAAATCACTATTGCCAAAAACTGTTTTACACAATGGAGTATCATTGCATCATATTTTGTGCACTCGAGGTTTCTTATTTGTGTCATGATCGCACAGAGGCCTTTATTTGAGCACTCCCGGCCTACGGCCTATCCCTTTTATTACGGAGGCAAGAGATAAGAAAGGATTTTTGGAGCATGTATTCCAAGGGAAATAAAGAGGTTTGTAAAGTTTTTTTTCTTTTTTTAAAAGAATTTAGTATCTCGCACATTCATGAAATTAGAGAGATGAAACTCAGCATATAAACTCTTCTTTATAATAAGAGAATACATATTTTTAGCGCTTTCAAAAATGCCGTTTCTAGCGGAGACATTTCTATAATATTCAAACTTCCCTTTCTTTCTTCAGAGACTATCGAATGTGAAGATTCGCTTAAGTTGGAGATGTGGAATTCAGTACATAGATTTTTAATTAAAAATAAGGGAACGCATGTTTCAAGAGCAAAAAGAAGGTCATATTTATTATATTGAAAATTCCTTTTATTTATACATAAAGTGCCGAGTGTGACAATTTAAATTTCCGGTATTATATTTATTACACCTTATCTTCCTGTAAGGGAAACAGGAACTTCTGCTACTGTATGTATAATCAGAATACGGTAAAATATGTATTTAATATCTATCCTTCGGTTGTCTGGGGACTTCGCCCAGAAATTGCCGTGTTTCCTCGGGCTACGGGCTCACACCTCATACACCTGCAAGCATACCGATTTTCAGTCCAAACATCAAGTTTCATGTTTCTAACTTTCGGGATCCCTAGATATGAATGTATTATTATAATCCGTAAAGAGGATTACGTAATATTTTATCATTTAATATTGAATTTGGAAGTTGTAGTATGGTTCTTTCAATTCCGGTTTGAGTAGAAAGATTAGTGTTGAAATGGAATATAGGCTATTCTTGGGACACTTAATTGATTAAAGAAAATTGCTTCTCGCTATCTATTATCATTTTTAATTTATAGTGATCAACATTATAGCTGGAAGAGAGTACTTTCTACTTCCGGTTATTCTAGAATGTTAAGGATGAAGATGAATGTTGTCCTTGAAACGTTTAATCGATTACGAAAACAGGTTTTCGCTATATATTACTGTTTTTGTTATATAGTGATCAACGATAAAACAAGATGTGCCTTATTCCTACAACTTCCGGTTTCACTAGGGTGTTAAGGATGAAGATGAAAGTTGTCCTTGAAATTTGTAATTGATTTCCGAAAACCGTTTATCTCTGTTCATTCCGTTTTTCCTCTACAATGATAAATGTAGAAACCGGAAATGGGTCATTTCTACTACTTCCGGTAGGCAAATCACCTCCATCAACGAACTCCCTCGAGATAATCACTCTATCTATTTATGGCAAAAAAACAGAATTTAAAAATTCGCATTTGTTCAAAAGTTATCATGTGGAGTAACGGACGTATGTACTAACATTGTAATCTTATAAGTACCATTACGTGATCCTAATAATAGTAATACTTCGACTAGCTAGGTGTTTCGCCCTCAGACTCTTGCATTTATTCAGCCTACTGTCTCGCACCTCATAAACGCACAAGCACACCGAATTTCAGTTCAAATACTAACTTTCATTTCTCTAACCGTCCTGAATGCCGAAATACACTGATAATTTCAAGTACCAGGCGACTTTGCCCCCAAACCTGCGTTCGACCGGCCTACGGGTTTACATCTCATGAACCTATAAAGTACCGAATTTCAGTTCAAATACCAAGTTTCATGCCTCTAATCTTCAGGGATCTAAAAATATGAACATCTTATTGTAACTGTGATCCTCGCCTTTTTTCTTTCCTTCTGAGCCAGATGTAAAAAAAATACGTATAGAGTGGCATCTTATCATAATAATTGCATTCCCTACCTTTTCCCCCACCATTTTTCTTCCTCTTTTTACTAAAATATCAGATGTTTCTAACCTTCAGAGATTCTAAACATCGATATATATAATAATTGGAACCCCCACTTCTTTTTCTCTTTCCATTTCTTTTCTTACCCTTTTAGTAAAATATCAGAAAACGCTGAAAAAACGTATCACATTATTTTAAATGAGAAATCTCAATACTAAATTTCAAATCTGTAACTTTAAAGAATTCGGAGATATGGCCTTCTTATTAAATTAATTTCCATCCCTATTTCTCCCCCTTCCCCGTCGAATTTCCAAAAATTCTTTTTTAGTAGTACCCTATGTCATAAATCTTACATATTGTCCAAATTTCAAGTTTATAGTTTGAGCAGTTTGGTCTGTGGGTTGATATATATTTGAGACGTTTAATTAAGTGCAAACTTTTTAGTCCAGTATGCAGGGGTCTGAACTCGAAAAACAAAATTAGTAACTTAATTAAACTTGCAGGGCAGCTTCTTTCCATCAAGTATAGGCATATCCTGGAAGTGCGCTTTAAGCTTCAGCAAATATGGCTGCCATACCTAATTTGGCCGCCTTTGTCTATAGAAGAATGATACTTTCCTTGATTTCTTACTTTACATTCAATTCTACGGTCTTGAAAGTTATAACAAAATATTTTGGAAGTAAAATTTCATTTCGTTTTATATATAATACATTTCTGTAGGTTAGGTAGATATGAAGTTACAAATGATAGAGTAGGCTTGTGTCTGTTTCTTTCAAGAGTAGTTTTCTGATTTTTTAAAACTCTTTCATAAAGAAGGCAGATTTCATCAACCAGTCAAAATGTATAAATACATGAAATTACAGGAGGAAGTATGGGTGATGTGATACTGTTTTCACATTAATTTTCAGGAAGTGACACGACTTTGTCTCTGTTCCAGAAAGATAACAAGACTTGTTAGAAATTACTTGGGAAATAGTTAATTGCAATAAGTTGTGAGTATATTCAACAAATGTATTTCGAATCCGAAATAACATTTCCAATTACACTTTTGTGCATCGTATGATGAAAACGCACTGGCTTTGTCTCTATATTTCGTATACAGAAGATTTATTTCACACCAGTCATACATTCCAAAGTTTTTACCTATAAGAGCAAGTTCGAGCAGACGACACGTATTGAAGGTGTACAATCAGGAGAAAACTTGACTAGAGCAAATATTCCAGCAATTGATTGTAGATCGGAGGAGTAAATGAAGAATATTCTCAATTACTTGTTTGGACACACCAGCACCAAACTTTTTTTTTTTTTTTTCTGAAGCTTGTGTATTGCAAGTGTAATACTCTCATGTACTTAATCCAACTATTATGTTAGTAATCTTCGAGATTGTACATGTCGGCGTTTTATTCAGACATGTTGGCGTTATATTAGTGTTGAACTATCCTCAAAATATACGTTACTTTTATGAATTTTTCGAAGTTCCTTCTTTCTTTTTCTTTTTAATTTTTCAGAGTAATAGGTAACTTTCCTGTTCTGAAAGAAGCAGAGTTTATTATATGAAACCTAAATTACTAAAATAGAAAAGCTCTGCTTAAAACTCGTCGTTTCAACAACTTTTTCCATTTGAAGCAGCAGTGGGTCTGATCCAACTCAACTGTATCGCTTATGTCCCAGCAGTGCACCTTACCAGAGATTGGTTAATTTATGTGTCTTTTATGTACTTGAATTTTGCTTAAATAACGTTTTCTCTTCGGACTATTTGCTAAATAAGTTTCTGGAAATTTTCGCATAATACCCCATTATTTTCAAATGTACCATATTTTTTATATATAAATTCTAATTATGGCATGTTTCTTTCATTCTTTCATTCATCAATGTCTCCTATAGCTTTTGAGCGTAATTGAGAGAAGTTAAATTTGACTATAGGCCTATATACTACATAGGCTTTGGCAGAAATATTCGATGGGAGGGGATATGTAACAACTGTAATAATAATAATAATATCTTCCTATTGTGTTTCGTAGAGCGCATGTTCACTTCTCTTCCTGATACTCCCCCTCTCCACATAAATATGAAGAGTACGTGGGACGAACGATGAAAATCATACTTTCACATTTCTGAGACTTTTTTTAAACTGTTTTAAATTGAAAATTGATTTTAATCGTTCTTCTGGCCTACTCTTCATACGTTTTCTCCATTCCCTGATATTCAGATTCCAAATACCAAATCCCGATATTCCCTCTCCCCATTATTTGTTTATTTAACTAAAATAAGTAAATTTGATTTTCCTTCTTTATTTACAAATAATAAAATATTTGGAATTTTATCTTATCTCCTCCTTTCAAAAGTTCTTGAGGTACACTATGCAATACAATACACCACTCTGGAAAACATTGGGAATGTATAAAATACAATCGGGGATCTCATCCAAATCTCCTGTCCAATGCAGTTATGGTGTGGTGCTTGAAGTAATCGTCTCTACATTTCCTTCACGGTTTGGTTAAAATATGAGTTTATTTGGATAAGTATATACTGTAGCCTGTTAAAAATTTTCTAAACATTTGGAAGCGATGGAACTTATTGCCTATAAATTAACCCTCCTCCACACATTAAGATTGTCAGTTTTCCAAAATTTAAGTAATCTGAAATCCACTCTATTTAAGTAGTAATTAAAGTTCAATCCAAGTCGCCCGATCCCCCCGCCCCCCATTGGATCCACGCTTGCCTGGATGGCCTAACCAGGATGTACGAACTCGGATTTGAACTCGGAATCTTGCGATTAGTAAATACAGCACAAACTATGTACCAGATATTATTTTAATATTGTCTTTTCTTCTTAATTAAGATTGAAGGAAATTTTGATAGAACTACTAGTAAGAGTTATGCCTAGTACGTAGGATAATAACAATCGTAACTTTAAATTGGACAAAGAACAAAGAACGTAACTTTAAATAAAATTGAACATCTCTTTCCAAACAATAATAATAATAATAATAATAATAATAATAATAATAATAATAATAATAATAATAATAATAATAATAATAATAGGACTAATAATAATTAAACTGACTTATTCAGCATATATTTGAAAACTTGGTCCTAACGGCGTCAACTCTCTGGTTCGTGGGGTCCCTGGTTCAATTCCAGCCCGAGCAAAGTAGGCTTTGTTGTGAACACCGTGTGCGTTGGTTTTCTCGGATCCTACCGTTTTCTCCAACTTCCTTTACTCCAGCATTGTGATCCGTCTCATGCTTGTGTCCTTTAGCCTCGGTGCATAATCAAGTCGTTAGGCTAAAAAATAAAATAACGGCGTCAATAGAAATTCGATACTTAATCAATATAACTTCTTGCTTTTGCTTCGTTTTCACATTGAGATAATTTAGTCAGTACTTTTAGGTTGTGATTTGTTTTTTAAGAAAAGTTCAGTAAACTTAATGTAAAACAGACATTTTATATTGTAAAGTCTTAGTTTATGCTTCTTTTTCAGTTGAACTAGTTTCAACTATCCTTAGTTTACCATATTTTTAAAAGCAACACAATTTTATGTGACACTCTGCAACCATGTCTATCGGAGATATTTCATAATAGCCTGCAGCGAAACCACCCATCCCCTTTCTGGTATTTGCTAAGAATGCAGCGGGTGTCCCTTCTGTTTCGGTTGATGATCATCAGATTAAGAAAAAAGATAACCACTTTAGGAAATGACTCTGGTTTAGAGACTTGAGGAAATAGACACTTGGGCAAATGACCCTATTTCGTGTTAAAGTGACTTGTGAATCTCAAGAAACAAGCACCAAACAACGTTAATTGTACTCTGGTATTTGATAAAGGAAAAACGAAAAATAAAAGAACAGAATTGATGTAAGAAGGTAAAACGAGAGACATTGAGCTTCCAAAATGTTCCATACGAAATGACTCAAGAGTGAAGTTTATCTAGTTCTATTACGTTCAGTAAAATATTACGGCACAAAAGTATGAAGGAAATAATAAACTCATAACAAAATGTACTTATTATCATCAGCATTTTCAGTTGTCTCTCTCAATTAAGGAAAAATACTTGTTCATAAAGTTTTTGGTAAATGTAGACGATCGAAATTTTCTTATAATTTACTCATATACAGTAAAATCTGTCTTCAACGAATCCTTTATTAAACGAAACTTGTGTAAAACGGAAATATTTCATGGTCCCATGAATTTACTGTTGAAAATTATGTTAAATTCCCTTCATTTAACGGAAATTGTATGCAGAAAACCCTCCTTCATTATTGGAGAAATTAAATTAACATGTGTACAGTATATTTTTTTCTGTTCATTCTAAGTTTTGCGTGTATTAATTCGTAGTAAAAGCAAATACTGTAAATTGACTAAGATGCATACAGCATCTTATTCTATCACAGTATGTCATTGTCTACTATATGAAAGCACTGTTTCTGTTAACCGGAAACCTATCTTCAACTTAAATATTTGAGAGTCACCTTCAATTCCGCTAAAGACAGGTTTTACTGTATTGAATAAAATGACTAATATAGATCTACACTAATTACAGTGTTCATATTTTCTAGGTTTAAAAATTGTATTAGTATAGTGTGGAAAATTCACGAATAAAATGGGAATTTCTGCCTCTCGAGGTGAGATTTTATAACGTTTCCGGTTGCAATTAATGAACGGCACTTGAACCGGTTGACTAAAATTCAGTGGCCTTGTACAGACATGCAGATGTGAACCTTTGTCTTAACGAGGGATTGCAAGTACACGAACTCCTACCGGGAATCGAAACCGAGTTACCCACGCTCAAGAAGGTTATGGCAACCACTGTCTACGACATGAAATGATACTTTCAACTCTCGTTCGGTAGACAGCCGTAACCCGTGTAGCCACAACGAAGTACATTTGATGGCACTATAATCACTTTAGAGGCCACAGTGGCTCAGTGGTAGAGCGTTCATTTCTGGTGCTTGGGGTCCCGGGTTGAAACCCTGCTCCCACCAAGTGAACTGTGTGGTCGACAAACACCGTGTGCGTGGGTTTTCTCGGGTTTTTCCCGTTTCCTCCCACTTTCTTCATTCCAGCATTTCATTCATCTCTCGTCATCACCGTCTCCTTTAGCCTAACCGGCATAAAGCTTGGGACGTAAAACTCAAAAATTTCATTTCATTTCATATAATCACTTTGTTCAATATGTAAAACGTAACTTTTTTTTACCCTTTTAGAGCAGGAAGAAAATATTCCGGCCAAGTAAGTTTGTGATGGACAACATTGAACACGCGAATTTTGTAAGGGTATTCCCATTTCCTCGCACATCCTCATTTCACAAATTATTCCATCATCATTCACTTAACTTAATAATTCTTCTCCCTTGTCCTAACGGACATAGTCGTGGGACATTAAAGTGAAATATTTCATTTCATACCTTTCGAAATGATATTTAAAGTTCATTCGAAATCATATTTAAAGTTCAATGATAAATGTCTCATCGGAAGCACGGCGTTCTTCATTAGATCCATTTATTTTCCCAATAACACAAACCAATACTACGGACTACACATCATATTACTGGAGATTGGCAGTAGAATTGAGACCAAAAATGCCTTTTGCACTTCAATATTATATTGCATCTGGAAATGAATCGCTTCAATTGCTTTTCAAAATACAAGTTTCCAACTTGATTTTTGGAGACTACAATATCAGCAAAAACACGAAACTTCATCAGCGTGTTGTTTTGGTGCACAACACGAGAAACCTCACCAGGCCCGGACACTGGAAGGATTGACAGATTGAAAGCTCTTTCTTAATTCAATGGGTGGTGGTGCATGGCCGTTCTTAGTAGGTGGAGCAATTTGTCTGGTCAACTCTAATATTATTTATTCGCAGTTTGAGTACGTGGTAAGGTGTTCATAAACTACCCACTACTTATTTCATGGCATTATACAGAAGCACAGTGTTTGCTAAGCTGTCTTTTTTTTTTTTTTTTTCATAAATACTAAGGTTCACTTCCCGGACTACAGAACCCCAATTCTCCGCTTCATTATGGTATTATAAATTTGATACTTAATAGAAAGTCCAAAGAAAAATACATACCAGTTTTAAAAATATATAGAATAACAAAGTTATCACTTAAAGAAAATACTACTGGCATTATTTTAACTGAATTAATTGTTGCATTATTATGCTTGTTTCTGATAAGTTGTGGAAAAATGTGTACTTTCTTATTATTTCGTTATCATGTAAACCAGTAATAATAATATTAATAATAATAATAATAATAATAATAATAATAATAATAATAATAATAATAATAATAATAAAATGTTTATTAGGCATCAAACATCACACAGAGCCACAGGAGTGTCAAGGCAGCAGGTATACGATACATGCAACTATACATATACAACAGTCTTCCGCTTCGCTGGATTAAAAATAACAACAATTAGTAATATGTTACACACTGAGAAAAAATTGTCGGTGGCGTACTTAAAAAGATAGGTTACATGCGTAATTCCTGAGTTTTTGCACGTAACGTACAGCAGACGCATAACTGAAAACGCATGTTTTATAATACTTTATGTATAAATGTTCCATCTATACGTACTTTCCGTATTAAACAATGTTGGCGGTCAGGATCTCACATACAAATGGACGTATATAACATATAGCTGACGAAGGTAACATAATTATATGTATGTGATATACGTAAAAATGTTAGATCTCAGACATCCTGCAAAGCATGATGTAACATCTAAGTGTAGTGGGTATGTAGTATATGGATAGCGTATGGTCCATACTGATTTCTATAGTAAGCAAGAGGATACCGTATATTTGTACAATATACCGCTGTCCGGAGAACGGATTTTTCACTGTGCATTAGTCAGTCATTTTCTACTATTACTGAAGCACTCTCAGTTTTCTAACATGCATATATATAGTGGCGAATCCAGGATATGATGAAGAGTGGGGCTAAACCATAGTTTGCGGCTTGATTCAGTGTAAAACAGGATTGAAGCCCATTTTATCCAGTGTATACCTGAACGTCAAGAGGGGGCTATAGAAATATATATATATATATATATATATATATATATATATATATATATATATATATATATCCATTTCCCAAGTTGTGGGGCAAAATTTTGATTTAAACGAAATCGGAAGTGTCACTATTCATCTCAGCTACCAAGAAAACTATGGATTTGACACTAATATCGGACATTTTTGATCATTTTTAAATATCTCCTCCTCTCCCCCTCCCCTAAATTGCACTATCAAAATGAAATAAGAAAAAAACATCGTAGGTTCGAACCTCATCTATGTGGCAAATTGACCAAGATCGCAAAAATGTTGTTATGTAATCTGCGGATCTCAGCCCAATGAATGTTCTATCTGGAAAATAGTGAAATGTTAAAATTTATGTTTACGTAAATACATTACGGATCTAAAGCATTTTAAAAATCATACAATATTATTACTGAATCTGAAAATTTATCATCTAGCAATACTAATATGTATCACTGCGTGTTACAGCGGACAATAGTTTTCGTTTCTTCTTACCCCCTGCGGTCCATTTCTTTTCATCTTCGATTTGAGTTTCTGAAGTCTGGCAACCAACAAAGAATCGATCAAGATTTACCCTATCCCACCTTTAAGTATTGAATTTCCAAAACTTCACATTATTTACAGCCTGTGGTACAACTAGAATATTTATACAAAATTTTAAGGCTCCACGCCTTATAGTTTCGGAGATATGGCAAAAGAAAAATAATTAACTATTGAAGCTCCCATCCTTCTTTAATAGATCCAATTCCCAAAACCTAGAAGCTTATAAATTACTTTTATCAAATGCATTTTTTTCAAGTGGTGTTCGGCTCACACTGTAGTAAAGTTTTGTTTTATTTTTGGACCAAAAAACCCAATATATTTCAGTCAAAAGTTTTCTTGTAGGCTTTATATCTGGAGAACTACATATTGCGTAACCAAATCCAAACGATCACCTAAACCAGTATGATGTGCTTATCTGTAAAAAAAAAAAAAAAAAAAAAAAAAAAAAAAAAAAAAAAAAACTGGATTTAGGGGCCGTTCAAATATTTTGTTGCCCCTGACCCAAAATCTAGTTTTGGGCCAAGATCGCAAACTTTTAATGCATTTTTTAAAGAATCATTCCTAAAATTCTTGACCAAGATAAAAATTTTTGATCCATTTTTTTGGATCATTCTTATTTTTTTTTTTTTTTTTGATACAATGATCACATATATTTCAATCAAAAAATTCCTTGTACGCCTTATATATTTAGTGTAGGTAAATTCAAACTATCACTTAACTCAATTTGATGTCCTTATTTCGTAATAAAAGAATTATCGATTTAGTAGCCGTTTAAAAATGTTGTGGCCCTTGATCCAAAAAGCTAATTCTTGGTAAAGATCGTTATTTTTGATCCGTTTTTTCTATTCCTTTTTTTATTCTTTTCTTTTTTTTTCTTTTTCTATTTCTTTCTTTTTTTTTATCATTCTTAAAATTTTTGTTTAAATATATGTTTTCAACCTAAGGAAAAAGTTACAATGTAGTTTAGAAATTAACTCTTGGAATTTGGTAGAAATTGAATAACTTGGGTTAGAACCTAATTAAACGCCATGCTACTTACTGTTTCTTCATTCCATCGACATTGGCGATAAGGATTGAGGTCACGATCATGTAATATATTACCTGAAAAGTACATAATTTAGAATAGTAAATTATATTGTTTCACCAATCAGTAATGCATATTTACAGCTAGAATAAAAATGGGATAATTTAATACAAGAAGTGGGCTAAAGTTGAATATGACATACACAATCTGCCAAATTGTTATTGGTGCGTTTGGTGCGTTCAGTTCACAAGGAAATGAAACCCAGTATTGACCATTTTGACATATTTCGCCTTTAATACCTATATCTGCAGCTCATTTTAGACCCTAAAAGATTCATGTACAGATATTGCAGTGGTGCCCACCCCCCCTCATGTCCATGACGCACCCCCCTCAATTGCCTATCCGTAGGTGTTCTTCCATGAAAAAAAAAATCTTTTCGATTAATCTTTAGACCCTCTCAAACATATTTATATAGATTTTAACCCCCCTAAATATTTTAATGACGCAGTTTGCGTCATAGCCCCCCCTTGTGGGCACCCCTGGATATTGTAAATAACTATTACCATGTCAAGAAATGTAAGCTTGTCCATACACTTAAGCGTTCTACATAAACTTTGTTTTTAGAGCTCCTCCGTGGCTAAGTGGTTAGCGTACGCGCCTTTGGCGTGCGACACCCGGGTTCGATTCCCGGCGGGAGCTCATGTGATTCGGATTCCACGTTAATCAGTAGGTCCACGTCTCATATAGCCTCGCAGCTGAAAAGGGTCAGCTAAACTTAAAATCAACTCAACTCAACAAATTTTGATTCTTTCTCTCGCAGGTTTGGTAGTGCAACTTGATTCCCTTGTGCCCTGTATTTCCCATTTATCCTAATGGTGTTCGTTTTCTAAACGAATAACGGGCTCTGGACAACGGATTGAACTGTCGAGCTGAATCAAAACCTCGATCGCACACAAATTTCTTCAAAGTTATGAAAGGGTAAAAATCCGAAGCAACTTGATTTGGAATGTATTTTGGGTGCTAGAGCACCTTCCAAACGATTTGGGTAAGTCTGGCAAGAAAGTATTGAACAGCATGGAAGCAAGAGTTCAATTTGAAAAATATAACATTTGAGCATCACTTGGAAACATGATACAATTTTCTTAATATATTAGTACAGATTGTTTGTGAAACAATGAAGGCGGACGAAATAATCCATTCTTGTGTTATAGAATAATTTGATAGAATTATTTCACAGATTGCGGTAAGGTAGAGTTATGCTTTTCAAATGCCATTATTGAGAGAAAATATTATAACCTTAAATTGTGTAAACATACTTTCAAAGTATTGAAACAGTGTGGTCTTTAAAACAAACATTTTTTTTTTCAGTTCATATATCAAATCATTAGAAATAATTTCTGTATTTCGACACTGACGCCTCCTATAGGATAATTCTATAAACCATTTGAACTGTAAGTATTACTGTCGAAATAACAATTGTTCGTCCGTTCTTTCGTACTGTTACCTCTGATATATCGGCCAAATACATAAATGCTACGATTTCTATCACTCTTAAGACTTGCTTATGAAATTAATAAGGTTTAGGTGATAAATAACATCATGTTCAGAGAATTGTTTACGGTTTGAAACAATGAAGTTCACGTCCTATTCTCTTCAACGTATATACTTTGCTTTCGATAAAGAGTGATGCATAAAGAAAACAAGTAAAAGTTGCAACTCGCTTAATGTGTTGTTAGCATTGTATTGGAATTATTTTCCTATTGTGTTTTGGTTAAAATAAAGCTCGTTCCTTGTATACTTTTTTTTCTTTCCACATTGCGTGTGTGAATTTTTACACGCACGTGCTGCTATTAACAACACCCTGAATATGTATGTGTCATGCAATAAACATAACCACTTTCGCTTTTTCAAAAAATTATCTAACATGCTTATTCAATAGTGAAAATCTGTTAATTATAGGTGAACGGGAATAAAGTTTGTTTATTTAGTTACTTGCTGTAACCGTTGGTGTGAATCAAGATCTACTGTTTAACAAATAATACAAAACATACATACTTAAGAAATAATGATAATAATTAATTTTTATAAAGGATTAAAATAAGACCTATGGGATACTTCTTTTACTAGGGTGGAACGAAATAATTCGAATTTTTAAATTTTATTCCTAATAGTCCGGAAAGGTTACCTTTTGATGCGGAAAACACATAAATAACATTTTAGGGTAATTGGAGCATGTTTTAAGGTGCCGTAAATACGATAGTTTCATAAATTTAAAATTTCACATGCTGTTTCAGACCCTTTCGCTCCTTTATTTGCATTTTTTTTTTTCGTTCAACCTTTTCTACATATAGTCGATTGGTTTATATTCAGCTGTTGGAATATCAATACAAACATAATGCTGATTGATATATTTAGATACATATGTCGATATTCGATATTGTAATATTTTGATATTTATTGATTTTTTGATATTCGATACTTAGTTTCTAAATTTATATATTCCATATTTGGCAGGGGACCGGTGCTTCAGTGGAAGAGCGTTCACCTCGTGTGTGGGGTCTTAGGTTCTATCCCAGCTAGCGCCAAGTGCACTTTGTGGTGGACAAACACCGAGTCTGTGGGTTTTCTCGCGGTTCTACCGTTTCCTCCCACTTCATTCATTTCACCATTTCATTCATTTCTCATCATTACCATCTCTTTTAGCCTAGCTGACATCACCGAGGGCCACAAATCTCAATAATTTCATTTTCATGATATTTGTAATTGTAATAATAACAATAGGACATACTAGTTGGCTTTCGAGACACAGTTGAATTTGACATTTTTTTTTTCTTTTTCCTTTACACTGGCCTACTTTACCTTGATTTGCAACTTTCAAATTTAACCTTCTTTTCTACTGAAAAGTATCTGTAATTCAACAAGGAAATAATTATATATGATAATTAAATTGAAATTCATCGTAATATGGCACATGACAAACACTTTGCCACTTTTTACCGTAAAAGTCAGATCCACCGGTATTGTAACAGAGCGGTGCTTGAGCGATTGACAGTAGAAATTCAGACTCCGATTAGTGATAATTTCACAGCATGTTTTATTACATCTGTACTCTTTATCATGTGGAGAGGAGGGCGTGGATCATGGATCAGAGTTGACGACGATCGATTTCTATCGGTGGTGGGTCAGACTGGATCACAGTAGGTGTTTTTTTCATAGTAGGTTCCGTTTCGAGTAGGTTGTGAGTGGTGGTGGGCCGATGGGTCATAGGTCATGTCTTCATTGATCACTCGATCTCTGCTCTTGGCAGTGAATCATGGAAACGCAGATTTCATAAATTTAGTCTGTCGCACAATTACATCACAGGAAGAATCATGCAATGAACTTGGAAATCCTGTCTTTAACCAAGCGTGTTTCCTTCATATATTTCTGAATCAGTGCAACCTAGATACATACTTCTTTTGGAAAGAATTAATCTTAAATTCTAAATAATAAACGGAACAGAATACCGCTGAAGACAAATGAGAAACTAAAGTTACAATAATGCATAAAATAGCATAATGAATTTACAGGCACACACAAAACTCAATAATTGTATATGGGAGTTATATGGGAGTAACGATGCATACAGCTGTTCGTACATAGAAAAAAAAAAAAACTTTAAAAATTCTTTTGCAAACTGTTTCATTGTTAAGCGAGAACCTAGCCATTAAAAATGTTGTATAATTGCTTTATGAAAGATAAAGAATTCACTTTTCATTAGTACCAATTGTTGCATGCTTTGTGAGAGAAGTAATATGTAAGTCATAGCGTGCAAACTTCGGAAATGTGTATTCAGAATAACCATAGAATGAATACGATTTACAATTAGAAAAGAGCAGAAACGAAATTTTATTTCTTCAGCTAGAGTATTAGTAGACGTTTATATTATTATTATTATTATTATTATTATTATTATTATTATTATTATTATTATTATTATTATTATTATTATTATTATTATTATTATTATTATTATTATTATTAAGTATTCCGTCTTTCGGTAGGTCCTTGGACTAACGAGTAGGTTTCTTTTCGTGCTTCAGGTTTAGGCTTCGAAATGTTTCTTCCATCCATGTTTTTCGATCTTCAGCTTCTTCTTTTAATTCCCAATATTATCTTCTATTTTTCAAATCATCAATCAGTTCTTTTCTGTTTCTTCCTATTCCTCACCTTCCTTCCACCTTTTCTTCTATGGCGGTATAAAGAAGACAACTTCTTCGCAAGATGTGTCCAATCCAATTGGCTTTTCTACGAAGGATGCAGGATAGAAGTGTCCTCTTCTCTTCTATCCGTTTTAAAACATCTTTATTTGTTACTCTCTTTGTCAATTTAATCTTCTCCATCTTCCTCCAACATCACATTTCGAAGCTCTCCAAATATGTCTTGTGTAACTTCCGTAATGCCTAAGTGTCTGAACCATATAGTTTAATACTCCATACATAGCACTTGACCAACTTCTTTCTTAGTAAAATATTAAGGCTGCTGGTTAAAAGTGACCTTTTCTTGTTGAATTCTTCTTTGACTATGCAATTCTCGACCTGATCTCTCTGGCGCAGTAGGCATCTCTAGTCAACATACTTTCCAGATATTTGAAACTAGCAGCGTTCATCCCGCTTCGCTGCGGTCACCCCGGAACGCAATAAACTTTGTTACTTAGATTATTTTTTACTTTTTCGCTTTCAAGTGATATGACAGCGTTCACCACGCTTCGCTGCGGTCACCCCGGAACGCAATAAACTTTGTTACTTAGATAATTTTTACTTTTTCGCTTTCAAGTGATATGATAAAAACCATAGAAGATTGCAGTAAATCTTAACATTATATCGCCTGTCATTTATGTTAACCCGCCCCGCTTCGCTGCGGTCATCCCGGTGCTGGCATATTGTAAAAGTGTCTGTAAAAATAAGCAAATCAATTAAAAAATTTTAAACAGAAGATTCAAGCTATTTTCCGCTGTATATCGCCTGTCATTTATGTTAACCCGCCGAGTGACACGGTCATGCGGGTTGCATATAAATACGTTTATTTTTACCTATGATGAACTAACAAAGGATTTGTGGACACCTGAATGGTCAATTATCTCAAGACACTGGTAATTAAAAATTAAAGTGATATGATAAAAACCATCTAGGGTCCAAATCCTAATAACCCCCCAAAAATGAAAGAAATTGGTTCAGCCGTATTAGCGTGATGAGCGGACAAAGAATTGTACGTTCTCTTTTATATATATAGACTAGCAGCGTTCACCCCGCTTCGCTGCGGTCACCCCGGAACGCAATAAACTTTGTTACTTAGATAATTTTTACTTTTTCGCTTTCAAGTGATATGATAAAAACCATAGAAGATTGCAGTAAATCTTAACATTATATCGCCTGTCATTTATGTTAACCCGCCCCGCTTCGCTGCGGTCATCCCGGTGCTGGCATATTGTAAAAGTGTCTGTAAAAATAAGCAAATCAATTAAAAAATTTTAAATAGAAGATTTAAGCTATTTTCCGCTCTATATCGCCTGTCATTTATGTTAACCCGCCGAGTGACACGGTCATGCGGGTTGCATATAAATACGTTTATTTTTACCTATGATGAACTAATAACAAAGGATTTGTACGTTATGGACACCTGAATGGTCAATTATCTCAAGACACTGGTAATTAAAAATTAAAGTGATATGATAAAAAACCATCTAGGGTCCAAATCCTAATAACCCCCCAAAAATGAAAGAAATTGGTTCAGCCGTATTAGCGTGATGAGCGGACAAAAAATTGTACGTTCTCTTTTATATATATAGATTATCAACCTCTTCAAGTTTTTCTTGTTCTACTCTGACCCGTAAGCGCGTATCCACGGGATATTCTCATGACTTTCGATTTTTCGATCTTGATTTCCATTCTTTATAGTTTTTCGGTGTTAGCTAGTTTGTCAATCATCTCATGTAGTCCTTCTTCGGTTCCAGCTATAATAACCGTATCATCTGCATACCTGTTCTTGTTAATGATCTGCCCTCGAATATATATTGCCCTAATTCACGATCAATCCTGCTAGATAATTGCTAGGAATAACAGGGAAAATAATAGAGGGATTAACAAACACAATATAACAACTCAACTAGAACCAGTGCCGACCACAGAATTCAAACTTTGAAGTTAGAAAGCGAGGACATTATTCGTTCATCCCATTTCTTCCCACAATGTCTAGAGATATAAATAATCTAAGTCAGTGGTTCTCAAACTTGTTGTTCCGCGGCCCACACTAAATATTAAAAATTACTTTGTGGCCCACCTACTTTTATTCAAATACACATTGTCATTCTACCTAATGGTGGTATTTCAATTTTGTAAATCAAAGTTCTAAATTTTCCATATAAAGGTAACACAGAACTCACACTATTCTCAAAGCAATGTCCTACCCCGTGACGGATTTTGACTCACCCATTCTCTTTCCATCCTAACCCAGCATCTCTACTGACTGTACAACAGGGTAGGGCTCTGAATAACCACTTGCACTTCGCCCCGTTAACAAATTTCACTTCCTGAATGGTACTTACTTTACAACATATGTTTCTACATCAAAATAACATTTTCACAATTAAAAGGAAAAACTTTTCGCGACCTACCAAAGAAACGGCCCGCGACCCACACTTTGAGAAACACTGATCTAAGTGACTGTTTTATTTTGTTTATTTTGAGACTTCGGATGCATTTTGAAAGAAAAAAATATATGTGTAAAGAAGCTTGCTAATTCCGTAGGACGCTGTAAAAAATGATAAGTGACTTCAGTGATTAAACAGAAGAATCTGATACAACCAAACATCGGCGAATTGAAATCGGTTGTTTTTCTATTATTATTTTAACGTCCCATATTTATGGTGTAAGTGCGGTGTAGACCTAGTGTCGTGAGGATATTTGAGGAGTGAGTTAAATAAAAAAGTACCGGACTATCGTCACTAAAACCAGCAACAACCTGATTACACTCACGATCTGTTGATTACGCGTCTTATAATTTGATCTTTTTTATTATTGTTATTATTTTCATATCTCCTGCAAGGTAGTTATACTAATCGGAATTTACAAATTAGTTTAGAAAAGGGTCTCCATTCCTTTGGTAGACAAAACATCGCGTGTCGCCCTTCGTCGTAAATTGTTACAGTACAGAATGGTGGTTTGTTTGCATCAGAAATACTTTGTAAATAGATAAAAGAATCAAATTTATACTAATAAAATTCGAAAATACAAAAATTCTGTTCACGCCCTACATTGACAATTATACAAAGGTCTCTTTTTTACCGAGTACCGAACTATTATAATCAGTAGCGTAGCCAGGATGTGTGTTTGGGGGGGCCCAAGTGCTGTTATATGTACATATAGAAAAATTGCAAACAAAAAAATATATGAACATAAAAATATATAAAAAATTACAAACATCAAACTACCAAAGTACATTGTCGGACCTCTTTGGGGGGGGGGCGGCCCCTCCGGGCCCCCCCCTTCCCTACGCCACTGATTATAATAATCTAACTAGTGAGGTGGACATTTTTTCGAGCTACCCGGTGTTTGAAAGAGCAATAAAACGCGTGCTGGCCAAATAATATTACTTGTGCACTCTTTGTCAATACCATTGATGTTATTGTTGTTGTTTATTTTTTATTTTTTTTTTCTTTTGTTTCCGCTTGTTGACATTTCCCTGTGTAAAATGGCACAATTATGCTGTATCTGGGAATTTGTTCAATAAATAAATAAATAAATACATATTTGATGAGTATCAATACAACAACGCCCAACTTGGTTATAGCAATTTCAGTTTCTGCGACATCCCATCCATTGCATCAACATTCAGTAGGACCAACTATTGTGTGCAAGTGATTTTATATCATGCACAAATGTATCAAGGGGGTAGGGTGGCTCAGTGGTAGAGCCCTTACATTTGGTGCACGGTGTCCCTGGTTCGAAGGTTTGTGGTGGACAACATTGTGTTCGTGGGTCTTTTGGGGTACTCTCGTTCCCTCCCTTCCACTTTCTCATTCCACCAATTCTTCCATCATCATTCACTTGCCCCAATCATCCGCCTCCCTGAAGATTTCCTTTCATTTTCATTTCATGAATCAAACTCTTATATAAAGTATCGCAAATATGAGGAGTTTATTTTGAAAAGAACATTTCTTTGCTTTATTTTATAAATTGATCTTTAACGGTTTCTGAATGTATGAAATAAATTATATCGAAATACGCGATGAGCTTCATGCAAACCGGAAGGTTTGGGGTAGAAATCATAATGTAAGATTAGTCGTGAGTATATAAATTAAATGAAATCTTTCAGTTTAACGTACAACGAATATGCCCATTAGCCTAAGGGAGATGGATGATTAGGGCAAGTGAATGATAATGGAATAGTTAAGAGGCCTCATCACTGCGAAAATAAAATACCGCTAATTTTACAGTAATTATGTAATATCTTGAAATAGATAAAAGATAATCGAAAAGTGGAACAAGACCTCCCTAGACAGTATTATTTTGCGTGAGATACCGTTATCACGACTCATTTATCTGCTTTCGATTTCCAGCCATTTAGAAAATCGGCATTTATTTTCGCGTTTCTAAATAACTGCAAACGGAAAGCTAGTAGGCGACTCGTAATAACGGTACCTCATGCAAAATAACATCGTCCAGGGAGGTGTTGATCCACTTTTCGATTGTTTTTTTTTTTTATCTATTTGCAGATATCAGATAATTACTGTAAAATTAGCGGTATTTAAATTTCGCAGTAATACAGACTTAATGGAGTGAAATTGTGGGAGAAAACGGGATTATCCGAAGAAATCCCACGGACACGATGTTGTCCACCACAAACTAATTTGGTCAGGGATAGAACCAGGAAGCCCAAGCACTACAGTTAAACGCCTTACCATCGAGCCAAAATGGCCCCGTCGTGACTGTAGAAAAGGAACAAAATCCACTTCGTTCAGTTACTGCCACATGAAATTAGCAGTTGTGGAATATTTTATTTTTTTTAAAAAAATTGAGAAACTGTTAAAGGTCAATTTCGAAAAAAAAAATAGAAATGGAAATGATTCTCTTTGAAAATGTGTGCAATCTTTGAATTTTCCATTTTTAATGGTTACATACCTCGAAAAGGGGGGAGGGAAGGGGGCTTAGTGGTAGAGCGGTTACCTTTCGTGCCTGGGGTTCCTGGATCAATTCCCAGTCAAATAACTTTGTGATAGACAACATCGTGTCCGTGGGTTTTCTACGGTTACCTGGTTTCCTTCCACTGTCCCATTCCACCAATTTTCCATCATCATTCCTTTGGTTTAATCATTGTCTGCGTTAACCTAAAAACCATAATCGTGGGACGTAAAACTAAAAGATTTTATTTCATTTTTTTTTCCTAATACATCGACACACATTTCATAACTGAATTACTTGTTTCCTTCTTTTTAAAAAAAAAAAAAAAAAAACACTTGGTGTCGTTAAAACCAAGTGCAACTGCAATTGATTTTTTTTGTTAATTGTTCATCAAAAATAATGAAAAATGCCTGAAAGCTTTCGAAATGTAGGTGTGGAGAACAATTGACGGAATTAGTTGTGTCAAGCGGAAAACGAATGAGAGGGTGTTAAAAATGGTGGGGGAGAAAAGAAACAATTTTACATATTACTAAGAAGAGGAAAAAAAACTGTTTGCAACATTGGCTACGAAAGAAACTGTATGATGGCGGATGTTCTAGAGAGTATGGTAGCAGGAAAAAAAGTGAGGGGGCGACGGAGACTAAAATTAACGGACGATATCAAAACAGAGAAATCGTACGTGAAGACGAAGAGGTTAGCGAAAGGCCGGAGAGCATGGAAGCTTCTCAGTTGAGGCAAGTGGCCTGCCAATAAAGACATAATACATACGATGATGATGATAATGATGTTCATCAAACCGTGAAAGCCATCTAATGGAAGGAGATAAAAAAAAATGAGCTTTAGTTTAATTATGATAGTTTCATATTGTGGAATAATGGTAGACATCCATGCAAATATTACAACCGGAAATGGTGGATCTGTCAAAATGTCTGGTTTCAAGCAGAAGTCAGATTACGGAGAGAACGTGATATTGGATTGTTTATCTCTACTTCTTACTTTTTCCATTACGGAAATCAATGTTGATGTCGGAATTCTATTAGATTACTAACGTTTCTGTCATCAATAGAAAAAGAAAAAGGGTTTGAGGTAGCATGGAAAATGAGAAGAAATACTTAAGTTTTACCGTGTGCCGTGTCGACTAAAGGAGACGGTGATCATGAAAAATGAATAAAATGGTAGAATGAACAAAGTGGGAGGAAACGGGGGAACCGCAAGGAAAAAACACACACGGTGCTTATCCACCGAAACGCTCACTTGGCTCGATCTGGGATCCAATCTGAGTTAGTAAGAAATACAGTTTTTAGAGCCGCAATGGTTCAGTGATAGAGGTTCACGTCTGGAGTATAGGGTCCTTGGTTCGATCCCAGCTAGCACCAAGTGAACTTTGTAGTGGATAAACACCGTGTGTATGAATTTTCTAGGGTCCTTCCGTGTCCTCTACTTTCTTCATTTCATTCATTCTCATCATTCCCGTCTTATTTTGCCTACCCGGCATAGCGTGGAACGAAGAACTTAAAGATTTCATTTTCATACTTTTGGAATGCATTTTTCAATTTTAAAACGCTACTAAAAAAACCTTCCTATTACCGTTTCTGTTCTATGTCCATCGATACTGAAAAACGAGACGAGACGAGACAAAGTTTCTCCAAAATGTGTAAGAAGAATATATGTCGACTCTTCCCGTGGGCAACTCCAATATTGAAACAGAAATTTCTAGTGGATATCTACCGCTTACGGTTTTAGTCGAGTATAAGGATCAAAATAGAGCTTATTATTGTAACGCATAATATCAATCCTAACTATATGTAAAACTACATGAACTGATATAAAATGAAGGGGTGTTTCCGTTTGACGTGGAAAGTTGAAATTTGGCATGACTGTAGCTTTCCAAAACTAATCCACAGCTGAATTGCCAAAAGTGAATTTTCTAATTTTTAGGGGGTATAAAGGAGACATGAAGAAATTCCTCATATTATTTAAATGATTCTTTTTTTGGACCTATAATCTCATGTTTAGGTACTTTCAATTGGAATAAAAACTTGAAATTAGGTATCCTCGTAGTTCTCTATATGATTATTTAACAAAATCTCTAAAAACAAACATTTCTAACTTTAGAGTGGTTTTACGGGGAACTGAAATATTTTCTCCATGTTATTTATATGGGACATCTTTTACACCCCAAAATTATTTGACACTTCCTGTAGCGCTACAATTATCAAATTTGACATGATTGTAGCCTTTCGTGATTAACCGACAGTAAAATTGCCAAAATTGAATATTTTTAATTTTTAGGGAGTCTAAAGGCGAGATGAAGGTATTCCCCATGTTATTTAAATGGGCCTGTTTTCGGACCTATAATCTCATATTTTAGGTACTTGCAATTGGAAAAGAAAGTTGAAAATTCGATATATTTCGTTAGCGTTAACTAAGTAAATCACCAAAAATAAAAAAAAAAATAAAAAAATGAAAATAAAAAAAATCTTAATGAGGAACTTTATGAGGCTTTTATGAGGAACTGAAGAATCTTTCCCATATTATTTGCATTGAATATCTCCTATACCCCAAAATGTTTAGGTACTTCCGGCACGATTAGAATGAGGAAATTTCTCTGAAATTATCCTTCTAGAACTAACTCACAGAAAAACTGTCAAAAATGAAAGTTTTTAGTTTTTAAGGGTACTAAAGGGGGATGAAGAAATTACCATGTTATTTAAATTGGCGTTTTCTTGGGATACAAAATCTTATCTTTTAGATAGTTGAAATAGGAAAATACACTTGAAATTTGGTAGAATTGTGGTTTCAAGAGATGCGAGGCCGTAGGTCGAGTAAACGCGGGATTCATAGGCTCGAAGTCCTCAGCTGGGCCAAATTGAGGAAATGTAATTGAAGAGCACATGCACGAAATCCGCTCTTGGTGCAAATGCTTACACATAAGAGATATGAAGGCTTAGGACGAGCAAAGGGAGGGGTCTGGGGGCGAAACCCCCAGTTATCCAAAGGCTAGTATACAATATATATATATATATATATATATATATATATATATATATATATATATATATATATATATATATATAATTTCCGATCTGTCTATAAAAAAATATAAGAAATCCTCACTGACTGATTGATCAACGCTCAGGCCTTACAGCTTAAACTAGAAACTTACACAGTTAATAGACTTTGTGATATAAGGTTAGGTTAAGTTAAGAATTTTTGGAAATTCGACGCAAAAGAAGAGGGAAAGAGGGGTGGCAGTTCTTATCTAAAAATGTCGATATCTCCGACTTTCTTAAGCTTAGAGACATGGCATTTTGAACTTGCACCTCTCATTTGAAATTCACCGTTTTGCAATATTCACTGGAAAGGAAGAAAATAAAAACTACCATTTCCATAAATGTGTGGGTGTTTTTATGAACACCCCGTGTATTCAGTTACAAAACAATCAAATATACTTGTTGCTTTAATTATCACGTTTAATTCGTAATTAGATATTATGGTACAATGACTTTTAGTAGTCATCCTGGAAAAGTGATGACATTCCGTTCCCGCGTAGGTAGTTATAGATTTAAAACTATCATTATCTAAGTCACGTGTTGGTTTAGTTGTTTTGCATTACACTTCAATTACGTTCTTTCTAATTGAACGCTAACTTCAAATGTATCATACTGTAATCAAATAATATACGTTTGATAGAAAACAAAAATATTTTCCTCGTCGTGCATGAATATTTTCTATAGTACGTTACTAATTATTACAAGCTTCTTAGGTAATTGTACAATACTTGTTTTTAAATACAATAATTGTTTTATCATATTGAATATTCAAGTTCAACGCTTATTGTTATATTTTGATGTCAATAACATAGAAAGTAAAAACGTATATATTTCCTTCCATTAAAATTTTGGTACTTTAATTTAATAAATTCGTATTTGCCTACTGTATCACTTCGTGAGCTTCGCCCCGCCCGTTATTATATTTTCCCAAATAAATGAACAGTCTCAAGCATATATGGTATCGGTCTAGGATTCACGACGAATCGATGTCAAAATGACATGATAATAGAATATGAGGAGCTCAAATCTTTTGAGTTTTACGTCCCACGGTTATGCCGGTTAGGCTAAAGGAGACGGTGATTATGAGAGATGAGTGAAATGGTGGAATGAAGAAAGTGGGAGGAAACGGGAGAACCCCGAGAAAACCCACGAGCACGGTGTTTGTACACCGCATAGTTCACTTGCAGGGGCTGGGATCGAACCCGGGACCCCAAGCACCAGAGGTGAACGCTCTACCACTGAGCCACCGCGCCCCACAATATGAGGAGCTCAGTACGCATATGGAATAGTATGGAGTGCAGAGGCGGCTCTACCATATGTGCAACATATGCAACTGCACGAGACGGCAAGTTTCGATGGACTGCAAAATTTGTCATAACTATAGCCTATTATTTAAAATAAACATTTCTTGTTGGAAACAGACTTCATGATGATGGTAGATAAGTTGACATTCTGTTTGAATACTGTATTCATAAATCATGTTTAGGTGTCATGGACAGTTCTAAAGCAAATGACCAACAGAACAAGGCTTGATTGTTGTCTACTACAATAACTCAATTCTCGAACAGTAGCGAACACCTGTTCCATTTAGTTAGTTATTACAGGTTTGATATGAAAGCTAGTCTTGGTCACAAACAAGTTATTTATCATTGAAGGTGGATTTTTTATTTGTTTAACAGATATAGAAGGAAAATCAAGGAATAAAGATAAAAGAGCTAGTTGCACTCAAATTGCAAGCTGATATATTTAGATTGAAGCCCGATATTAAATTCTATTAAAAAAAATATTACACTTTTCGTTTGGAGGTGTTTGTTCTATCTTTCAGTAACATAATAGATTACTATTTAAATAAAAAGACAGACACAACGATGTTGTGTTTGTAGTGTTTAGGTCTCTCTGAGTGCGAGTGCACTTTCTTTCCCCTCGTTGTTCATGACGGAGTAGCATACTTACAATCGTGGCTTCTGGAGAAAGGGGGCGACAAATATTGCCAATACACGGGGCGACAAATTACCTAAGGCTGGCTCAGGTTTGGTGCAGTTTTTTCAGTTCCCAGCTATTGAATATCAAAATTGGATTTCAACTTCGTCAAAAAGTATTAAGACAGGCTGCTAAAAAGTGTAGCCGGACCCAGAATGAGTGCAGCTTGAAATAGATTATATACTTTTAACGATCATATCTATATGTACAAATGCAAATTGCCATATTAATAACTCAATTCTTATTGTGTTTTTCATGTCCTTGAAATGATCATGCGTACCCAGCCAGCAAATTTCACGAACATTGAAACCAGAACCATCAAGAAATTTTTGTTCCACCAAGGAAAGTAACCGACGTAAATCCATGAGATAATCAGTGAAACACCATGGGACTGTCCTCAGTTATATACAGTGCTAAATATGTGGATTTTACAGTTTAGACGTGGTGATTTCTCAACAGACGATGCTCCACGTTCAGAAAGACGCAATACTCTATCAATAGAACAAAAGCGTGAAAGAGGGCACCAAGAGAAGTCATTTCCTATTTCGGTTTCACTGCCGAACAATTTCTGTCACGAATAGTAATCATTGATATACCGCTACGATCCTGATAAGAAGCAACAGACAATGGGAAATTAAAATGAAATGAAATCTTTAAGCTTTATGTCCCATGATTATGCCGGTTAGGCTAAAGGAGACGGTGAAGATGAGAAATGAATGAAATGGTGGAATGAAGAAAGTGGGAAAAAAACGGGAGAACTTCGAGAAAACCCACGAGCACGGTGTTTGACCACCACAAAGTGCACACAGTGCGAGCTGGGATTGAACCTGGGACCCCAAGTACCGGAGGTAAACGCTCTACCACTGAGCCACAACGCAACAGTCAATGGAGTAGCGACACTCAAATTCCCCTTTCCTTAAGAAGTTCAAGAGTTGGAAGTCGGTTGGGAAAGTGTTTCCAACATTCTTATGGATGATTGTGTTCATATTTCATAAATAAATATTTTATTAATAACCTCATAATGTTATATAGATCATTTCTCCTGAAAATCTACGGAAGGGGGAGTTTTTTGGTGGGACGATTTTCTCATAAGCCACTCAGGCAATTTTATTCATAATTCGTAAATAAATATTTCATTGGTAACATGATAATTAGACATTGGATTCTTATGCACTTAAAATTCATGAAATATGCATGCACCTATCCTGCTTAATGTGTTAAAATATGCACTAATAATTCAATGGAAAGAAGCATTTTCAAACATGAAGCAAAGTTTTGACGGTGAAATATAACATCAAAAGTGTGCTTTATCTGTTACCGTTCAGAGACTTCTCTTCAAAATTTATTTTTACGTTAGTTACAGTTTAAGTGCACCTAACTTTTTTTTTTTTTTTTTTTTTTTTTTTTTTTTAATACAAGACTGAAATAAATACAGTGCTATAAGAACACGATTTTTGGATATCTCCTGTAGAGTGCATTTACTTCACATGATATAATTCGAGCTTCACCGTTCTACACGTTTCCTCTGTACAAATGAAGTTTTCCTTTTAAAGGTGCTACACTTCCTTAATAACACTTACAGTATATCACAACATGCTTCTCTTCATTTCTTTGTATCAGTTTGTGACATTTGTAGCCAGAATATTGACTGTTAACATCAAGAGATGTTACAGGACAATATTTGTAGAGAGAAGAAAGTTTTATATACAGGGTGTTTCAAAACAACACCGACAACGTTTGGAAGGTAATTCCTGACACCAAAACAAGACAAAAAGTATAGACCAACCTGGGTGCACAAATGTTCCCTTTCGGAGTTATAGACTGGCGAAAACATAAAACATTAACTTTAAACGTCCATAGCTCGAATACTATGGGACCTATCGTAGTCAGGTCAAGACTTTACTTAAGAACTATTATGTGCGCTATCCAAAAATACATGCTTCAGAATCCTGTGGTGCTAACGCAACAATTTTTAGAGAGAGTCTTTGAAGCACTCACCAACTACCTCTGTAAAAATTGTAGAGGAAGTACTGCAGGATTGTCAAAACATGGATATTTGGATAGGGCACATATTAGTTCTAGAGTGAAGTTTTGAGCCGACTAGGATAGGTTCAATTGGAGCTATGGATCTTTAAAGTTAATTTTTTCATGTTTTCGGCAGCCTATAACTCCGAAAGCAAACATTTTTGCACCTAGGTTGGCCTATAGTTTTTGTCTTATCTTGGTGTCAGGAATCACCTCCCAAACGTTGCCGGCGTTGTTTTGAATATATATATTGGCAAGTTTAACCTATGAAGGTATTTTCCTATGGCTTCTCTTGTCTTGTAGTCGGAGTTTCTATCAATAACATCCGTCAATTTCTTTTCCACAGAGCACCCGAATTTACCAGGAACTGACTGGAGCTCGTGCTGAACATCATTAATTAGAGCTAAGCATTCACTGAGCAGCAGTCCTCGTGGCTCCTCTTTCTGAATTGATATAGGCATGATTTTACAATCTCTTTATTAATATCAAATTTCTCTTAACGTCTTGGCAATTGTAAACGTCTTTGCTCTGCTGATCGGTTGCTAACATTATTGGTCTTCAATAAACTAGACATTCTTCCATTCTCTCACGCAAAAAGCCGTTCTGTTGCATAGACATGTAAATACATGAAAATGCAAACTAAAACCGGATTTATTCAATGCTATAAGCATGCATCTGAAATAAAAACTAAAATACTGTAAAATATACTCCCAAGCTTTAATATATGTTCTAACCTTTGAAATATACATTTATATGCACTATAACACTTCAAATTCGAGCTGTGTTATTGTTAGAAAGCTCTACCAAGTTTAACAGAGATGCATTTGCATAAAAATCCCATGTATAGTGATAATACAGCATTAGTCTCTTCTCCTGAAAAATCCACATGGAGAGGTTTACCTCTAAGGATGATTTTTTCTCGGGATATTTTCTCAAAAACATCTGTCAATTATGTTCGCATTTCTTAGACAAAATTTTCATTAGTAACTTCACAACACACAATATAACATTTTCTCATGAAGCAATCAGTTTTCTTTTTAATTACTCAGATAATGTTCTTCATAATTCATAAGTAATTATTTCATTAATAACCTGTAATGTTGCGTAAATTATTTCCACAACAATATTTTACTTTTCGGGATAAGTTTTCTTTCGTGGTCCCGCATAGCGAAGTCGCTTATAGTCTTGCTTTTGGTGCGACCAGTCCCGGATTCAATTTCCGATGGGGACACACGGTCGAGAAAGTATAAAAGACTTTTCAGATCAGCCATTCTGAATGAGGTTTTCCTGGTTTCCCTCATTCATACCGAGCAAATTTCCGGAGTGGTACCTAACATATAGGTCCCAGACCGCATCCTTCCTTCCCTTTCCTCGGATAGTGTAGTGTGTTCGCCGAGGGACTTCATATCTCATACGTGATGGAGTTACATGGCCGTAAATGTCGATAGCCCAGAAATCTAAGTCCCCGTGAATTTTCTTTGGTAGAAGTTTCCTTCGAAAACGCCTATAATTTTGTTTGTATTTCAGTAATAAATATTTCAATTATAATTATATAATAACGTAATTCAGTTTTAGAAATTGTAGGGATAGGGTTCCGTGCGGTGGCCGCTACTGTTCATGTCTTATCACTGTTCATACTGTGAGTAAAACCACATCAATTTTCTCCTTTGCTTTAACACTAACCATTGCTTCACTAGTGCTCCAAATCCACTAAGGTATTATTGAAATCTGTCAACAGAATCAGTATGATTTGTATCTTACCACAATCTGAGATTTCGTTTTAGAGTTGTGATCGTTACTTTCGAACGACAGTCGGGCAAAATAAAGTATTGGAATTTTGAAAAAAAAAGAAGAAGAAGAAGAAGAAGTGGGTTGGAGATTTCAACAAATTTACATTTTTTCTTAGCCACTACCAGAGATGTACGCAGGGGTGGGTTCTGAGGGATCATGAATCAGCTAAAATTTCAACTTTTCATTAAAGTTAGACTAATTTTAGGAGTATTTTTCAAATAAAATAATTTAGTATCATATTGAATTTGGGCTCATCGAAATGCTTTGGACTTTCGAAATAAACTTCTGCTTACCTTTTTTGACACCTACATACCGAAAAACATTTTGTTTATGTCTAGTTGTCTGTTCACTAGTTCTTGTTTTCCTCCATTCGTCTCAATGTACACTCATGTCCAAAATGATTGTCGCATATCTATAAACGTCTTCTTGTAAGAATATAATTTGATAATGATTTTGCGGGGTACTTTTAATACTGATACTATGTGTACAATCGGGAAATGTATATTTGTGGCAAATTTCATAGGAAAAGAATTAAAAATACGAAAATTAGAATGAGTAAAACAAAATATTACTAAATGGACAAGAAAGTTTTATTTTCATTTTATTGTTCTTATTTGCTGCTCTTTTGATATGAAATTTGCCACATACATGTCTTTGCCAATTATACACATACTAACATTATAACAAATACCGGGCGAATTCGTTATCAAATTATATTCCTACAACAACATATTTATAGACATGCGACAATAGTTTTAGACATGAGTGTACATTCGTCGAGAGGACGTACCGTTCAATGTATATCGACCTAATTTTAAACTTAAGTTCGTTTCTTATGAGATTCTCCCGAGGAGTTTTTCGAATTTACTTCTTATCCATAATAATAAAGGTAGTGTACCGAAGGTGAAAATTAAAAAAAAAAAATGTTATTTTCTAAAAAAAAAGCCATAGTAATTTTATTTATTAACCATAAGTCAATATTTCATCAACGAATTTGTTTTATTGTATAAGTCTTGTGTCTAGGAAAAATACGGAAAGAATGTTTTATTCTTAGAAGCGATTTTCTTAAAAAAGGAAAAAAAAAGAGAAAATTTTCTTCATAATTCATAGATAAATGTATCATTAACATAGCTACATTATTGTATAAATCACTTTACGTCTTAACAAAATCACAAAAATTATTTTACTCTAGGAGAGGAGTTAATTTTCGGACAATTTGTTAAAAAAAAACTGTTTAATTGATTTGGTCTTGTTTCATTATTAAATACTCATCATAGTAAGTATAGCACATGATCCAATTGAAGAAATGAGAACAGGAATCTTTAGTGTTATGGCCCGTTCCTTGTTTCTGTTATTTTGACAAGGTTTGGACCAATTCCGAAATGACACGTTTGTGTACTCATCTCACTCTCCATTTGCATTTATTTACTAGCTGAAATACTCATTCTTCGCATGAGTCAGACAAAATATCTATGTAAACAAACTGAAAAAAAAAACAATGTCGATCATTTTCTACTACTTTTACATATCCCGGTAAACGCCCGCTGAGACCCCCTAGTTCGAATCTTTGGAAGTCAACGCCTATGGGAGTATTACCATTAATCTCAGCGACCGCGAAAACTGTGTTTTTGACACTATTGTCTGTTATTTTGGATTATTTTTACATGTCTCGGTATCCCCCTCGCAGGTGACCCCGATCCAAATACAATGTTAGCTGAGTTTGAAAGTCATCGCCACTGGAAGTGTCACCATTGGTTTCAGCGACCGTGAAAACTATGAATTTGACACTGATATCGGTCATTTTGGATCGCCTTTACATGTATCGGTATTCTCTCCTCTGGTGACCCCGGCCCACAGCCGAATGGATTAAATTTGTAAGTTAATGCGATCGGAGTTTCACCATTGATCTCAGAGATCGCGAAAACTATGAATTCGACACTAATATCGGTCATTTTCTACTACAGTACTTTTACATGTCCCGGTAAAACCACATAACCCCGAGAACCCCTGATACAAATTCTGAACAAAGCACTTCGCCTTTGTCTTGGGCCTGGACCAAGGTATCCGTGACCAAAGTTTGGTAACTCTCTGTCCACTCATCTGGTCCCCAGGTCATACACAGGTACACAGACACACAAGAAGACAGACACACCCACAAACAATTTCATTTATATTAGTTTTTTTTTTTTTTTTTCAGATAGCTTATGATGCTATATCAAATGGATGGCTTATTAAAAATATATATATATCCCAAATAACACACACACATAGATAATTTAGTAACGGACTTTTTAAGTTCGTTGATAAATCAACTGACAGATTTGTTTACTGTTCCCTAACCCGAACGAGCAATGCCTGTTCTGAGAGAGAGATACAGACTTCAAATAGTTCATGGAATTGCCACACAGGTGGCATTAGTGAGAAAATAAGTAAACTACTGATGCAGATTGGGGCTATAAGGTGAAAAAATGTGTTTTTTCTGAAATAATAATAATAATAATAATAATAATAATAATAATAATAATAATAATAATAATAATAATAATAATAATAATAATAATAATAATAATAATAATAGTAGTTTTAATATTCTTAAAAGTGGGATTACTAAATCTAGCATTATAACAGTTTATCAGAACAATAGGCCTACTATTTGACAAGTATAGTTGCTTTTAGTCTAGTGCTATCTATACAACAGTTCAATGAACTAAGTATAAACTACATACTATAGTGTAAATACATTGCGCATCTGACTTATATGCATGATACCTTAAGAAATATTAGTCCAGATGATCCTAAACCAGATTCGAAACCGAGACTAAAGCAATAACGCTAACCATTCGCTTCAGCCTGATTGATAAAACCATTGCTTCTGTAGTAGAAGTCGATTTATGGGCTTCCATTATACACTGTATTTCGAAAACAAAATTCAGCAGTGGATACAGCGAAGTTCCAAGATCAAATTCCCACTATCGCCACCGACAGATGTTGTATAGTATCCAGTAAAATGGAGACAACACTACAAGAGAATTCATTCTATCCTGCAATTAACCAAGTATGGATCCATCATTAAGTGAAATGAAACCTAAGTTTTACGTCTTACGTTTATGCTGGCTAGGCTAAAGGAGACTGTGATGATGAGAAATAAGTGGAATGAAGAAAGTGGGAAGAAACAAGAGAACCCCGAGAAAACCAACGCACACAGTGTTTGTCCACCACAAAGTTCACTTGGCGGAGACTGGGGTCGAACCAGGAACCCCATGCACCACATGTGAACGCTCTACCACTGAGCCACCGCGGCTTCCATCATTAAATATGACAAGGAAACTGAGTGGAGTAGAGTGGAGTGAGGAGAGGAGTCAATGACAAGGATTGCTATTAAATACTACAACTTTTATTAAAACACCAGCCGCTCCCAAAGCGATTTTCTTTTTCAAGATAGCACCTACACAACAGAAAGTATTTCGTGCTGAGGAATCTTCAAAAACAACGTACTTTATCCCAGTTCAACGTAATTTTAGGCAACAGTTTGGGGTAGATCCATTTGTCAATAACTCTATTAAGCGTTAGCATGCTCAGCTCATAGAAATTGGTTGTCTATGTAAAGGCAAAAGCTCCAACCGTCCTTCGCATTCAGAGGAGACAGTGGGTAGAGTTAGGATATCCTTCCAATGTAGCCCTACGAAATCAGTTCGGAAAACGACCCAAGATGGTTCCCGTGGTCTCCTGATATGACACCAAGTGATTTCTTTTTATGGAGCTTTGTCAAAGACGAAATCTTTGTCTCACAATTCCCTCGAGATCTGACAAAGCTGCGTGATCGAATGGCAGAAGCATTGCTGCCGTTACAAGATACAAGTTTATTGAAGAGTGGGAGAAAATGAACTATCGACTAGATATCTGCTGTGTCACGAAGGTCGTCCATATTGACTGTAGACCCTATGTTAGGTAACAAAAGACCTTGATATATTGTCTACCTTACTTTTGGTATATAAAGTATTCTAATATCGCATAAGGGGTCCTGAGAATATATTTTTGAAAATGATACAATCTTTTCGGATACCCTGTGTTTATCCTGTCTGTACCTGCTTTCATCCGTTCGGAAGAAAAGAAATTTCAAGAGCTACTTGAAGGATCACCATAATTTTTGGTCAGAATGTAGACGTTGCTTGATTCCGAGATACGGACAATCAAAAATTGATTCACCATACATACATATATAAATTAAGAGAGAGAGAGAGAGTCGAGTTTCAAACTAAACCAACTTTCTTGTCAGAAGTAGAACATTTTTCCATACCACTCAAACCAAATTCCTTCAAGTGGCGTACAAATAGCACTGCTATTTTTTTATCTCGTTAATTTGTACTGTATTGTGTTAATTATGTACCAGGCATCTTCTAATATGCATTTTTTTTACTTGTTTCATATAATACAGTGCTATGCTCATATAGTATGTCTTGGGCACTCCATATGAAACGCTTTGCGAAAATGTCACTTGCATGATACCAAGGAGGATATCATCACAAATTCTTAAGGAAGCGCTTTTGTGTTTTGCTAGTGAGAACGTGTAATGCTGACACAGGAAATTGCGTGCAAATAACAGGAAACAACAATTACCTGTAGAGACATAGACCTCCTGACACAGTCAACGCGCACGAGCTCTGACCGTCCCTTGACCTCTGAACATCACGCGAGAGAAAGTTCTCCATCTACGCTTTCTTTCTCCAGAGTTCTATTCTGTATGGCACCTCTCAGTGTTAAACTGGAACGCAACTTATTCCCTATCTTACACGACAGCACAACTAAAAGTCAAGATATTTCGCTCAAGTGAAATCTGTACAAGAAGAAAATGGGATAAGTATGTGTTGAAGATACTCATTCTTCATGTTATTTATATGATTTCCGACACCATTATTGCTATCATAGACCACATAATGGATTTCCACATTTGCATTCTTCATTAATCGAACCTTCGCTGTGCAATTGTCTAAAAACTTTCTTAGCATAAAAAGGCAGTACGTGGGACGTTAAACTGAAAGATGAAATCAGTGCTGATTCTCAAATTTTGTTACCGAAAAATGCACGCAGGTTAGTGCAGAAGTAATGTATGATTTAAAAAAAAATCCAAGAAACAGAAATGATGCTATAATATTTAAAAAAATGATTAACAGAAATAAGCTAAATGCGAAATGAGGGACAACCAACTTGGTAAACGTTCCACACAAAATAATCAGAGAATAAAGTTCGTTACGTTTATAATAGGATGATGGCTCAAATGTATAAAGCGAATACTGCATATTGAGAACAAAGTACATTTCTTTTCGTTAGCATGTGATAAAAGTAGAAGATAAAAATTTATGCATAATTCACTGACATGATGGCCATATTAGCCCGTCATGTGTGAGGGATGACGTAACTCGGTGATCTGAGATACTAGCCTAGGAAATGGAAGGGAAAAAGGATTGGGGAAGGAAGGAATACTGGGACCTGTATGTTAAGTGCCATCCCGGCATTTGCCTGGTGTAAGTGAAGAAATTCCAGGATTGTTGGCTTGAAAAATATTTTACACTTTTTCAACCGAGTGTTCCCACCGGGAGTCAAAACCAGGACCATATGTACCTACGGAAACGGACATTCAGAAAAACCCAGTGTTTGTCAAACTATGCCTTGACTTTACAAATAAATGACACAGTAACATGCGTCTATGATGGATACTGTGGTTGGCAGAGTTTAAGTTACACGATTTGGAGAATATTGATGTGTATGTATTTTACCAATCTGCAGGATGTCATTTAAGAAGTGTACTACCGATCATCTGTGGGCATTTTTTTTAAATAAAAAATATAGTAGTAAAAGTGTCATTTTACAACGGTAGCAGGCAGATTGCATAGCTTTCCACAAAATGCCTTTGAAGAAATAAGCATGCTTATTTTAACAGTCGTTCAGATTAAAAAAAGAAAAATATCAAACATAAGTTTCTCTAAGTTGTGTAAATAAGCATATATACGATTAACATATTTTGGAAATAGCGTATGTGCGATTAGGAATATAAATTAAAATATGTTTCTTCTGCTAGTTAAAGTTTTTTTTTAATTAGTTAAGTTGTCAATTCATGGTAACTGCGCAATTATTGAAAACTCATATATCTATATTTTTATTTAGTCATATTTCAAAGATGATTTTTTAAAATCTAGTTTTCTGGCATATAGGCTAGATGTATATTTTGTACGAATATATATATATATATATATATTCCTTCCATGTCTCATATATATATACATATATATATATATATATATATATATATATATATATATATATATATATATATATATATATAGTACCATGTATACATATACTTTAAAACATCAACTTTAATATTTCACTCATTCATTACAAATTTCAGACTTAAAAAGTGCAATTTCTTCAGTTATTGATACTAAACTTATGGAGTAATTTTCATGTATTAAGGTCCAATTAAAGTTTTTATGTTAATGACTAAAGCAAAAAATTATGTCAAAGAAAAGTATTTTTGTTACAATATCTTTGAATAATCCAGTCTCTAACGTCTACAAAGTGTCTAAGTGTCGCGCGGCGCTCGACAAAGATGGTTGCCACTCACAAATGGGCTGTTTTTTTTTCTTTTTTTTAAAGTTGTGTATTGTCAATGCATATGGTAACAGTATATAAAAAATGTAAAAAGAAATGATTAAGCAATCATTTTTTTTTGATTGCTTCGTATTGATTGACTCTTATGAAATTGTTCATACAACACACAGTCTGTACACCTTCTTAATACGGGGAATTGCTTTGTTAGAATTTGAAAAAAAAGAAAAAAGAAACTAGTAGACCGGTTATTATAATTGTATGTCGCCATAAAAATAGTATAGTGCATTTCACTTTAGTGAACCGTGTTTGAAGCTCACTGGTTAGTGAATTCACGTTTAGTCAGGGGAGGATACAGGACGGACTTCTGGGGGGACGGTGGATTGTAATACTGCTACTTACGTTAGAGCTACTTTTAAAGAGCTTCAAACTCTGGGGTGGGTTTTATTTATATATAAAATAAAATATTTCCAGGGGGGACAATTGCCCGATCGTCCCCTGGATCGGCCACTGCGTTTAGTGCATGGAATCACTGACTCCATTCCAACTCGCGCCATGTGGGCTTTGTACGGAACAATCACTGTATGTTGAACAATGTAATTAACCAGTTACTCCAGATTGCTTCTGTTTAATACAAAAAATGTTTCAACAACTGATTTTGGTCCTGATACGCTACTGTTTCTATTAACCCATTCAAATGCATAAGAATTCTAAGGTACAAAGAACATATTTTTTGAGTAGATTAGACTAAATCGTCATTGGAAGTTTGTTACTTCAACGAAATGAAATGAAATAATTCAGTTTAATGTCACACGATTATATCATTTATGGTAAGTAAGACGACGAATAAGGCAAGTGAATAATGGTGAAAAATTGGTGGAATGAGAATGTGGGGTGACACAGGAATACCTTGAGAAAATTTATGAACATGATGGTGTCTGTTACAAACTACTTCGTCGCGGATCGAAGCAGGGACCACAAGCACCAGAGATAAGTGCTTTGCTAGTGAGCTACCTTGCTGCCCTATTGGCTACTTTAACGGTTCTCTAATAATGGACTGTCCGTATGATCAATAAAGGATTTTGTTTTAAGAAATAAGCATAAGCAATTATATCTATGGTAACTTTTTACACCTTTTTAATTCCTCTGAATAATGTTAAGTTTATAATGTGTGTGTGTGCGTGCTATGTATTGTCTATATACTTCATAAATTCATGCAAAAAATTTACAAAAGCAGATCTGATTTACAAGCTGTTATAGGGCAAATTGCATTCATATTTGTTCATATTCAATCTCATTCAGGTAATTCCTGAAGCTTTAACATCCAAGCATTAACGGAAATTGGAAAATTCAGAAAAAAAATAAACAAATATTCAAAATATATCCTTTGGATGAGATTGCTTTTGCTTTATTGAGTAGGGATCGAGCAACCGTTTACTGTCCTAGTAAGAGACTGGTCCTTTTACCTGGTTACCCGGAACCAAGGATATTATAAAATAAGGCCCATATAGGCTATATCTTCATGCTATTAACTCAATGAAGCCAAAAAACAACCGAGTATCTGGGAGAGCAAATAGTTTGATTGACTACTCTCGTTTCGGCCATGAATGTGGCTCAAAACATTGCGATCTTATTGGACGGGGCTGGCAGAGTGGGGATGGTGAAACTGTGACGTATGGCTTTACGATTTTGTTGTATAGGCAGATTCCCTATTTTATAACATCCTTGCTCGGCACATTGTTTTTGTTTCATAAAAGTATATTTAAACCACGTTTCCTGTCCTAGTATCCAGCTGGTCCTTTTGAGCCGTTACTCCTAAATTGATTTTGATTTACACAATCATCTTTACTAAGAGTGTAGATTTTCGTCCTAGCAAGAACTTAGTCTGCAGATCATTTTTGCTTTATAGAACTTTGTCTGAACCATGGAGTTTGGTCCTAATAAACGGTTTTTGTATTAATCATTCAATCTGACAAGAGTCACTCTGTATGAACATGCAAAAATACATCACGTAAAAAATAGTATGTTCTGGCCTGGCACCTGAAGATAAAAATACAAAGATTTGAAAGTGATATACGTCTACAGTACTTTTAACTCGTTTGTGTTAGATACAAAGTTTCGCCTTCCGCCTTTGACAGCCAGTACCAGTTTCATTTTGCTTTTTAAGTTCCGCTTTTTAATTCCCGCTTCGAGAATGACACATCTAGTTTACTGCCTTGTTTTTCACCATCAACCCACGCGTGTGGCATTCGAGTTGTTTACATTAAAGTACGTGCAAATTGAAGTTGTCGTAAAATTATAACAAAAAATAAAAAAATAGAAAAGAAAACACGAACAATAGCTGGAAGACATCGAGATGTGCTGGTGTATGAGACAAAAGATCGTTAAAATAATAATGACAAAGTTTGAAGTCGATGAGTGATAGTGATATGGTTTATTCTGGCTCTCAACTTTAAATTCAAGCAATCGTCCATTCACTGCAATTGATGGGACTGGAATCAAGTAAATAAAAATGTAATATTTCACACTGTTAAAAATACTTTCTTAAATCTGAGAAACGGTTTCTTATCTGTGCACCGAGATCTTTTCTTAGAAATAAGAGTACTTTAGTTTTAGATTTAGCAAAATTCTCATTAATGAGAAATGAAGAAAAAAATGAAATGAAATCTTTAAGTTTTACGTCCAACGGTTATTCCGGTTAGACTAAAGAAGACGGTGGTGATGAGAGATGAGTGAATTGGTGGAATGAAGAAAGTGGGAGGAAACGCGAGAACCCCGAGAAAACCCACGAGCACGGTGTCTGTCCGCTACAAAGTCCACACGGCGCGAGCTGTTATCGAACCAGGGACCCCAAGCACCGGAGGTGAACGCTCTACCACTGAGCTACCGCGCTCCCCGAAATGAAGAAAAGTAGAAAAAGCTGTATAAAGCGGAACGAGACACAACACTCTTGCTTTTTTAATGGATGAAAATTGCTAAATCCCATTTCTAAGAAAATATTGTCTCGGTGCACAGATAAAAAACGGTTTCTCAAATTTAAGAAATGATTTTTTACAGTACAATTTCATATCACACGTTATGTTCTTTAGGCTAAGGGAGACTAAGATTAAGACAACTGAATGATATGGAAGAATTGGTGGAGTAAAAACATGGAATTAAATCGGAGTATCGGGGAAAAAATTACAGAGATGATGCTGTCCACCACAAACTTACTTGAACGGAGATCAAACCAGGGACCCAACGCACTAGATATAAGCACTTTAACACTGAACTACTGTGTCCCGATTAGAATCTAAAGTTGTTATCGAAATCCAGATAATACCTAAACTTCTTCTTTGGCCTAGTGCCTATCGCTGATGCCTTTGATGCAGTTCTCGAGTTCGATTCCCAATGGGGAGTGCTATCCTTTCTAAGAATTCTTACACGACGTTTCTGAATTCTAAATCTAATTCTAAATTCTAACGACGAAACCGTGTCAATTCTTGTGTCATTTTCGGATTGAGAAACAAAATTTCACGAGTCCCGTGGAGAATACAAGCTCACTCAAGTGTTATACTTCAAGAGCCTTCAGTAGAATCATTTTGACTTTTCATCTTCTTCTTTATATAAAACTACATGAACTGACATAAAATAGCGAGTACTTCCATTTAATGTGGAAAGATGAGATTTGGCGTGATTGTAGCTTTCCGGGACTAACCCACAAGAAAATTGCCAAAAGTGAATATTTTTAATTCTTAGGGTGTCTAAAAGGGGTATGAAGAAATTCTCCATGTTATTTAAATGGACTTTTTTTTAACCTTTAATCTCATAATTTAGGTACTTGGAATAGCAAATAAAACTTGAAGTTTGGTATGTTTGTACGTTTTCGTTAGTATTACCTAAGTATATCACTAAAAATAAAAAGAAATGCAACTTTAGAGTGGTTTTATAGGGAACTGAAATATTTTTCTCATGTTATTTAAACGGGACACCTTTTACACCCTAAAATGTTAAGGCACTTCCGGCAGGATTAGAATCATGAAATTTGGCTTGATTATAGTCTTCCGAGACTAACCCACATAAATTGCGAAAAGTGAATAATTTTAGTTTTTAGGGGGTCTAAAGGGAGAAAGAAGACATTCCCATGTTACTTAAGTAGGTATACGAAAAGAATCTTGACTTTTCAGAAGTTTAAGAGTTGTGAGGCCGTAAGTCGAGCAAAGAGTGAGGTCTGTGTGCAAAGATCCCAGCTAGCCAAAGTAAATATATAGAACTGACAATGGAATATTGTATTGTATAACAATGAAAATGAGTTAAATTACGCTTATAAAGATTTAAGAACACAGATGATTAATTTTTAAATTGCAGAAAAGCATATAACGAATCACTCACAGTAAGTTAAACCAAATAGTATAAAAAATCAAGTGTAAACGAAAATAAACGAATAATTTGTTCTAAACTATTAAGCAACTACAAAATGAACAACGTAAGGTGGGTCGCATATATTCAAAGGATTATGAATATATTGCCCTTTCTAAAAAGAATAATTAGTTGGGGATAGCCCACTCTCAAATTTTCAGATTTTTAAAATTTTATTTTATTTTACTTTTTAAATGGAAGTTTCCGTACGTTGTCACTGGAATCTGTATGATCAACAGAATGATTAAGAGATAAAACCCTGTATTACTAAAATTCACTCTATTTACAACATAGCTAACCAACTATGTCTAGAGATATATTAAAACAAGTTTATCCATGTATATTATTATAAATAGCAATCAGAGTTTTTTCTTTTTCATTTTCTCTCTCTCTCTCTCTTTTTTTTTTTTTCGAAACATTCAGCAAGTCCAAACCTCAAATTTGATGGCTAATCACTCATGAAACAAACATCTGCAGATGCATACTAACCTTGTCAAAATCATACGAAGTTTGGTCAAGATGGAATGACTTTCGTCGACCGTATACAGTTTTAGGATTAATTAAAATACAGAAATAAAATACTTGGAAAGGAAGAAAGGAAGCAGCCTCGTACCATTCTGTTAGGTACACTGATGTCCAAAATTATTCTCGAATATCTATAACTGTCTTCCTATAAGTATATAATTTGATAATGATTTTGCAGGGTACTTTTAATACCGATAGCATGTGTATAATCGGGAAATGTATATTTGTGGTAAATTTTATAAGAAAAGAATTATAAATACGAAAGTTAGAATGAGTAAAACAAAATGTTGCTAAATAGACAGGAAAGTTCCATTTTCGTTTTATTGTTCTTATTTACTGCTCTTTTGACATGGAATTTGCCACATAAATGTCTTTGACAATTATACACATACTAACATTATAAGAAATACCGGGCGAATTCGTTATCAAATTATATTCCTACAACAACATATTTATAGACATGCGACAATAATTTTGGACATGAGTGTACATCCCGACATTAGCCTGGTGTGAATGAGGAAAAGTCAAGAAATTTCACTCAAAATGACTGACCTGAAAAAACTCTTATTCTTTTTTGACCGAGTGTCTCCTCAGATTTGAAATATGAGAGTTGTATAGAAATAACAAGGGAGAGATGCAAACACAAAGATCTCACCATAGTCGTCTTGAAAGATACCACATTGAATTTTTAAATACCTTACAAAACATAGTACGTTTTTTGTTGTTGTTGTTGTTAGCGCGTAGTGTTGGCCATTTAACAAGTGATATGACATTCCTCAACTCGAAAAGAAGACGTGAATCGAGACGAAACGAGACATTTTACAAGACTCGTTAGCGACATTAGTTCATTACAGTGTTGGATCTCCAACACCGTTTTAGTTTACACGAGTCAGTATTAAAAAAAAAAAGTACAAATCAACAAACTGGTTGTACTAACATAATGGAAATCATTTATCAACGTTTGAAGATACGCAAATTATTACACGATATACTCCAATAATAAATTTGATTTTAAAGTGGTTATATTTTACCCTTTATGAGCCTCTTGGATTAAGATAACTTGGAGATGAAATTAAGACAAAAACATAAATTTACAATCCTAAATACCAGAAAGAATTCTTTGAGAGTCAAGATAACATTTATGAGACGATATGAGACGACAAAATATTTGGTCAATGCTATCTAGAAAGATTCAATAATTTGTCTCTGAGTTTATGCGTAGATAAAAGTAATGGTAGAATCTTCTGAAGAAAAATTATCAAATTGTTTTTTTCTCGTGCTTAATTAACGAATAGTCGGTGACTAATTAGCCCGTCCATTTACATTTGTCTTCGTCTTTTCTATGTTTTCTTTGGAAGGAAAAAAAAAGCTCAAATAAGAGTTAACATAGTTTTTTTGTATCGTAATGTTCAAAACGAGAATGAACCTCAGAATCATTTACTTCTTCCGAAATCATGTACTTCTTCAAATAAGATGTGGAGTGATTTACATAATTTGGATCAACGATGATGGAATTTTAATCAACCGTTTCTACTATGTTCGAGTGTCCTGCCAGAAGACAGATTCTAGTCCACTTACCCTAACTTAAGAGATG